>NC_059208.1:9505175-9812675 GCF_020615455.1 Coregonus clupeaformis | reverse complement strand
CTGTAAATCTATGTTTAGGCTCCATGTCTACACTGCATCTGATGCATGCGTGTACTCACCAGGAAGCCTCTCTCCTCCACCAGGGAGCCCACCTCACACTGCATCTTCAGGTAGATGTGGCCCTCCAGGGGGCACAGGAAAGGCACCTGGAACAGATTACACAGGACATGTAACACAGGCCTCAGCTGAAAGACCACCAACACATCCACAAAATGCTTCCATCGATTAAGACGGCCGGGTGACAGGACAGATTGGGTTAATTAGCTTTTAGGCAGAAATGTAAGCCTGTTGTCTTCTAATAAGAGTAAATTGGCTGGATGGTGACAACTTAACTGCATACCGTGCCTGAAACACCCCCAAAACATACAAAAGACATCCAGCACAACTTACAGTCCTTACGACAATACCAAGCAACTTGTAGTTTGAGGTTAGAAATGTTAGTGTCACAACAGAACCAGATTATTTTGTTGTCACAAACCACCACACACACAAATCCCAAAATATTAAAGTGGTCATGGATCGAGTAGCAACCTTGCTGTGAAACATGTCTCTGAGAAGCGCTCTCTCAATGCCTTCATATTTGATCTAAAAGAGAGAAACGAGGAGTGTATGTGAGTGAATGAGTGTCAGAGGCGGGCAGGCAGCACACAGACAGTGCAGGTGGGAGAACAAAGACTGTTTTTCAGATTTGTAGGCCCGTCTCCCTGCTCCGGCCTCTCTCAGGACAACTGTCAGTTCTAAACTCTACAGATGTTAGACCCTCCCCTACGATTACCCTGGACATTAGCTGGTATTGTGTGCAGAGACACAGCAGAGGTCAGCTAAAGTGGAAATAGAGGGCGAATTCAGGATATAAATGGAAGTGGAGTCAGAACAACATTTCAATAAAGTTTTTAAAAAATGTTACAAAAGTCTTCGGATTTTACCTTCTCCAATGGGAACTTGTTTTTCCCAATTGAGGCTAGAGTTAGCTTGTGAGACCCGACCAGGACAAAGTTACTGGTGCGGACTGTATTTGGGCCCCCAGGACTGGCCACCACTGCAAAGAGAGAAAGGAGGATTTGTTGTTTAAGCTACACATTATTTGTTTTAGCAGACATTATCATCCACAGAGACTTGCAAAATCAATAAGTCTGTTCAACTGAAGTAGGTGAGACTGAACCACACATCACAATTACTGCAAGTAAAACCTTCATAAAAAATATCCACTAGCAGCAGTTACTTAAAAAGTATCCTTACCTGGAGTCAGACTGCTCTTCTACAGGGGCAAAGAGAGAGATGTTATGAAGAGGAGAGGCATGTTTAGAATGATTTTCAAGATGGCTGACTGTATGTACTGCATACATCATATATGACAACAGTAACAGAATAATAGTATAACGCATTCATTGATGCAATTCTACATTTCCCATGTGGCGATCATTCCTACCAATCCCCCTGAACAGATCCGATAAGTGTTCAAACAAACATTCTGTATGTAACCACAAGGCAGTGTATTAGAGAAGGATGATAAGAATGAAAGCTTACAGAGATGGCGAGGAACCTCTTGGGAGTGATGGCCTAGAAAGAGAAAAGGTGATTGAGTTTCAGAAGAGGTTACGTCAGGACATAGACAAGGGAATGAATGGGTAATTCAAAACACTGACTAAGCCAACCCTGCTATTGTGAGCTGTGAACAAAGCCTTTCAAAGAGACCCTTCACTGTGTGTTGGAATGGAAAGAAGGAGCCTGAAGGCCTAATGTGTGTGTTGGGCAGCAGTAGGCCCAGGGCCTGGTAAGCCTTGTGTTAGTTGTGTTCTACTACCGAGTAGTAACATTACAGTACACCCACACCAAAAGGTGAGTGGGGTTTTAAAATCAGTCCATACCGACAAGCACAAATCGAACATGGCTCCACACCATCTCATCTTAGAGACAGGAAGTTTTTTGAAAATAGCTCTAAATGCAATGCTCTAAATGCATATTCTGATACATAGCAATTGCACTGTATTCAAGCAGAAACTAGAAGGAAAGATACAAGACTATTCCCAGGTCAAATATTAAATAAACTGAATTGTACAGTTTGTTAAGGCATATTTGATTAAATCACACTACCTTTGACTTGCTGGGCTTCTTCCTCTTGTCAGGGTTCAACTCACGCTTCTGCACCTGAAGGAAATAAACAGGGTTAAAGTGAGTAATATCTCAGCTCAAAGAAGTCAGAGTCCTCCTTAAACAATAACATTTGCATTTACAAAAAGCAGCAAGAACTCACCAGGCAGTAAACCTCAATATCAATTGCAAAGTCGTTAGAGACATCAGGCCTAAAACGGAAGAGAGAGAGAGAGAGGAAGGCATTAGAACATGTATGACAGAGGACATGACATGCATGACAGTGGTACTACTCTACAGAATTTCAGAGAGGGAATCTGTGCAGTTTAACTGACATGGTGAACTTGGTAGAGAAGGTGATTGCGTCTCCACTGATAGCGCTACGTGTGCTGGCCAGGGGAGTAGCAACTGTATTCTCAGCTCCAGCACGGATCATGATGAAGAAGTAATGGCTTGACGACTCTGGAATAAACACAGATATAAAGTGGAAAATGTAATGAGTTCTGTCTAACACATAATACTTTAAGTATATTACAATTGGATTGAACAATGTACATTTTTCATCTTGTTTTTGACAGTACGATGTGGAAAACAGGAGATCAATAGAACTGTATTGTCCCCAAAGGCAATTTGGTTGCAGGCTCATTACAAACACTACAAAAGACATAACGTCATTCACCAAAAGAATACAAATAAAAAAGGTGGTTAGAAGAGATAATCAAGTAACACAATTGTTGTGTGTTGGGTCTCTACCTGGCTTGTTAGCAGAGGAGCAGACAAAGTCAGCTTTGAGGGGCAGTCGTAGCTCCAGGAGAGAGATGGATCCCTTGGAGGCTGAGACCCCCATGTCCCCACCCTGCCCCCTCCTCTGACCGCTAGGACCCTCTCCATTCAGACGGTCCAACTCAGCCTTCAGAGCCCCCCGCTTCTCCGCTGGAGGGAGACAAGAAAAAGACGTGTAAGAAAGTTTAAGCGAAATGCATGTCGATAATCTTAAAAATATAACAGCTGATCCCCAAGGGGTATGGTGCAAATTGGGATTGGCTGTCAGTGTGTGCACCCCATGTTGTAGGGGTAGAAGGGGAACTCACTGGCTACGAGCAGCAGCCTCTCAGCCTCTGCCTCCACCTGCGAGCCTTTCCCATGCTCCTCATCCGTACAGCAGTTCAGAGCTTGGCTGGCCTGGCTGATCACGGTCTGCTGCAGGTTCATCTCATTGGTCAGAACCTACAAGGAATCATAAAGACGACATCTCATTGGTCACATGGAACGAGGAAATCAACATCAGCGGTCAGAAGAACCTACATGGAAGGAAGGGGAAAATATCCCAAGAGATGTATATTTTGCACTCAGAGCACTTACACTTGATTCTGTACTCTACTACTAGATCCCTTACTATTAATAACAGTATGACAGGGCCACCTCTGAAGTAAGTTGTTCTTGCTCTGGCATTGTGTCACAGAGTCAGCTTCCATCTCACTTATGGAGAAAACGCACCAGACCGCTGTCGGTGCGGTGTGTTATAGAGACCACCGCCATTGGCAATTTAACAGACGTAATTTCCGTCCATTTCTACATGTGGAATCAGTTAGAAAATTACAGCGGCACTCTGTTCAGAGGTGTTAAGTACTCTCGGCCAGCAGATGCTCAACAATCCTACCGGTCTGTCCGTGCCTTTACCTTCATCTTCTGTTTGATGCTGGTGTGTCCTTGGCTCCTGGGTTCCTCTGCTGCTCTCCGAGACATGTCCTCCTTCCTCACAATGACCTGCTTCACACAGGGCCTCTCCGTACTCTCCTTGATCCTGGTCGACCTGTACGCATCAATACTGGAAGAGAAAGGAAAACATATGGAGAGAGTGAACAAGGAAGGCTGCTTTGCTTCAGTGAAAAATACCCCATAAAAGTATCAACAGGGTGTTAACTGGATACAAGGGTCTGAATGACCTAAGAGAAAATAGTTATGGTTCGTATCTTGAACTCAGTGAAACTAAATGACATAAATAGAAAAGTTGTTGATGTATCAGCTGAAGGGGTGAAGCTCAGCCAGTTACATTAGAGATACCATGAATTCAGTAAGGCACCAGTTTGGGTATGTGCCTTTAACTGGTTAGAGAGTGGTTGGTTACCTGTAGGGCAGGTTGTGGTCCTCATGGTTGTCTGTCTCTAGGCTGTCTGATGACCCGGCCCGGAGCATGCGAGCCCTCTGGAACTTACTGGGTCTGGACACACTGTCAGGAGTCTGGCTCTTAGCGTTGAATGAACTGGCTGGGGTCAACATCTTGTCAGGGATATACATGAAAAAGTATTAAGTTGGCCCAAAAATTACATATTTGGCCATAAGTCTATCTAGTCCATGGGCGCAAACAAAATATGACAAGCTTGCATTAAAAAGCAGTCCAAGACATTAAATAGCTGAAAGACTTTTCTACTTTGTATGCTTAGCATTTTTTCCATTTTGTTTCCAGCTTTGTACTGTAAACTCACCATCATTTTCCTCACTGGGCTCTTGACCACGGCAGCCACAGTCTCAGAGAAGGGGGCCAGGATGGACATAGAGGAGATGTTCAGTTTATCTTCCTCCTCATCTCCTGCACCCTCCTCATCCTCACCACTCTGGTCATGGAACCCGTCAAAGTTGTTGTTGATCACATCAGAGTTGTTGGACTGGTCCACGTTCATCTCATGACTCTCTTCTTCATCTGCATTGAGACAATAGTGAGTGGGATGTTATAGTGACGCCATCAGTGTAAACTTAGATTATATAGAGGACTGCTCTGATTAAAATCGTTGTTGACCGAAAGCTTAGGACATTAAAAAAATCTGGAACTTGCATCCGATTAAAGCATCCAAATAAACATTTTTAGGATCAGTGTAATCTCAAGAAAGCCAAGTTAGTATGATCAAGTATAGTGTACTAAGATAGTAAGTACAGTACCTGATTCCTCCTCCTGTGTTTCTTCCTCAGAAGGCTTCTCCACTGAGAATTCTACACTCTTCACAGGGCTGGAGGTTGGGGTGGTGGCAGCAGGTACATTGGGTTTCTTGGGTGCAGCATTCAGGCTATCCAGAGGGTAAGCTGTTGGCTCATCATCAGGCTGGGAGACAACAGGCCGTCTCTCCTCAGGCTGCTCAATCAGATCCTGAGAAAAATAATTACAGGCTCATTTAACATTTTCTTCATAACTGCTTTGCAGTTGCCCATCATACACCAGTCTACACATATGAAGTTTTGGTCGAAATAAATATACTTCACCACCAACCTTGGCCTGTGTGTTTTTCTTTGTGTCTGCTGCCGCCTCCTTGTTCTTCCAAATGTTGTTCCCTTTCTGGAAGCGGTTACGAATCTGAGCCAGTTCCGACTCACGCTCCTGCAATAAAAAACAAGAAAATGACAACTTTCCATCAGTCTGGTCACAAAACAAATGTCATAATACATGTAATACTTTAATTTTAAAAAGAGCTATTCATTACAAAAATAAATGCCAAAGTGCCGTACAAAGGCAAAACTAAAGACATTACGGTAGAAGGTCTGGGTAAATAAAGTGAACTGTAGTACCAGTTTCTGTTTCTGTGCGAGGTCAGCGGTGGCGGTGTTGGCAGCCTGGGCAGCTCTCAGCCTCTCCTGCACCAGCCTGGTGTTGGGGGTCACAGACTGGCTCACCACAGGGGTACGACCAGTCAGGCCTGCCCCAGACGGGTTCACTACGGTCGGGGTACGAGCGGCAGCTCCATGGCTGGTGGCAGGGGAACTCAGGTCAGAACGCTCCTGGCGCCTCTCCCCAAAACGCTCCATGAACGACTTGACACCTGTTAGAAACAGAAGAGAAAAATATTCAGTAACTCTTGGAGGACAATGGAAGTGGATATAGACATTGAAACACAGCAATGGTCAAATGAGCAGAGACTATGTATTAAAACATCTGATATTTCAGAACATCCTAATAAGCTGTCGACTTTAGCTTAAGAAAAACAACAAAGCTAAGTTGAGAGCTAATTCTCGCACACCTGGAGTTCCAGTCGCTCCAGCGGTGCCTCTCTGCTGCAGGGGAGTGGCTGGGGTGGTCTCCTTGGTGAACCTCTCCCTGGTCTGCAGGACAGAGGGTCCAGTGGTGGAGGGCTTCTTGGGGCTAGCGTTGACCTCCAGGGCTCGGGACAGGGCCTGGTTCTTCAGGGGGCTCTGAGGCACAGGTGAGGCTGAGGAGGGAGCGCCTTTCTGGGGGCTGGGGGTGAAGGCTGAGGCTCTCCCCTGGTAACTCCTCTGGGGACTAGATACAGGAGAGGGGAGACCTCTGCCTGTCCGTAGAGCTGGTCTGGCTTCAGGTACTTCAGTCTTCTGGGGGCTGGGGGGAACCGTTCTGGTGGACTTGACTGGGGAGTGGACAGGCTGCTGAAGAAATGCAAGAGCGAAATTATTAACCAAACTGTTCAGAAAATCTCAAAGTCTTCTGCATGTGCGTCGAAACATAACAATTTATAATTAGTTGTTACTGCACACCGCCTTCTTGCAAAGCATCACCAATTAATATCTTAATTTCTACTTCTGAATCTTTTTCACATTCAAAATGGCTCTATAGAATCAGTTTCTCCCATGCATTGACATATTAATCACACAACAGTTATGTACATCGTGATTAGTAACAAAGTCAACTGTCGCATTATGACTCACCTGGTTGGAGTCCAGAGCAGGCTTGCTGTTTGATGACTGACTCATTTGTGGCCGGTCTGCAGCAGCAGAGGTGGGTTTGGCTCCAGCACCAGCCTCTCTCCTCCAAGCAGGGGTGGCGGTACTGACACTACCAGGCTTCCCTTGTGGATTGTCTCTGCTGCGAGGGGCCGCGTGGCTGAGGTCGTCCTCCCAGGACCCAATGGTGGCAGCAAGGCTGGCCAGCCGACCCTTCCTGCCCACAGGGGCCTCTGAGGACGCAGCAGCAGGGCCGGGTGTGGGGACCGAGGCCACAGCCTGCCTCAGCTGGGTCTGGCTCTTCACTGGGGACAGAGCTGCTGGGATGTCTGGAACCTCGTCAGAGGTACCTTGGAGGAGAAAAACATACGCATTCAAATTTGTCAGGCCAAAACAATAATATGTGTTTAATATGATTGTTGTAGTATATTTCTAAACTGATATTAGAAGGTGTAAAAACAATGTTTGTCAGGTGTTCTATAATGGTTAAGCAGGTAATACATGTACAAATGAAATGATCGAGCTAGTCAACAGGCCATGCTCCTTACCTTCAGAGTCCCAGTACTGCCTCTGTTCAGCCAGTCTGGCCAGGCGAGACTTCATGGCAGCAGGGGTTGAGGAGGTGGGAGCCTCCCTCTGCTCTTCTCTGTTCCTCTGGAGAACTGGGCTAGTAGGCACCTCCTCCACATTCCTGGTGCTCTCTGGCTGTGAAGCAGCACTCACAGCCACCTTCTCTGGTTCTGGGGCAGGGCGCGCTACCTCCCTGGCCCTGACCTGCTCTGGGACAAGCTGTGCTGCCACCATGGGCTCTGGTTCAGGAACGGGAGCACCAGGGCAGACATCCACCCTCTCCAGAGAAGAGGCAGAGCGGATGCTGGCTGGGCCCGTTGGGGGCTTACGGTCAGTCTGGGGATCTGACAGAGTAGGGGTCAGGGTGCGAGGAGGCATCGCAGGCGCTCTGTTCTCCTCACCAATAATGGTGGGCTTGTCAAGTTCACCTGAACGACTCCGCTTGGAGGGAGAGGGCTTGGTGGACTGGTGGGGGGCTGGGGGGTCAAGTAAGAAACACCATGAGTTAAGTTTACACACTGGGAGATTTCCAATCCACAAAATTAACATAAGTATTTGACTTGATATACATACGATCTGAAATGTCACCATTTTGTCTATATTTGTACACAGCATAGGGAAAGCTACAGCCCTAGACCCATCCCACTGATTTGATCAGATCATTCTCTTTGAGCAGTTTCAATGGTCAAGCTTCTTGTATGGAAAGCTGTGCACGTGCAGGGCAAGAAGTTCAACCACTTCCTGAAGGCTAATGGAACCATCTGGGGTTTCAAATAAAACAAAACTCATCTATGCCATATTCACTATCGCAACCAGAGGGAGCACTGTGCTCGCAAATAATTGATGTATTTTATATTGTATCACTTTGAGAATAAAAGTGTATGATCTTTTTGTAGGAAGGCCTTCCCTTACCTTTGTCGATGACAGGCTCTGTGACCAGGCTGTTGCAGGTCTCAGCCAGAGGCTCCCTTGCTCTCTTGGCCATCTGTCTGTTAGAAGCAGTGGGCCTCTCTGCCATCTTCTTCTGCAGGTTCTCCCTGCGAGCACGGGTCCTCTCCAGGAGTTTCTGAACAGGGAAAAAAACAATACTTTATTATGAAATATAACATTTCCATTTAGAGCACTGTGTGCACTCTTTTTTCTAATTTGATTGAATCTAATGAGAACAGGACCTAGGAGTAGTAGCCCGCCGTACCGTCCAGACAGCATTGACTAGCACATATAAAAGTGACATCCTGAGGGACATTCCACACCATTGTAAACTTAAATTGCAACTGCGCCACTTTTCAACCTCATATTTATTGTCTCCAACCAGTGTCTACATAGGGCTGGCTGATATATCAAATTAATTTGAATGTTTTTGCACGATATTCCAAATGCCTGTATCACAAGAATCAAGTTTATTTTGTATAATTTTATGAGCGTTTATGTTCGCTTGTTCTCATGTCTTTTTGGTATCGTCTCCTTCGCCCCCATCTGCTGCGACTGTGCACCTTTTCATTTATACATGCACACCAAGTCCCTCCACCACACACCAAGCCCCTCCCCCTGCCACTCACAGTAACAAAGATGAAAGATCACTTCTTCCGATCTGACAAGCATTTTCAACTCGCTATTTGCATTTGGTCCAACAGAAACAGTCATACAGACACCGAAACACATTGAACAATTATTTTACTGTCATAGAGGAGAACATAACCTTTCTAACGATAGCCTTTTTATGTTTCAACTCATCAAATTGCAACTCCTCCTGAGCAGACCCTATTAAAATGGGAGTATCACTGAACATTGATTCTGAAAAATGTATGCTCAATTTCTGTTGTTCAGTACCACATTCCGCTACAAGCATTTTAGCCACATACTGTTATACTAGCGGTGTAGTCTGTGTTTTATAAATGTGCAATAAGCATAAAAAAACATAAGGAATTGGCAACTCGTTCTCATTCTGAGAAATAAGGTAGGCCACTTGATTTCAACATCTGAACAAAGTGGACAGGCTAGCATGCTGTTCAAACAGTTGGAGATGGACAGAAGGGTGTGTTCATAACAATTCAACTGTTCTATATTGTTAGCTAGCAAATAGATCCAAGTTAGCTATACTTTAAATATAAAGATTAGCTTGCTACTCACTAGCATGTGGGCTTGTGCTTGAGAGATTGTTTATGAGACCTGTGTTCATTTTCTATAATGTCTGCTACAAGAAATGTGTCATTATTAGTGAATGTGCATTATGCATGGTTCTGGTTAAATTTTTAAACAAAAGGGTACTTGAAAGTCAGATCAGTGATTATTGCAAAAAAGCAGGTAAAACAAATTTGATAATTAAATTATTTGTAGGTTTTATGGTTGTGTAAGGCTTAAAATCTAGATGATTTGTAGGCCACGTCGCCCGTCTACATATGTGAAAGCGGCGCATTTCTTGAAAAATATCACGTTAAAAAAGGTATACCCAATGACAGTGATTTCCAAACACAGATTGCGGTGACATGGTGGGCAAGAAAATACACTCCCTCTGCCTAGAAACTCGTTGCAGGTTTTGAAACTCACTTTCTTACATTTAAATTCTACACTGTGATGTCACATAGAAGCATTTTTTAACCACAGATGTAGACACTGGTTTGGTGCTGGAGATAATGAATATGAGGTTGAAGTGGTGCCATTTTAGTATGTTTTCCTTTCTGTTCTATTTTATTGCACCCATAGTGAGCAGTGGATGGAGGGGGTCTATGGCTTTCAAATAGTGAAAAAGTTTTAGTCCACATCACAGGGTCAACAAAAACTACTGAGTCTGGGGGAGATAAAAGGCTGCCATTGCCTCTACACTACTTCTCCCTGGCCTCCTACTCTCCTGTCTGTTCTTCTCATCTGTACACTAAAACCCTAGCTGGCCTCCCAGTCCAAGGCAAACAGTCCTGAGGCATGATTTATTGCCCTGGGCCAGAGCTCTGGCTGCAACAGTGCAATACTCAACACATTCTTGCCTGTTTCAGAGTTGCCTGAGCAGCTCTCTCACCCAGCCAGGCTGTGTGGAAAACTTGTTAAAGTGGGTGTCATTCCTTAGGAATGAGCCACTCGGAATGAGCCACTCCTGACGTGTTGTGGCTACTGGATTTGAAATCTCCCGAGGCATTTCTATTGGTTGGAGTGGAAATTTGAGTGATTTCGTATACTGCTGATGGCCGCTGCTTTCTCTATATATACACACACGAGTTGTCATGGAACAGAACCAGTTCCATACCAGAGTTATTTTTTTAATTAAATCTAGCTAGTCCTCATGGCACATTTGGTTTAAAAAATGGATAGTGTAATTTAAAAGGGAAATTGACAGACAGCTGCTGTATGGAAATGAAGGGGGGAAACACCCAGTGTAACTGAAAACACTAACGTTCACTCCTGTATTCATATTCAAATTCTTCACTTTGTCATACTGTAGTTTTGACTAATGCAGTCAAAGGTTGGAACTATTCCAAGCTCCAACTGGTATCCATTCATTCCCAATAAGGGAATTGTAGATTTCTCTCTCCCTGCTCACACGTTAAGGGAGGGGCTGGGGTTGTTGACAAGACAATTATCAGACTGCTTTATGCAGGCATGTAATGTACAGTATTAGAATTATGAAGAGGAAAATACCTTTAACAGGAGATGTCAGGGTTTAGATGTCATTTAGATGTCACTTCTATAACAGTTGACTTGGCTATCTAACGAGCAACGTTTTCAACAACTTTCAGTTAAGGTTATACATTTGAAATCAGCCAAAGTTAGCTAGTTTACAAAATATTTAAATTCCCATTTGTTGAAGAACAAATTAACGAGGTAGTTACCAGCTAGCTAACGCTAGTTAGCATGCAAACCAACGTGATTAACGTTGGTTTGCATGCAGGTTTTACAACATTATTTCAGTGCTACAAATATCGAGTTTAATGACAGTCACTGAGTATTTTGGTTATCAAACAAGTTTAACATCTTCATGCAATGCAACAAACAAATTGTTTTTAATAGCTAACGTTAGCTGGCCATGGTAGCTACGTTAGCTAGCTAGCAAATGTTACCCAGAACTTACTAGCTAGATAAAATAAATTAACTGTGCACTCACCTCGGTAAACGGATCCATTCCGAGAATAGTTTATCTTTGTTAAAATCTACTGACTTAGCTATATTAAAATCTACAGACTTAGCTATATTAAAATCTACTGACTTAGCTATATTAAATAAGTATAGTTTATCTATGCTAATTCAGCAAACGCGGATAGCTCGTTTCACCAGACCAGACGCCTCCGTTCCTGTTTTTTTTTTTTTTTACAAACATTTGTTCAATATTTGAATTTCAGCGCTGTGTTCACTGCGCAGACTCCGACGGTTGAACTCACGCAGGAATCACGGGACAACCAATGAGAAACACAATGGGCGTAGACAGACGAAGTCTAGCCAATCAGATTCAAGTTTCACTCTCTCTCAATTCAATTCAATTCAATGGGCTTCATTGGCATGGGAAACATATGTTTAAATTGCCAAAATAAGTGAAATAGATAAAACAAAAGTGAAATTAACAATCAGAAATTAACAGTAAACATTACACACAGTACAGAGAGACAATTTAGAGCCAATGTCACACGTAGAAAAATATCTCTGATTGTGATCAGCTGAATAATAATAACCAAGTTGTGAATTTTTTTATATTTACATTTTAGTCATTTAGCAGACGCTCTTATCCAGAGCGACTTACAGTTAGTGAGTATATATATATATATATATATATATATATATTAGAATAGAATAGAACAGAATAGTCTGTCTGTCTTTTGTACTTTCTCTCACCCACACACAGCCAATGTTGTAGACTGGACATTCAAGGCCCAACCTTCAGCGAGACAGAAGGAGGATGGAATTTGACCTGCCTGGTTAAATGAAGCATATCCTTTCCTTTATGCCATTGAGTCTGACTCACAAAACATGCAGGAAGGATACATGGAAGCAGGGAAACAGATATTGAATGAAGTCACATTTATTAAACAAGTTGGTGAGAAAAGTGAAAAACATAACACAAATATGTATAAACTATATAATGACACTTTGAAATAATTAGTGGCAAAAACTCTAATCTCTTATTTTTACTGAAAATAACTTAATCTCACAGAAGCACAATTGTTTCTGTGTGACGTTGCCCGGGCACCATGGAAACAGCTCTTAGTTTGTGTAATTTCGTTCGTCAGTCTCAACAACAGCTCGAGAGCTACAGCAACACGACTGATGCCGGAGTGCTCAAAATAGGACATTCTGGTTAGCTGCGGTTATCGTTAGTTGACCATAGCTAGCTAGTCTTGTTCAGTTTGATCTAGCTAACTAGCGAGCTAGGTTAGGTTAGTGACAGTTGGCAAGCTGGTTAGCTAGCTAACGTTAATAGTTAGCTAGCTAGCAAGCTAGCTACTTGTTTTTTTGCTTGGAAGACGTTAAGAGGTTATCCACAGAACAAAGACTCAGAGGATGCTCGAATCAATAAAAGTCACTGGTATGTATGCACTTTATCTATGGAACGTTGTGCCTTGAATTTGCTTGAATATTTCCAACCTGGTCAAAAAGCCACCAACAACAGAAACACACTGAACTTCAAACATATAAAATGCTTTATTAGTTACTGTTATGTAGCTAAGCATACTTTATGAACATTTTAAAGTGTCTTCATTATTAGGCTTATAACAGTTGTGCTGCATATATGCTCCATTTCCCAATCATTCTGCAAATGTTTTGACACAAAGTTATCATTAATGGGCTGTTTTTAGACATAATTATAACGCTGTCATAAAGTAGTTACATGCTTAATAATAATAATAATAATACATATTTTAAGCGCTTTTCAAGACATCCAAAGTCACTTTAGCTACATACAAAAGATAATCCGCAGCAGGATAAAAATAAATAAAATCACACATTAAAATATTTAACTATATAAAAGTACACCAAAATTGTTATAACAAGTCTAAAAATGCATTATAACTGTCAGTAGCTACTGTCCAGCATTACTTGTCAGTACTGTACTTCCTCAAAAATCTAAATGAAGCTATTCTTCAGTGCAGCAGGAAAATGATTTTGTAGCTAACATGTGGAACTGCAAAATACTCCTGTTGCTGTAATAAAGCACAAAACATTGACATGTTCAAAAGGGATATTTATCCATTCTTAATGTATTTGTTCCATGACCAGCTACTGACTCCCTTATCTTTTGGAATGATTCAGCTTGGTAATGTTATCTGTAATGGTTTGTTTTCAAATTTGTTGTTGCCATGTGATCTGCTGAAGCCCGGAAGTGGTTGTGTTGTTAGTGCAGTGGTTGCATAGCTTCCACATCAGTGCTCCTGTCTGAACAGAGAGGTTATACAGAGTGTGATGATGCTCCTGGTCATCCAGCCCATCTCACTGGAGCTCAGGACACAAGGCTCTGCACTAGAGCAGCTACCCTGTCAGACTCTGGAGACATGATGGGAATAATTAGGTGACTAGGCCTAAATCATAACTGACAGTGCTTTGTGCATAGAGAAATCAATGAACTGCTGATACAATTGCTATAAAGATGTAACTGCAGAGGTTGTCGGATATGTCCATTTGAGGTCTATGCACTGTGATTGTATGAAAGGGAGGAGGATAGTAGACACCTTTATTGCCTGGGGCTGAGTGAGTCAGTGTTGCACTGTAAACCCAAACCAATGATATCACCCTCTGAGCTATTGAATAAACCTCTGTTCGGGTTCTCTGAACAACGCACGCACACATGACAGAATTCACAGAACTCTAGCTTTAGAGCTGAACTGGCTGCAGCCTGAAGAAGCTCCTCTGTGTCTCGTTCTGTAAGAGGATTAGTCTATCTACTGTTCAACAAGTGAGTGAGATAATCTAAAATAAGTAAGCTGCTGCGTCAGCATTACTGACTCATCCCTCGGTCAGTCATCATCACTTGTTGTTTCAGAAAGGCTCCATTGGCCAGAGATGGA
This sequence comes from Coregonus clupeaformis, assembly GCF_020615455.1. Lineage (NCBI taxonomy): Eukaryota > Metazoa > Chordata > Actinopteri > Salmoniformes > Salmonidae > Coregonus > Coregonus clupeaformis. The sequence continues at coordinate 9,798,348 of NC_059208.1, read as the reverse complement.
GCAGTCTAAGAAGTACCTCCTGAGCTCGATGGTGCCGGTAGAGATGGAGATCTTTAAGAAGTACTCAAGCCCCACAGTGCCAGACAAGCGGCCTGTGAGCCCCACTCAGGTGTGCCTGGAGAAGCTGTCATCCAGCATCCTCAAGGACCTCTTCACCACGGGAACAAGCAGCTACAATGTGTTCCTGCAGGCCGAGGAGGAGGAGAGACAGAGCCCCAAGCACTCCCCGTACCGCAGGCCCAAGAAGACTGTGAGATGTGCCTCTACAACCAGCAGGTCACACGACAACCACCGCCGTCCGTCTGTAACTCCTCTGTTACTGCTGGGCCAGCAGGGCAGCGGAGACACCAGGGACACCAGGCACTCCTCCTACCACCATGTCTTCTCTTCCGCCTCAGGGGGCTTCCCCAGCAGACCCAAGCCAGCCCACAGCATCAAGGTCCTGGGTAGCACCATGTACCTGTCCCATCGCCCTGTCTCTCAGCCCCGCAAGACCTGCTTGTCCAGCTCACCCCGTACCAAGCTTCCCTCGCTGCCCAGGGGAGGGGTGATGCGGGAAGGGGAGAACGCAGGGGTCAAGAAGCTCTGCATCCTCACCGCCATCAAGCCGTCCAACGTAGAGAAGGAGAAGGTGAAGTTCTTCAAGTCGGACTTCAGCTACAATCCTCAGTTTGAGTACAGCAACCCTGTGTCTCCGCTGGTGCTGGCTCGCCACAACAACGCCTCTGACCGCTTCCTGACACAGGTGAGACCCATGTCAATGAATAAATAGCACTTTTCGGCCATTTTAAACCAGAAATCTACCTACACATCAGCTATCACAGTGGAGAGGTGAGGAGTGAACTATCATGCCAATTACTGTCACAGGTAAGTGTAAGGTCAGGAACGGGAGACCGGTTTTATACAACTATTTTCAGCAAAGGCAAGAGATAGACTGAGCTGAAGTAAATCTGGCCACTCAGTGAAAGCCATGCAACCAGGTAGCAGACAAATCCTGTCAGACAAGATTGGATGGATTAGTTGGGGAAAACTTGCTTTAAAACTCCAGCTTAGCGCACCAATCAGGGGGTGGAAAGAGACATCAGTGCTCTCTCTGTCTGAGCTGTAGGGTTGAGGCAGAAAATATGACTTTGTGCACTATCTATCCACATTAGTATGTATCAAATGGCTATCCACATTAACCCATTCATCCACATTAATTCTGGGCAGATATCCAACAAGCTACTCTACCGACGGATCAGTATTTGAGCATGTTAAAAGTATAAAAGTTCAGGAGTCTTATGGCTTGGGGGTAGAAGCTGTTGAGAAGTCTTTTGGACCTAGACTTGGCACTCCGGTACCGCTTGCCGTGCGGTAGCAGAGAGAACAGTCTATGACTAGGGTGGCTGGAGTCTTTGACAATTTTGAGGGCCTTCCTCTGACACCGCCTGGTATAGAGGTCCTGGATGGCAGGAAGCTTGGCCTCAGTGATGTACTGGGCCGTACGCACTACCCTCTGTAGTGCCTTGCGGTCGGAGGCCAAGCAGTTGCCATACCAGGCGGTGATGCAACCAGTCAGCATACTCTCAATGTGCAGCTGTAGAATTATTTGAGGATCTGAGAACCCATGCCAAATCTTTTCAGTCTCCTGAGGAGGAATACGCTTTGTCGTGCCCTCTTCACGGCTGTCTTGGTGTGTTTGGACCATGATAGTTCGTTGGTGATGTGGACACCAAGGAATTTGAAGCTCTCAACCTGTTCCACTACAGCCCCGTCGCTGAGAATGGGGGTGTGCTCAGTCCTCTTTTTTTCCTGTAGTCCACAATCATCTCCTTTGTCTTGGTCACGTTGAGGGAGAGGTTGTTATCCTGGCACCACACGGCCAGGTCTCTGACGACCTCCCTATAGGCTGTCTCATCGTTGTCGGTGATCAGGCCTACCACTGTTGTGTCGTCGGCGAACTGCTGATTTTGTACGTTTGCCCACTGACAAAGAAATGATCAGTCTATAATTTTAATGGTAGGTTTATTTGAACAGTGAGAGACAGAATAACAACAAAAAAATCCAGAAAAACACATGTCAAAAATGTTATAAATTGATTTGCATTTTAATTAGGGAAATAAGTATTTGACCCCCTCTCAATCAGAAAGATTTCTGGCTCCCAGGTGTCTTTTATACAGGTAACGAGCTGAGATTAGGAGCACACTCTTAAAGGGAGTGCTCCTAATCTCAGCTTGTTACCTGTATAAAAGACACCGGTCCACAGAAGCAATCAATCAATCAGATTCCAAACTCTCTACCATGGCCAAGACCAAAGAGCTCTCCAAGGATGTCAGGGACAAGATTGTAGACCTACACAAGGCTGGAATGGGCTATAAGACCATCGCCAAGCAGCTTGGTGAGAAGGTGACAACAGTTGGTGCGATTATTTGCAAATGGAAGAAACACAAAAGAACTGTCAATCTCCCTCGGCCTGGGGCTCCATGCAAGATCACACCTCGTGGAGTTGCAATGATCATGAGAACGGTGAGGAATCAGCCCAGAACTACACGGGAGGATCTTGTCAATGATCTCATGGCAGCTGGGACCTTAGTCACCAAGAAAACAATTGATAACACACTACGCCGTGAAGGACTGAAATCCTGCAGCGCCCGCAAGGTCCCCCTGCTCAAGAAAGCACATATACAGTGGGGAAAAAAAGTATTTAGTCAGCCACCAATTGTGCAAGTTCTCCCACTTAAAAAGATGAGAGAGGCCTGTAATTTTCATCATAGGTACACGTCAACTATGACAGACAAAATGAGAAATTCTCCTCTAGAGCAGTGATGTTTTGGGGCTGTCGCTGGGCAACACAGACTTTCAACTCCCTCCAAAGATTTTCTATGGGGTTGAGATCTGGAGACTGGCTAGGCCACTCCAGGACCTTGAAATGCTTCTTACGAAGCCACTCCTTCGTTGCCCGGGCGGTGTGTTTGGGATCATTGTCATGCTGAAAGACCCAGCCACGTTTCATCTTGAATGCCCTTGCTGATGGAAGGAGGTTTTCACTCAAAATCTCACGATACATGGCCCCATTCATTCTTTCCTTTACACGGATCAGTCGTCCTGGTCCCTTTGCAGAAAAACAGCCCCAAAGCATGATGTTTCCACCCCCATGCTTCACAGTAGGTATGCTGTTCTTTGGATGCAACTCAGCATTCTTTGTCCTCCAAACACGACGAGGTGAGTTTTTACCAAAAAGTTATATTTTGGTTTCATCTGACCATATGACATTCTCCCAATCCTCTTCTGGATCATCCAAATGCACTCTAGCAATCTTCAGACGGGCCTGGACATGTACTGGCTTAAGCAGGGGGACACGTCTGGCACTGCAGTATTTGAGTCCCTGGCGGCGTAGTGTGTTACTGATGGTAGGCTTTGTTACTTTGGTCCCAGCTCTCTGCAGGTCATTCACTAGGTCCCCCCGTGTGGTTCTGGGATTTTTGCTCACCGTTCTTGTGATCATTTTGACCCCACGGGGTGAGATCTTGCGTGGAGCCCCAGATCGAGGGAGATTATCAGTGGTCTTGTATGTCTTCCATTTCCTAATAATTGCTCCCACAGTTGATTTCTTCAAACCAAGCTGCTTACCTATTGCAGATTCAGTCTTCCCAGCCTGGTGCAGGTCTACCATTTTGTTTCTGGTGTCCTTTGACAGCTCTTTGGTCTTGGCCATAGTGGAGTTTGGAGTGTGACTGTTTGAGGTTGTGGACAGGTGTCTTTTATACTGATAACAAGTTCAAACAGGTGCCATTAATACAGGTAACGAGTGGAGGACAGAGGAGCCTCTTAAAGAAGAAGTTACAGGTCTGTGAGAGCCAGAAATCTTGCTTGTTTGTAGGTGACCAAATACTTATTTTCCACCATAATTTGCAAATAAATTCATAAAAAATCCTACAATGTGATCTTCTGGAGAAAATAAATCTCAATTTGTCTGTCATAGTTGACGTGTACCTATGATGAAAATTACAGGCCTCTCTCATCTTTTTAAGTGGGAGAACTTGCACAATTGGTGGCTGACTAAATACTTTTTTTCCCCACTGTACATGCCAGTCTGAAGTTTGCCAATGAACATCTGAATGATTCAGAAGAGAACTGGGTGAAAGTGTTGTGGTCAGATGAGACCAAAATGGAGCTCTTTGGCATCAACTCAACTCGCCGTGTTTGGAGGTGGAGGAATGCTGCCCATGACCCCAAGAACACCATCCCCACCGTCAAACATGGAGATGGAAACATTATGCTTTGGGGGTGTTTTTCTGCTAAGGGGACAGGACAACTTTACCGCATCAAAGGGACGATGGACGGGGCCATGTACCGTCAAATCTTGTGTGAGAACCTCCTTCCCTCAGCCAGGGCATTGAGAATGGGTCGTGGATGGGTATTCCAGCATGACAATGACCCAAAACACACGGCCAAGGCAACAAAGGAGTGGCTCAAGAAGAAGAACATTAAGGTCCTGGAGTGGCCTAGCCAGTCTCCAGATCTTAATCCCATAGAAAATCTGTGGAGGGAGCTGAAGGTTCGAGTTGCCAAACGTCAGCCTCGAAACCTTAATGACTTGGAGAAGATCTGCAAAGAGGAGTGGGACAAAATCCCTCCTGAGATGTGTGCAAACCTGGTGGCCAACTACAAGAAACGTCTGACCTCTGTGATTGCCAACAAGGGTTTTGCCACCAAGTACTAAGTCATGTTTTGCAGAGGGGTCAAATACTTATTTCCCTCATTAAAATGCAAATCAATTCATAACATTTTTGACATGCGTTGTTCTAGATTTTTTTGTTGTTATTCTGTCTCTCACTGTTCAAATAAACCTACCATAAAAATGATAGACTGATCATTTATTTGTCATAGGGCAAATGTACAAAATCAGCAGGGGATCAAATACTTTTTTCCCTCACTGTATATAGCCCAGGGATGGGCAACTGCGGGCCCCTACACAAGGTGCAAATTCAAAATGTGGTTGTGCATCAACAGTTTATCTGTTGTTATGTCAGTCACTTAAGTAGCCCATGTCAGCAAAACATTTGTAGATTGTTAAGTTAGTCTAGCAGACTGCTATCTAAATTTGTAGTAATCAAAGTCGAATTAAAGCCCTATGGCATTGTGTAGAATTGTAGGAAATTAGCTGTAGAACTGCTCATTTTCTCTACCTATGGCAAAATGTGTGGAATTGCACGAAATTAACTCTAAAACTTGAGAGCAACTGTGGCCCCTCATGATGAGTTCAGATTTTCTGTGGCCCCAACCCCCATTAAAGTTGCCCATCCCTGATATAGCCTAATTATAGGGAGCTGTTTTCTATGCAGTATATCCCTTCAAACAAATCAACTGAAGGATGAGACAAGTTCTTGTTATTTCTCTCAATATCATCTGAACACAAGTTGCAGTCAAGAATGGAATCAAGCCTTTATAACTGTATCCTTACCAAGATAATACCGGAGTCCATCATTAGATTTGAGCATAATGTTGTCTGTTAGTTGATGGCATGACATTGTGTTTCTCTCCCGCTACAGGCGGTGCATATCATGGAGTTGGCCCTCCAGAAGTATGGGAACTACGAGAAGTTTGAGCAGGCCACAGGGGGCAACCTGCTCACCAAGGGCCGGATCTGGTACCTGGTCAAGAAGTACATGGAAAAGGAGGGCTGTATTGGGGAGGTGAGAGAGCGTCTTGAGTAATCTGATCCTAGATCTGTGGTCAAGGGCAACTTTTACCTGGAGAAAGGTAGAAGGTACCCCTTACCACAGATCCCGGGTCAGCTATGTTTCCATCCTCTAATGGTTATGCCAGAGAGCAATTCCCAGGGACCCATGGGTATAAAAGAACAGCCACACAGATACAGTAGAAGGCTGACAACCCCGCGGTGACAGGCAGCTTTTACAAGGTTTCCGTTTCCGTGAGCACATCTGCCTGACCCCTCTGTCGGCCCTGTCGTTTTTGCTGAATAGATTAATAATAACTTCTGACATGTTCTGAGCCATGATATGATGGTCATAGAGAACACAGGGAACAGCCAGAATAAAATACCAGGCTGTCAGGGGCTGGATCGTCATGTACCTCCTAAATCTCCCAAAATATCAAACCCCCTAAAATCACTATAATTAACATTCTGCACACCCCAACAATTCCCTCATATGGCGTGACCGCCACACAGTCCCCTCCCCACATAGTAACCCCATATCCTGCTATGGTACTGTAGCGCTTATTGAGGTAGACGTTCCTTAACCACATATCTCTCTGTGGTGTCTTTGCCAGATAGTGCTCCATATAAAGTGAGTCTCAACATCTCTCCCTCTCTCTGTTGTCAGATAGTGGTCAACGTGACAGACGACCTCCTCTCCAGAGCGTCCATGACGGTGGTGAATAGCCGGCCCACTCTGACCATCAACATTGCCACAGCCCGGGAACACTGGCTGGAAGGCATGCTACGACACGAGATCAGTGGGTAGTATAACTCCATTATACCTCTAGGGGTACTTAGTTTTGTCAAGATGTGCACAAATCCCAGTGTTTTTTCGAGTATTACAGCAACACAGTAATGTCTTTCAAGGGTCTTTCAATGCACACAGTTACTCCTGGATCAGGGAGAATGGGTCAGGAGTGTTAAGTGCAAAACATGTCTTGGCATCCTGACTGGTTGCATCACTGTCTGGTATGGCAACTGCTCGGCCTCCGACCGCAAGGCACTACAGAGGGTAGTATGTACGGCCCAGTTCATCACTGGGGCCAAGCTTCCTGCCATCCAGGGGTTGAAGGATTACTTGTTCCACCATTGGGGTGCCAGAGCAGCGAATAGTTTTGACTGGGCTGAGCGGGAACTGTGCTTCCGTAGAGGTAGGGGGGCTAGCAGGCCAGAGGTGGATGAACGTAGTGCCCTCATTTGGGTGTAGGGTCTGATCAGAGCCTGAAGGTAAGGAGGGGCCGTTCCCCTCACAGCTCCGTAGGCAAGCACCATGGTTTTGTAGTAGATGCAAGCTTCAACTGGAAGCCAGTGGAGTGTGCGGAGGAGCGGGGTGATATGAGAGAACTTGGGAAGGTTGAACACCAGACGGGCTGCAGCGTTCTGGATAAGTTGTAGGGGTTTAATGGCACAGGCAGGGAGCCCAGCCAACAGCGAGTTGCAGTAATCCAGACAGGAGAAGACAAGTGCCTGGATTAGGACCTGTGCCGCTTTCTGTGTAAGGTAGGGTCGTACTCTGCGAATGTTGTAGAGCATGAACCTGCAGGATCGGGTCACCGCTTTGATATTAGCGGAGAACGACAGGGTGTTGTCCAGGGTCACGCCAAGGTTATTTGCATTCTGGGAGGAGGACACAATGGAGTTGTCAAACGTGATGGCGAGATAATGGAGCGGGCAGTCCTTCCCCGGGAGGAAGAGCAGCTCCGTCTTGCCGAGGTTCAGCTTGAGGTGGTGATCCGACATCCACACTGATATGTCTGCTAGACATGCAGAGATGCAATTCGCCACCTGGTTCTATATCGTGGAGCTCCGCCCCATAGGGGAGCTCTGCTCCTATTGGTTTACCCCGCTGCCTAGGCAGCGAACAGCCTGAGACAAAATTATGCACACACCTGCAGCCAATAGGAGTACGGGTGTCCCTATAAGAGGGGACGCTTCCCCTCAATCAGCCTCCCATTATCTTCAGCGACTGGACTGGACTGAAGAAGCCGATAAGAAGACGAAGACTCAGGACGAAGAAAACCCAGTCGATTTTCCAGATCATCGACCTCATCCTAAAATGAGCACACCAGGAGATTTCCCACCACCAAAAGCTCTTTTCAGAGCTCAATGTTGCTGTTCCTCTATGGCGACTGCTGACCCCCACGACTTATGTTTCGTGTGTCTTGGGTCTCAGCACGCCAGGGACGGCCTCATAGATCACCCACTATACTATCATTGAAAGAGAGGAAGCAGCAGTGGGCATTTTTTAGGGAGGATATTCCTCTTGAGGATGTGCTATCAGTGTTAGCCTCAGCTTCTGAGGCATCATCTAAGGGCGCTGACAGGGATATTGGGGAAGAAATTGATATTCTAGCGGAACAATCCATTCCTCTGACCCATGATTTTAAGACCCCATTTCCATTGGAAAGGGCAAGGTCTTTTTCATCCCTGGGCGATGATGATGCGGGCTCTGAGAATTCAGCAGCCACATCATACGCCACAGCCTCTCTGCGCTCTGACTTTCCAGGGCTCATCGAGAGGGCTGCCGAGCGCCTGCAGATTAAGCTGCCCCCCATTCCCTCCAACCCGTAAGTGGATATGATGGAGGGTGGTCCTTATTCCAGGCCCAGGAGGGCGGCGGAGCCTATGGCACCGACCATGCCCTCGCTTGGTAAGTATGTGGAGGGCTCATGGGAGGCACCTATAGCGGCGCGTTCGCCGGGTAAGGCGTCCCTCCCATTCACCAGAGTGGAAGGCAGACAGCAGGGCTTTTCAAGGGGAATCCCCAGGCTCGAGATCGCCCTGGCTGCGTATCTCGTGCCGGGTTCGAGTCCCTGGCCCTCGTCCAAGAAAGCCGTTCTACCCACACAGAAGGACCGACTCACAGCACAGCTGGTTGAGAAGTCCTTCGTGTTAGGAGCCCAGGCCGTTGCAGCGGCAAATCATATTGCCCTCCTAGCAGCCTCTCTGTCCCGCCTAACAACGGGTAAGTCTGAGCTCACTGGGGAGGAAGTGGAAGAGGCGTCCATGGCCACTTCGGTGGTGGTGGAACGACACCTTTGGCTGTCTATGACAGCCATGAAAGAGACAGACAGAGCCGCGTTACTGAACGCCCCCATCTCTGACGACGGCCTGTTTGGGGTCGCCGTCAAGGATGCGACGGAGCGTTTTATGAGGCTTGACGAGGAGAGGAAGCAGCTGGCCAGACACCTGCCACTGGCAGGAAGACTCGGCCCTGCACCGAAATGACCGTCAAGCTCCACCGCCTCAAGTAGACAGGGGTCTACAGCGAGGCATTGTGCCCGGCGCCATGCAGCGACTTCCGTCAGCAGAGAAGCGGGCCCCGCCCCTCCTGCGGAGCCAGAGGTACCGACCGTGCCGTTGACAAGAGAGGTCGTCAGAGCGTCTTCTTGGAAGCACCCGAGGGGTGGCCAGAAGAGACGGCGCCAATGACGTGGCGAGGGGGCGAGAATGGGAGACGGCGCAGTGGCTGGTCCCACTGTGCCCATAATTTCCCCCCACCCTTTTATTGTTTTTATTTTTATTTTTTATTTAACCTTTATTTAACCAGGTAAGCCAGTTGAGAACAAGTTCTCATTTACAACTGCGACCTGGCCAAGATAAAGCAAAGCAGTGCGATAAAAACAACACAGAGTTACATATGGGGTAAACAAAACATAAAGTCAAAAATACAACAGAAAATATATATACAGTGTGTGCGAATGTAGTAAATTATGGAGGTAAGGCAATAAATAGGCCATAGTGCAAAATAGTTAAAATTTCGTATTAACACTGGAATGATAGATGTGCAAAAGATGAAGTGCAAATAGAGATACTGGGGTGCAAATTAGCAAAATAAATAACAATATGAGGATGAGGTAGTTGGATGGGCTAATTATTATTAATAATAATAATAATAATAATAATAATATGCCATTTAGCAGACGCTTTTATCCAAAGTGACTTACAGTCATGTGTGCATACATTTTTACGTATGGGTGGTCCCGGGGATCGAACCCACTACCCTGGCGTTACAAGCGCCATGCTCTACCAATTGAGCTACAGAGGACCACCCATAGGACCACCCATACAGATGGGCTGTGTACAGGTGCAGTGATCGGTAAGCTGCTCTGACAACTGACGCCTAAAGTTAGTGAGGGAGATAAGAGTCTCCAGCTTCAGAGATTTTTGCAGTTCGTTCCAGTCATTGGCAGCAGAGAACTGGAAGGAATGGCGGCCAAAGGAGGTGTTGGCTTTGGGGATGACCAGTGAGATATACCTGCTGGAGCGCAGACTACGGGTGGGTGTTGCTATGGTGACCAATGAGCTAAGATAAGACAGGGATTTGCCTAGCAGTGATTTATAGATGGCCTGGAGCCAGTGGGTTTGGCGACGAATATGTAGTGAGGGCCAGCCAACAAGAGCGTACAGGTCACAATGGTGGGTAGTATATGGGGCTTTGGTGACAATACGGATGGCACTGTGAGGGTATGGAGGGAACTGTTGTTGTTGATATTTTGAATAAAGAGTTGGCTCCAATTGACTTTGTCACAAGAGAGCCCCTTTTCCATGATACATCCGAGAACGTTCAGACTCCTTCACTCTCTCTCTCTCTCACCACTGAGTGTAGCTCAGCCCACCAAGGGTGCGTAGTTGAACACACACGAGGCAGGTGATAAAAAGGTAACAAGGCGCCGCCTTGCTTTACCTCATAAAGACCTCACATTACAGACTTCTAGGAGTGCTGTAGTGAAGGTCTCACATAGCAGACTGCAGTCACAGCCAGGTAATGGAATAATGACGCAATCGCTATTCGGGGACGGCGCTCTGTCTCAGGCTAACGCCTCAGTCAGTGCAGTTCAGACCCGTGCTGCGTTCACCGAAGGCCGGATTATCGAGGTTACGAGTTTAACCAACGTATCGGCGCCCCCGTTTCTTTCAGAACGCGCTAATGTTTCCTCTCCCTTTCTTGGGAGGCCCGCCTTGGGCTGTTCCACCACTTCAGTGTTGGAAAACAGCGGCGGCGAGGGCCGTAGAGGAATACAGGTCCTTCCTACTGAATGTACCACAGCTTCGCGCTCTTCCGCTTTCTCTGCATTGCTGGGAGTGGCGACAAAGCTGTACCCTCTCCCTCTGGTTAGACCAGACGTTGCAGAAGGGTTATGCCATCCAATTCCATCGGACCCCTCCCCCATTCAGGGGGGTGGTGGAGACGGTGATGAAAACACCCTAAAAAGTCGCCGCTCTCGTTGCAGAGATTACGGAACTTTTGGCGAAGGAGGCGGTCACAGTAGTTCCCTGGGAGCAAAGGAACAAAAGGCTATATTCGGCCTATTTCCTGGTGCCGAAAAAGACAGGGGGAATGAGGCCGATATTGGATTTACGCATTCTCAACGAGAGCGTACCCAAACGGCCCTTTCGAATGCTAACGACAAAACGTCTACTGGAATGTGTCCAGAAGGGAGACTTTTGTATGACTTTTGTACATAGACATAAAGGACGTGTACTTTCATGTGCCGGTGCAGCCACATCACAGGAAGTTTCTGCGGTTCGCCTTTCAAGGGGTGGTGTACAAGTTCACGAGGATGCCATTCGGGTACGCCCTGGCACCTCGCACGTCTTCCAAATGTGTGGAGGCGGCATTGGAACCGTTGCGTCATCAGGGAATAAGGCTACTTGCCTACCTAGACGTTCTCGCCCCGTCAGCAGAGCTGGCGTTCACTCACACGACACAGACAGTGATTCATCTCACGCGTCTGGGGTTCACTGTGAATTGGAAAAAGAGTGCACCCTGGCCCAGTCATCAAATTGTTTAACTGGGGATACAGATATACACTGTGACGATGAGGGCTCGAATTTCGGACCCTCGAAGGGTTGCTATGTTGCTAGCCCTACGACGGTTTCGTCCTAATCACACAGTAACGGCGCTTTCGGTCATGTCACTCTTGGGTCTCATGTCGTCGTCCCATTTCGTGGTTCCGCTGGGACTCCTGCGCATGTGCAGGATACAGCGATGGTTCGCCCAACTGCGACTAGACCCAGTGCGTCATCGTCGTCGGTTGGTGGTGGTTCCCCTCTCGCTCAGTGCAGATCTGAACTATTGGAGAGACCCGCGTGTTCTCACGCACGGAGTCCCAATAGGCAAAGTGTCCTCCTACATTCCAGTGTTTACAGATGCCTCTCTGACTGGATGAGGAGGGACATGTCAGACCCAAGCGAAAGGAGGTGTGTGGCCTCTTTCGAGTCGTCACATCAACCTCTTAGAGTTGGAAACGGTTCTACTGGTTCTGACCCACTTCGTGTCTACCCTTCGGGGTCACGATGTGCTGGTCTGGTCAGACAACCGAACCACAGTAGCCCACATCAATCGCCAGGGAGGAGTCAGGTCTCCTGCACTCCACTGGGCGGCGGAGGAATTGTGGCTGTGGGCTCACGAGCACCTTCGCTCATTGAGAGCAGCACACATTTCAGGCTACTTGAACGTAGGGGCAGACATCATGTCTCGAGGGGTTCCTCGAGACGACGAGTGGCGTCTGCACCCGAACATCGTTCTCCAGATTTGGGAACAGTTCGGGAGAGCCGAGGTGGATCTATTCGCGTCACGCGTGAACGCGCATTGCCCTCTTTGGTTCTCTCTTCGAGCTCAGGACGAACCGCCACTGGGGAGGGACGCATTTGCGCACCGACCATGGCCGAGAGTTCTCCTGTATGCTTTCCCACCGCTGTCCTGCATTCTCCCACTGTTAGCCAGGGTGAGATCAGGCGGGCTGTCAATCATATTGGTGGCTCCCGATTGCCCAGGGGCTCCATGGTTCGCGGAGATGATTCAGATGTTGATTGCGCCACCTTGGCCAATTCCACATCAACGGGACGCGTTGTCTCAGGCGGGAGGTGAGATAGGGCAATTGCCCATAATCGGCCAACCACTGAAGGCTTGGCTCCTGAGAGGGACAGGCTAGAGTGCCGTGGGTTATCTGATTCTTTAATCAGGACCATACAGGGTTCACGTGCCAGTTCCACTTCCAGGGTGTATGCCAGCAAATGGAACGTGTTTTCACAGTGGTGTGCCACAGAGAATGTGGACCCCGTGTGCTGTCAGGTTGAGAGTGTTCTCTCGTTCCTACAGTTTTTATTTGATAAGCAACGATTGCCCGCCACCATTAAGGTGTTTGCAGCGGCGATTTTGGCTTGTCATGAGGGGTTTGGCAGAGACACTGTCTTCAGCCACCCTCTGGTGAAACGTTTCCTTTTAGGAATACGGCGGCTTAGGCCAACGCCTAGGGCCACGGTTCCTCAGTGGGATTTGGCTCTGGTACTCGAAGCGCTCCGTGAGTCGCCGTTCGAACCATTGAATCAAATTCCCCTCAAGATGCTGTCTTTGAAGACGGCACTGTTGCTCGCTTTGACTACTGCTAAGCGTGTCAGTGATTTGTGTGCTCTTTCGACGAGACCCGACTGTCTTGCCATTAATGGCGATTTGAGCAGAGCGGTGTTACGTCCCAACTGGGTTGGGGCGGAATGATGAGGGAAATAGTTTTTGTAACTTTGTTACATTACTATTGGACCGGTCATAAAATATTGACGGAATTGTGATGTCATCTATCTGCTGGTTCAGATTAGTATGACTCATATTCTGGGTATCTGCCCACTAGACATTGGCAATGCCATTGGACTAGGTGGGGCAGATTTGTACCGAGGACACAGTATATTGTGACACAGTGTGTTACAGTACTGTGGGACTTGGTCGCAGCCATTGCTAGGTCCGACCTTTTCATTTAGGTGGGAAGTGTTGGGCTCGGCAGGGATTACATTTTGGAGCGTTGCGCTCCACGATATAGAACGATAGCGGAGCCCCATAGGACTTAAGGCCCTGCCGACCCTCCAGTCTCGCTGAAGATAATTTCTCAGGAGGCTGATTGAGGGGAAGCGTCCCCTCTTATAGGGACACCTGTACTTCTATTGGCTGCAGGTGTGTGCATAATTTTGTCTCAGGCTGTTCACTGCCTAGGCAGCGGGGTAAACCAATAGGAGCAGAGCTCCCCTATGGGGCTTCGCTCCACTCATAGAACTGGAGTTACAACTCCGGTAACTATCGTTATCAGAAGGGGGAAAGGAGAAAATTAATTGTGTGTCGTCTGCGTAGCAATGATAGGAGAGACCATGTGAGGATATGACAGAGGCAAGTGACTTGGTGTATAGAGAGAATAGGAGAGGGCCTAGAACTGAGCCCTGGGGGACACCAGTGGTGAGAGCACGTGGTGCGGAGACAGATTCTCGCCACGCCACCTGGTAGGAGCGACCTGTCGCAATCCAAGAGTGAGCAGCGCCGGAGATGCCCAACTCGGAGAGGGTGGAGATGAGGATCTGATGGTTCACAGTATCAAAAGCAGCAGATAGGTCTAGAAGGATAAGAGCAGAGGAGAGAGAGCTGGCTTTAGCAGTGCGGAGAGCCTCCGTGACACAGAGAAGAGCAGTCTCAGTTGAATGACCAGTCTTGAAACCTGACTGGTTTGGATCAAGAAGGTAATTCTGAGAGAGATAGCAGGAGAGTTGGCTAGAGACGGCACGCTCAAGAGTTTTGGAGAGAAAAGAAAGAAGGGATACTGGTCTGTAGTTGTTGACATCGGAGGGATCGAGTGTAGGTTTTTTGAGGAGGGGTGCAACTCACTCTCTTGAAGACGGAAGGGACATGGCCAGCGGTCAAGGATGAGTTGATGAGCGAGGTGAAGTAAGGGAGAAGGTCTCTGGAAATGGTATGGAGAAGAGAGGAGGGGATAGGGTCAAGCGGGCAGGTTGTTGGGCGGCCGGCCGTCACAAGTCACAAGATTTCATCTGGAGAGAGAGGGGAGAAAGAAGTCAAAGCATAGGGTAGAGCAGGACGAGCGGTGTCATTTGACTTAATAAATGAGGATCGGATGTCGTCAACCTTCTTTTCAAAATGGTTGACGAAGTCATCCACAGACAGGGAGGAGGGACGGGGAGGAGGAGGAGGAGGATTCAGCAGGGAGGAGAAGGTGAGAAAGAGCTTCCTAGGGTTAGAGGCAGAGGCTTGAAATTTAGAGTGGTAGAAAGTGGCTTTAGCAGCAGAAACAGAGGAAGAAAATGTAGAGAGCAGGGAGTGAAAGGATGACAGGTCCGCAGGGAGTCTAGTTTTCCTCCATTTCCGCTCGGCTGCCCGGAGCCCTGTTCTGTGAGCTCGCAATGAGTCGTCAAGCCACGGAGCAGGAGGGGAGGACCGAGCCGGCCGGGAGGATAGGGGACATAGAGAGTCAAAAGATGCAGAAAGGGAGGAGAGGAGGGTTGAAGAGGCAGAATCAGGAGATCGGAGGGAGAAGGATTTAGCAGAGAGAAGAGATGATAGGATGGAAGAGGAGAGAGTAGCGGGAGAGAGAGAGCAAAGGTTGCGATGGCACATTACCATCTAAGTAGGGGCAGAGTGAGTATTGTTGGAGGAGAGCGAGAGAGAAAAGGATACAAAGTAGTGGTCGGAGACTTGGAGGGGAGTTACAGTGAGATTAGTAGAAGAACAGCATCTAGTAAAGATGAGGTCAAGCATATTGCCTGCCTTGTGAGTAGGGGGGGACGGTGAGAGGGTGAGGTCAAAAGAGGAAAGGAGTGGAAAGAAGGAGGCAGAGAGAAATTAGTCAAAGGCAGACGTAGGGAGGTTAAAGTCACCCAGAACTTTGAGGGGTGAGCCATCCTCAGGAAAGGAACTTGTCAAGCTCATTGATGAACTCTCCAAGGGAACCTGGAGGGCGATAAATGAGGATGAGGATGTTAAGCTTGAATGGGCTAGTGACTGTGACAGCATGGAATTCAAATGAGGAGATAGACAGATGGGTCAGGGGGAAAAGAGAGAATGTCCACTTGGGAGAGATGAGGATTCCTGTGCCACCGCCACGCTGACCAGATGCTCTCGGGGTATGCGAGAACACATGATCAGACGAGGAAAGAGCAGTAAGAGTAGCAGTGTTTTCTGTGGTAATCCATGTTTCCGTCAGCGCTAAGAAGTTGAGGGACTGGAGGGTAGCATAGGCTGAGATGAACTCTGCCTTGTTGGCCGCAGAACGGCAGTTCCAGAGACTGCCGGAGACCTGGAACTCCACGTGGGTCGTGCGCGCAGGGACCACAAGATTAGAGTGGCAGCAGCCACGCGGTGTGAAGCATTTGAATGGCCTGTGCAGAGAGGAGAGAACAGGGATAGACCGACACATAGTTGACAGGCTACAGAAAAGGCTACAATAATGCAAAGGAGATCAGAATGAAATTAACTAAACATCTGGGAAAGCGAGAGAGCGGGGCCTCCCTCACTTACCTTTCACTGAAGCACTCAAATATAACTCTCCCAACCTCCACTTTAGAAATTATAATTGTTGTAAACTACAGAGGTTCAATGTTTCTAGGAATAGACTCTAACTTAGTTTATTCAGCTAGCTAACTTGGTACAGTATTCTTCTGTGAAAACCGCCCAGGGCACCGTATCCTATGACGCCATAGCTAACTAGCATGCTAGCTTCCAATAACACACAGTTTAGCACCAATTATCTATGCATAGTCACTTTAATAACTCTACCTACATGTACATATTACCTCAATTACCTCGACTAACCTGTGCCCCCGCACATTGACCCTGTACCAGTACCCCCTGTATATAACCTCACTATTGTTATTTTACTGCTGCTCTTCAATTATTTGTTACTTTTATTTCTTCTTTTTTTTTAGGTATTCTTTCTTAAAACTGCATTGTTGGTTAAGGGCTTGTAAGTAAGCATTTCACTGTAAGGTCTACACCTGTTGTATTTGGCGCATGTGACAAATACAATTTGATTTGATTGGATTCATAAGAGGCACATCCGCAACCACAGCACATTTAAATTAACACAATCATTACTCATGGTCCTGGACCACTCAATACTGAACTTGCTGTGTGCTGCATAGTAATTCCTCGGCCCACTAGTCTGCTCTGCTGTACTCAGCAGCACTATTATTTTTCTAGGATGAGGTCAGCTACAAGTACATTGTCAAAGGGTATCTTCACCCAGTTGGTACAATATAGCCTCTGTGATCATTTCCTGTGTTTGTGCCCTCTCCCCAGGCACACACTACTTACGGGGCATCAACAACGCTCAGCAGCCGTGGAGCAGTGGAATCGGCAGGAAAAAGCACAACCTCCGACCTTTCAACCCTACTGAGGAGGGGCTGGCCAGCATCCACTCTGTCCTGTTCCGTAAGGACCCTACCCTGTGGAGGGCTGCCTTGCTCTACTACACAGTGTACCAGGCCAGCCGCATGTCCTTCTCTCAGCTGTTCCACAGCCTGGGACGCTTCGTCCAGGACCCCAACACACGCTGGGACTACTGTGTACGAGCCAAGAGGGGGCAGACCGACACCGCACAGCCAGGTAACTAACACAGACACACACGTTTGTTCACACGCCCATACATAGGCATTCCTGCATGCAGGCACACACCTATCTCTTACTTTAGCCTTTTCTCCTACTGGTGTCAGCATTTTCTACCAGTTTTTAAGTTATGATGTAATGAACTTGGGCTATTTCAGTACGTACTGATGTCATCTCGATGGGCTTGTTGTATATTTCAGGTTGTTTCAGTAAGGACCAGGTGTACCTGGATGGCATCCTGAAGATCCTAAGACACAGAGAGAGGATTGACTTCCAGCTGCTCATGTCCCTGGGGAAGGTGGGTAACATGGGGTCGTTTAATGTGTCAGACTAGGACCCGTAGACATAGCAAGAGTAGGTTTATCAGGAGGCTGCCTAACAAGGTAACCAATTCTTATTCTATGGTCTGCATCCTATGCCTTTTTGTGCAGAATGATTATTTTTCAAAGTGTTTGCATTACACTGCAGACAGGAGACACAAAGGCAATATGTTTGATGTGTTTGACTGCACAGCTTTTGTATTACTCTCCTCTCTTCCTCTCTCCTTCACCATAACGACAATGCTTATTTGCACATGAAATTGAATGAGATGCCAGGCTGAATAAGCTTATGTAACTACAGCTGTATGCGAGAGCAGAGCATGTTATTCTGCCTGAGAAGAAGAATACTTCAGGCATAGAGAGGGAACACATGACTCACAATGTGTTTCACACAGATGGGCTTAGTGTTACTGCGGTCTGTCCTCCTAGGCTTATCTGTATAGCACAGGTGGCCAACCCTCCTAGAGAGCTGCTTGGTATGCAGTGTTTTGTTCCTTCCCTGCTCGAACACATCAATGAGCTGCTCATCAGGGCAGTTCCAGGTGTGTTAGAGTAAGGCTGGAACAAAAGCCTGCCAGGAGGAGGGTTGGCCACTCATAACTGAATAGAAACCTGCTTTTATTACATTAACACAAATTCAATCTTGATTGTTTCTGTCTGTCTGAAGTTTTTGTTTGCTTGTTCTAAAATACATTTGCATGATTTCAATCTTGATTGTTCCTGTCTCTGCCTGCCCAGGTGTCGTACGAGGACTTGGATCGGCTGAAAAGCCTGGCACTGATGGAGCACGTGAGGATACCTCACTTCCTTCAGGACACGGCGTGCTACGCTGAACAGCTGGAGAAGATCATGGAGGTCAACCAGCTGACTGACGAGGAGCTCAGGGTGCTCATCTGAGACATGGAGGAGTAGAGGGCCTGCACACTCAGTTACTCCCACATACACTACCGTTCAAAAGTTTGGGGTCACTTAGAAATGTCCTTGTTTTCTAATTAAAATAACATCAAATTGATCAGAAATACAGTGTAGACATTGTTAATGTTGTAAATGGCTATTGTAGCTGGAAACAGCTGATTTTTAATGGAATATCTACATAGGCGTACAGAGGCCCATTATCAGCAACCATCAGTCCTGTGTTCCAATGGCACGTTGTGTTTGCTAATCCAAGTTAATCATTTTAAAAAGGCTAATTGATCATTAGAAAACCCTTTTGCAATTATGTTAGCACAGCTGAAAACTGTTGTGCTGATTAAAGAAACAATAAAACTGGCCTTCTTGAGACTAGTTGAGTATCTGGAGCATCAGCAATTGTGGGTTCGATTACAGGCTCAAAATGGCCAGAAACAAAGAACTTTCTTCTGAATCTCGTCAGTCTATTCTTGTTCTGAGAAATGAAGGCTATTCCATGCGAGAAATTGCCAAGAAACTGAAGATCTCGTACAACACTGTGTACTACTCCCTTCACAGAACAGCGCAAACTGGCTCTAACCAGAATAGAAAGAGGAGTGGGAGGCCCCGGTGCACAACTGAGCAAGAGGACAACTACATTAGAGTGTCTAGTTTGAGAAACAGACGCCTCACAGGTCCTCAACTGGCAGCTTCATTAAATAGTACCCACAAAACACCAGTCTCAACGTCAACAGTGAAGAGGCGACTCCGGGATGCTGACCTTCTAGGCAGAGTTGCAAAGAAAAAGCAATATCTCAGACTGGCCAATAAAAAGAAAAGATTAAGATGGGCAGTCTGAGATATGGCTTTTTCTTTGCAACTCTGTCTAGAAGGTCAGCATCCCGGAGTCTCGCATGGAATAGCCTTCATTTCTCAGAACAAGAATAGACTGACAAGTTTCAGAAGAAAGTTATATGTTTCTGGCCATTTTGAGCCTGTAATCGAACCCACAACTGCAGATTATTTTATAATTTTTTCACCTTTATTTAACCAGGTAGGCCAGTTGAGAACAAGTTCTCATTTACAACTGCGACCTGGCCAAGATGAAGCAAAGCAGTGCGATAAAAACAACAACAACACAGAGTTACACATGGGATAAACAAAACGTACAGTCAAAAACACAATAGAAAATCTATATACAGTGTGTGCAAATATAGTAAGTTATGGAGGTAAGGCAATAAATAGGCCATAGTGCAAAATAATTACAATTTAGTATTAACACTGGAGTGATAGATGTGCAGAAGATTATGTGCAAATAGAGATACTGGGGTGCAAATTAGCAAAATAAATAACAATATGGGGATGAGGTAGTTGGGTGGGCTAATTACAGATGGGCTGTGTACAGGTACAGTGATCGGTAAGCTGCTCTGACAACTGATGCTTAAAGTTAGTAAGGGAGATAAGAGTCTCCAGCTTCAGAGATTTTTGCAGTTCGTTCCAGTCATTAGCAGCAGAGAACTGGAAGGAATGGCGGCCAAAGGAGGTGTTGGCTTTGGGGATGACCAGTGAGATATACCTGCTGTAGCTCAGCTGGTAGAGCACGGCGCTTGTAACGCCAGGGTAGTGGGTTCGATCCCCGGGACCACCCATACACAAAAATGTATGCACACATGACTGTAAGTCGCTTTGGATAAAAGCGTCTGCTAAATGGCATATTATTATTATTATATTATTACTACGGGTGGGTGTTGCTATGGTGACCAATGAGCTAAGATAAGGCTGGGATTTGCCTAGCAGAGATTTATAGATGACCTGGAGCTAGTGGGATTGGCGACGAATATGTAGTGAGGGCCAGCCAACGAGAGCGTACAGGTCACAATGGTGGGTAGTATATGGGCTTTGGTGACAAAACGGATGGCACTGTGATAGACTACATCCAATTTGCTGAGTAGAGAGTTGGAAGCTATTTTGTAAATGACATCGCCGAAGTCAAGGATCGGTAGGATAGTCAGTTTTACGAGGGCATGTTTAGCAGCATGAGTGAAGGAGGCTTTGTTGCGAAATAGGAAGCCGATTCTAGATTTAACTTTGGATTGGAGATGCTTAATGTGAGTCTGGAAGGAGAGTTTACGGTCTAACCAGGCACCTAGGTATTTGTAGTTGTCCACATATTCTAAGTCAGACCCGCTGAGAGTAGTGATTCTAGTCGGGCTGGCGGGTGCAAGCAGCGTTCGATTGAAGAGCATGCATTTAGTTTTACTAGCATTTAAGAGCAGTTGGAGGCTACGGAAGGAGTGTTGTATGGCATTGAAGCGCGTTTGGAGGTTTGTTAACACAGTGTCCAATGAAGGGCCAGATGTATACAAAATGGTGTCGTCTGCGAAGAGGTGGATCTGAGAGTCACCAGCAGCAAGAGCGACATCATTGATATACACAGAGAATAGAGTCGGCCCGAGAATTGAACCCTGTGGCACCCCCATAGAGACTGCCAGAGGTCCAGACAACAGGCCCTCCGATTTGACACATTGAACTCTATCTGAGAAGTAGTTGGTGAACCAGGCGAGGCAGTCATTTGAAAAACCAAGGCTATTTAGTCTGCCAATAAGAATGCTGTGATTGACAGAGTCGAAAGCCTTGGCCAGGTCGATGAAGACGGCTGCACAGTACTGTCTTTTATCGATTGCGGTTATAATATCGTTTAGAACCTTGAGCGTGGCTGAGGTGCACCCATGACCAGCTCGGAAACCAGATTGCATAGCGGAGAAGGTACGGTGGGATTGGAAATGGTTGGTGATCTGTTTGTTAACTTGGCTATCAAATACTTTCGAAAGGCAGTGCAGGATGGATATAGGTCTGTAACAGTTTGGATCTAGAGTGTCACCCCCTTTGAAGAGGGGGATGACCGCGGCAGCTTTCCAATCTCTGGGGATCTCAGATGATACGAAAGAGAGGTTGAACAGGCTAGTAACAGGGGTTGCTACAATTTCGGCGGCTAATTTTAGAAAGAAAGGTTCCAGATTGTCTAGCCCAGCTGATTTGTAGGGGTCCAGATTTTGATGCTCCAGATACTCAACTAGTCTCAAGAAGGGCAGTTTTATTGCTTCTTTAATCAGCGCAACAGTTTTCAGTTGTGCTAACATAATTGCAAAATCGTTTTCTAATTATCAATTAGCCTTTTAAAATGATAAACTTGGATTAGCAAACACAACGTGGCATTGGAACACAGGACTGATGGTTGCTGATAATGGGCCTCTGTACACCTAAGTAGATTTTCCATTAAAGATCAGCCATTTCCAGCTAATATAGCCATTTACAACATTAACAATGTCTACACTGTATTTCTGATCAATTTGATGTTATTTTAATGGACAACAAAATTGCTTTTCTTTCAAAAACAAGGACATTTCTAAGTGACCCCAAACTTTTGAACGGTAGTGTAGCTTGTATAGGTTAACAGCAACCTGACCAAGATCCATTTGGGATTGAAACGTGATGTATATAACAAAGGCATAGAGGTTGTTATAAGGTTGTTATGAGGTATGTGTTGGAGTAAGTGAATGTGCGGGTCCTTCTGGCCCGGTACCCCATGAGAAGTGACGATACGCTCCTCAACTGAGCATGCTCAGAAAGAGGTGACCCCTGACCCTCCTGCACGCCTTACCTCCACCGAGCTACTGAGCTACCGAAACCTAATTAAAGTCAGTAACATCATCCACAGTGACATTCCTGCATCTCTCACCATCACTACCATCCCCAGCAGGCAAAATGATTATGTAATTTCCTGGTTGTAAACTGGTTTTCCACCACATATGGTAGCTGTGTGACATGACATGACTTGTGCAGCGTACAGTAGTGTATGTAGGGTTTCTCTGGCCATCTCTCTCTTGCACCCCAAAGCCAAGTGTACTTCTATTTTCAATCTCCTGTTCCAAAGACTAATGGGTTCCTATACTAATGTTTCTGAATAGAGTTTTACCGTACTGGTTGGTTGCTGTTGTTATAGTTGATGTTCAGGGAATTACCCATGAACCAGAGAGTGTGTGTGTGTTTGTAAGGATCGGGCTGAGGTGAGAGACATAGAGGAGAGAGATGGCAATGGTATCATAAAAGCACATAAAAACTGTCAAGAGGGGTGAAACAAGGTTGTCCACTATCGGCATATCTATTTATTATGGCCATCGAGATGTTAGCTATTAAAATCAGATCCAACAATAATATCAAGGGATTAGAAATCCAGGGCTTAAAAACAAAGGTGTCATTGTACGCTGATGATTCATGTTTTCTTTTAAATCCACAACTAAAATCCCTCCACAGCCTCATAGAGAAAAAAAAATCAATTTATTTGGAACGGCAAGCCAGACAAAATTAAACTGGCCTATTTATATACAGTGGGGAGAACAAGTATTTGATACACTGCCAATTTTGCAGGTTTTCCTACTTACAAAGCATGTAGAAGTCTGTAATTTTTTTCATAGGTACACTTCAACTGTGAGAGACGGAATCTAAAAACAAAAATCCAGAAAATCACATTGTATGATTTTTAAGTAATTAATTTGCAAGTATTTGATCACCTACCAACCAGTAAGAATTCCGGCTCTCACAGACCTGTTAGTTTTTCTTTAAAAGCCCTCCTGTTCTCCACTCATTACCTGTATTAACTGCACCTGTTTGAACTCGTTACCTGTATAAAAGACACCTGTCCACACACTCAATCAAACAGACTCCAATCTCTCCACAATGGCCAAGACCAGAGAGCTGTGTAAGGACATCAGGGATACAATTGTAGACCTGCACAAGGCTGGGATGGGCTACAGGACAATAGGCAAGCAGCTTGGTGAGAAGGCAACAACTGTTGGCGCAATTATTAGAAAATGGAAGAAGTTCAAGATGACGGTCAATCACCCTCGGTCTGGGGCTCCATGCAAGATCTCACCTCGTGGGGCATCAATGATTATGAGGAAGGTGAGGGATCAGCCCAGAACTACACGACAGGACCTGGTCAATGACCTGAAGAGAGCTGGGACCACAGTCTCAAAGAAAACCATTAGTAACACACTACGCCGTCATGGATTAAAATCCTGCAGCGCACGCAAGGTCCCCCTGCACAAGCCATCGCATGTCCAGGCCCGTCTGAAGTTTGCCAATGACCATCTGGATGATCCAGAGGACGAATGGGAGAAGGTCATGTGGTCTGATGAGACAAAAATAGAGGTTTTTGGTCTAAACTCCACTCGCCGTGTTTGGAGGAAGAAGAAGGATGAGAACAACCCCAAGAACACCATCCCAACCGTGAAGCATGGAGGTGGAAACATCATTCTTTGGGGATGCTTTTCTGCAAAGCGGACAGGACGACTGCACCGTATTGAGGGGAGGATGGATGGGGCCATGTATCGCGAGATCTTGGCTAACAACCTCCTTCCCTCAGTAAGAGCATTGAAGATGGGTTGTGGCTGGGTCTTCCAGCATGACAACGACCTGAAACACACAGCCAGGGCAACTAAGGAGTGGCTCCGTAAGAAGCATCTCAAGGTCCTGGAGTGGCCTAGCCAGTCTGCAGACCTGAACCCAATAGAAAATCTTTGGAGGGAGCTGAATGTCCGTATTGCCCAGCGACAGCCCCGAAACCTGAAGGATCTGGAGAAGGTCTGTATGGAGGAGTGTGCCAAAATTCCTGCTGCAGTGTGTGCAAACCTGGTCAACACTTACAGGAAACGTATGATCTCTGTAATTGCAAACAAAGGTTTCTGTACCAAATATTAAGTTCTGCTTTTCTGATGTATCAAATACTTATGTCATGCAATAAAATGCAAATGAATTACTTAAAAATCATACAATGTGATTTTCTGGATTTTTGTTTTAGATTCCGTCTCTCACAGTTGAAGTGTACCTATGATAAAAATTACAGACCTCTACATGCTTTGTAAGTAGGAAAACCTGCAAAATCGGCAGTGTATCAAATACTTGTTCTCCCCACTGTATGAATATGAATTCGGAGGACAGAAATTATTAAATATTAAAGCATTAGACTTATCACTAAAAGCTTCAGTAATACAAAAGTTATACTTAAATCCGAACTGGTTCTCTAGCAAATTAGTAAGATTGTCTCACCCAATGTTCAAGAATGGCCTTTTTTACCTTTATGCAGATTACAACCTCTCACTTTCAGTTATTTGATAAGGAAATCATCACCCAAATATCACTATTTCTAAAACAAGCCATAGAAAGTTGGTTGCAATTTCAATTTAATCCTCCAGAAACGACAGAACTAATAATGCAACAAATATTGTGGTTAAACTCAAATATACTAATTGACAAAAAAACTATTTGTTTTGACAAAAAAAATAAAAAAATAGTATAATCTTTGTAAATGATATCATCGGTAGGACTGGAAATATCTGCTCTACCCAAAATTACAACCAAATAATTGCAGCCTTACCGCAAAAATTGAAGAGGAAAGTGGAAGGGGGAGAAAGTAAGGAACTTGTCTGTCGGCCTTGCATTAAAGAACATAATTTGTTAAAGAAAACTGTGATAAATAAAAGTATACCAGTTTCATTTAAGGACCAAAGGATTGACAGCCGTCCCATATAGATTGCAAAATAGTTGTAAAGAGATTTTTGACGTACCGATCCCATGGCATAGTGAACTGATACGGAAAACGACACTGGATTCAAAACTTAGAATCTTTACATTTAAATTATTATATAAAATTCTTGCTACCAATAGAATGTTATTTATATGGGGGATACAATCTTCCCAGCTCTGCAGATTTTGCTGCGAAGAGACAGAATCATTAGATAATTTGTAAGTAAGTATAAGAAGGAAGTAGAGGCCTAAGCATTGTTGTTCACTAGCTTACTCCAATTAGGGAAAGGGTGGTGGGGTTGGAAAGTAATAAAGGGGAATATATTTTTTTTAAAGGATATGTATGTGTATATATATATATATATATATATATATATATATATATATATATAAATAAAACATGGGGGATTGGAAGTGATGCAGACAATTACATTGATGGAAGTTACAATCTATCTGCAATATTAAGCTGATCTACCCCCTACATTTATTTTATTTTTTAAAGGCCAAATAAACAGTGATAAAAAAAAAACATTGACTTATGATGTGCCAGGTCACAGTGTAGAAAGGCATGTGGAAGAGGCAACCTAGCGAAGCACAAGACGGCAGCATAGTGCTACGATAGTAGGATTGGGATAGCATAGAAATGCATTGTGAATCATCTATTTGTGCCCCGTTGACATATCCTGCAAGAGGTTACCTTGGTGCAGCAGCATCAATCCCTACAAACACACCCACTTTCTTACGATTTGCACTTTTCTCTCCAGCATTTATGACCTTTCACCTATGAACTGCTTTGTTTTTGGCAGTTTCCTTAGAGATAACCTTATAACCTTACACTGATTAACTCTCCTTCCTGCATTTTAAAACTAACCAATAGGCCTAGTGTTTTTAAAGGCATGGTGTAACAGTAATATTGTACTGTAATGTTTTTCTCCTTTTGGTCAAACATGATTGACAGGTTGTTGATGTTCTGGCTTTTGGTACCTGTTTTGAGAACTGAACACTGTGATATTTGATAAATATTGTTCTATTGACACTTTCACCTAGCCTGGTCCTAAATCAGTTTGTGTTGTCTTGCCAATAGTTATTTACAATGACCATAGGAGTTGGCTGGATAGCACAAACTGATCTGGGACCAGGATAACTTTGACCTGATGTAGGTAGCGTGTTTGCTGCCGCTACTTCACCACAAATGGCCCTGGGTATGATCCAACTGTATGATGAGCACTGGTGTTTATAAGTGAAATTGCACTATATATTGTATTGTACTGAAACTGTACTGTATTTTAATGCCTCCTGATGGTCACTGAAGCCCTGAGAATCGCTAATAAAGTGGATCCATCACCTTGAAGACGTGGCTTTGTGTCTCTGTCTGTTCTCAAACTGGGGCCAGAGGTGTTGAAGTCGCCTTGTCCCATTAATCTCAGGTTTCGCTGTGAAACTGGATTCCATTGGGGCTTCGTGTTGAAAGGCACCTACAAGCACTGACATGCTGGACAATAGGCCTCTGTCCACACGGAGACGACCCACAAGAACAGGGCCTCTTATCCTGTGTGTCCACTCTGCTCATTAGAACCTGGGTCGTATTCACTAGGCACAAAATGGAAGAAAACAGGCCAAAACAGGGAGGTACTATATGAACTTGTCCAATAAGAAACGCTTGTTTTAGTTTTCTGTTGCACAACATTTTGCTACGTGTGCCCTGGTTTGTTAAACTGATAGGTGCTTGTTCTACTTTAGGAGACAACTTCATATTGTGTGCTTTCCAGGAGGCGTTTCCTATGGTTACATATGGGTGTTTATACACTATCGGTCAAGCTTGACCAGACTGTTATTGTGTTATACTACTAACAATGGAATCAGGTTAATTTTAACATGGAAACCAGATGATACATTTATGAGATTCTATTTTACGCAAGACAGCATGTCAAAAGGCAAGCGTTTCAAAACATTGAGAGTTTTTCTTTTGTTAGGGCTTGAACTATATTTCAAATGACTTGGAAGCCAACCATAAATATTCCACAGAGTCATTTTGTTTTAGAAGCTTGTTTGGTCGAAGTGGGTTAGATGTTTATATGACAGGGGTGACAGCTGAAGTGTCTGGGCTGAAATAGAGGAGGCCTCTGCAGTGCAGGCGAGGAGGCCTCTGCAATCCACATCTTTCACCACTAAAGGGCAGTCACATCCACTATTTTCTCCATAACTCCATTAGGGAGAGATATGATTCGACTATGATATGCAAAGAATCACTTCATTCAATCCTAATGTCACCGCCAGTACTGACCGATAGTAACCATAGTCTTACTGAGGATATGATTGTATACATGACATCACAGACCAAAGGTTATCTCTGAACTTCCTCATCCTGTAATACATGATGCTGACAGTGATGTAACCATAGAAATAGAGGATGTAACATCCCCCAAGTACAGTTCACTCAGACATGTGCCACTGAAAGAAGACCTTGGTTGAACTGAAACAGATCAGCTGTTGCTCTACACTTTCCAGACACACTTATCTTCAGGATGTGACAGCTTCCAAATAGGAATCTCAGAGATTAATAGTCCTTATTTTCACATTACTCATCTGGTTGGAAATGTAGTATACTGTAGTATACTGTAGAATACTGTACTACACACTAGTATCCCTCGAACCTGTGTAGTACTTACTATAGAATGTTGTAATACACTGTAGAATACTATAGTAAATACTACAGTATTATCTGCAACAACAAAAAACACTGTAGTAAATATTTTTTTTATTTTACCTTTATTTAACCAGGTAAGCCAGTTGAGAACAAGTTCTCATTTACAACTGCGACCTGAAATACTACAATAAGGTCTGCAAAAACACTCAAATTGTTTAACTATAGTAAATACTACAGTATTTAATTTGCATATACCCTGCCCATTCCCGTCCCCCATATCGCAATTTGTGCCACCAATAAGTGAGAAACCTACATGTCAAGTATAGACCATATATTGTGTTCCCTACAGATTATAGAAAAGAGCAGAAGATCTGAATTATCCATTTAAACCCCAGTTCTTTTAGTATTTCTCCAGGAGGTTTACTGAAGAAGAAAGCTTCCACTTCTACAGTACCAGTCAAAAGTTTGGACACACCTACTCATTCCAAGGACTTTTCTTTATTTAATTTTAATTTTTTCTCCTTAAAAAAAATAGAAAAGATTCCCCTTTATTACTTTCCAACCACGCCACCCTTTCCCTACTTACATTTTACATTACATTTACATTTTAGTCATTTAGCAGATGCTCTTATCCAGAGCGACTTACAGGAGCAATTAGGGTTAAGTGCCTTGCTCAAGGGCACATCGACAGTTGTTGCAAACATTACATTTAGGCATTAACTCTGAATGGTTAAGGTAATAGGTTTGGGATAGGCTTTAAACAAAAATCTCAAGAACAACTTTCTATCACTGCATTCAAACTTGCTAACTTTGGACTCCACTGCAGATGCTTACACCCATCCACCATCCCGGTTCACAATGCTCTAGCAAAACCGAAACCTACTTGAAGGTCATAGTGCTCATGGTTGCCCCTAGTGGCCTGTTTCCATGTAATTTCCCGACGTCCTCAGACATGGATGGATGTCTAATACGGACTTCTATCCCGGGCACTGGAGGTTGGTGGCACCTTAATTGGGGAGGATGGGCTCGTGGTAATGGAATGGTATCAAATACATTAAACAGTTTGATGCCATTCCATTTGCTCCATTCCAGCCATTATTATGAGCTGTTCTCCCCTCAGCTGCCTCCACTGATCCTGGGTGACCTGGCTACAGTATACTACAATCTGCAAAAACACTTATTTAATAACTGTAGCATATACTATAGTATTCTTTCACTAAAGTATTCTGGGGGTTTTACAGAGCATCTTTAAACTGTTAAATGTAACCATTGTCTGTCTGGTTGCAAAACAATAACAGTACAGGGAGGTTATTGTCCTCTGTTATTACCCTGTTTTTCGGTCTGAATGTGAAAGTGACCAGAGGCAGAGAGTAAGAGAGTACAGAGAGGGAGGAAGGAAGAGAGGGAGGAAGACTGTGCTGACTCGTTGTGACCCAGTCATCAGGGGGCTCATTTATAACCGTTGGGTACATTTTATACTAAATATCTGCGTGCGCTATTTCTGAAAAGACTCAACACGCACAAAAATATTGAAATTTAGTAACTTGGCTCACGCCATACATACGCGTTTCCCGTTATAAAGCAGATCTGCTGTAAAATTGTGCGCGCGTGAACGAGCATTATACCAAATATAACTCTGCGTGAATAACGCCCATCATTCACCTTCTATGGTGACAATATCGGCCTTATTTGCTGTATACTTTGGAAGTATTGCAATTAAGCCAAGCCAGTATATCTAAAGGAAATATAAATGGCGAACTTGATCAAATGTCTTTGGAGGTGTTGACAGAATGTTTATTTTTTCTGTGACATTGCTGTATCTGGCCGTTTCTGAAACACAAAAACAATTTCAAATTGTTGTGGACCTGTTAACAGATCGTTTGAATTAAATAATGTTTTGCATTTACTTTCTCCTGAACCAAAATATGCTGCACTGCCCGCGAATTCTGAAACAGAAAAATGAAAACTACATGTTCACCTGAATTTTATAAACCGCGCTCTCTTTAAGATGCATTCAGAAACAATTATAAATTATAATAGCCTATCTAATCAGCCTGGTCTCATAGACTAGACCTAACATAGTAAATATACATCTGGGAAATTCAAATAATATGATATGTTACCTTTGGTGTGGTTATATAAGACAGATGGTTACTTAAAATCCTTAAGAGTCTATTGATACACCGGTGTGTCAATCTAAGTAACATAATAAAAAATCCATCAAAATCCTTCAATTTAAGCTAGAGGTATGTTTTTTTGGATGGGCTGCGTCTAAAATCTACCACATCTGCCTATGTCCGCCTTCTGCATCCACATGGAAGGTGGCCGAGCTACATCTGTGTTTGTCAGACCATGAGACATCCCGAAAATCGGTTCTCTCACATGTCACCGACATGTCTGAAGTGGGTAACGCTGATGTGCCAACTTCTGTGTTGTTCAATGCGTTTCTATGGGCTATAGTAGTAAAGGCCAAATTCAACCCTTCCCCCTAACCTTAACCCTTTTAGCTAACCGTTCCCCTAACACTTTAAACTAACTCCTAAACGTAACCCTAATCTTAACCCTAACCCCTAACCTTGTTAACGTTAGCCACCTAGCTAGAATTCGTAACATATCATACGTTTTGCAAATTCATAACATACAGTTGAAGTCGGAAGTTTACATACACCTTAGCCAAATACATTTAAACTCAGTTTTTCACAATTCCTGACATTTAATCCTAGTAAAAATTCCCTGTCTTAGGCCAGTTAGGATCATCACTTTATTTTAAGAATGTGAAATGTCAGAATAATAGTAGAGAGAATGATTTATTTCAGCTTTTATTTCCTTCATCACATTCCCAGTGGGTCAGAAGTTTACATACACTCAATTAGTATTTGGTAGCATTGCCTTTAAATTGTTTAACTTGGGTCAAACGGTTCGGGTAGCCTTCCACAAGCTTCCCACAATAAGTTGGGTGAATTTTTGCCCATTCCTCCTGACAGAGCTGGTGTTACTGAGTCAGGTTTGTAGGCCTCCTTGCTCGCACACGCTTTTTCAGTTCTGCCCACACATTTTCTATAGGATTGAGGTCAGGGCTTAGTGATGGCCACTCCAATACCTTGACTTTGTTGTCCTTAAGCTATTTTGCCACAACTTTGGAAGTATGCTTGGGGTCATTGTCCATTTGGAAGACCCATTTGCGACCAAGCTTTAACTTCCTGACTGATGTCTTGAGATGTTGCTTCAATATATCCACATAATTGTCCTTCCTCATGATGCCATCTATTTTCTGAAGTGCACCAGTCCCTCCTGCAGCAAAGCACCCCCACAGCATGATGCTGCCACCCCCGTGCTTCACGGTTGGGATGGTGTTCTTCGGCTTGCAAGGCACCCCCTTTTTCCTCCAAACATAACAATGGTCATTATGGCCAAACAGTTCTATTTTTGTTTCATCAGACCAGAGGACATTTCTCCAAAAAGTACGATCTTTGTCCCCATGTGCAGTTGTAAACCGAAGTCTGGCATTTTTATGACGGTTTTGGAGCAGTGGCTTCTTCCTTGCTGAGCGGATTAGTTTTACTGTGGATATAGATACTTTTGTACCCGTTTCCTCCAGCATCTTCACAAGGTCCTTTGCTGTTGTGCTGGGATTGATTTCCACTTTTCGCACCAAAGTACGTTCATCTCTAGGAGACAGAACGCGTCTCCTTCCTGAGCAGTATGACGACTGCGTGGTCACATGGTGTTTATTCTTGGAACCATCAGGCGTTTAAAAATTGCTCCCAAGGATGAACCAGACTTGTGGTCTACAATTATTTTTCTGAGGTCTTGGCTGATATCTTTTGATTTCCCGATGATATCAAGCAAAGAGGCACTGAGTTTGAAGGTAGGCATTGAAATACATCCACAGGTACACCTCCAATTGACTCAAATGATGTCAATTAGCCTATCAGAAGCTTCTACAGCCATGACATCATTTTCTGGAATTTTCCAAGCTGTTTAAAGGCACAGTCAACTTAGTGTATGTCAACTTCTGACCCACTGGAATTGTGATACAGTGAATTATAAGTGAAATAATCTGTCTGTAAACAATTGTTGGAAAAATTACTTGTGTCATGCACAAAGTAGATGTTCTAACCGACTTGCCAAAACTATAGTTTGTTAAAAAGAAATTTGTGGAGTGGATGAAAAACAAGTTTTAATGACTCCAACCTAAGTGTATGTAAACTTCCGACTTCAACTGTATGTGACTAGTTTCAGGAAACGAGGCATATGTCACACACGTCACTACTTCACAGGAGAGGCATTTGAATGTAAACTTTAAAAAAAAATCTAAATGTGTTTTTGGCAGAAATGCCTTCTGGAACATGTGAACTTTTATGTGCCTTAATAATAAACTTGTATGCATCTGTAAATACAAATGCAATTGTTAAATTACGAGCATAGTTGGTTTAGCCACGGAAAAAACAGGAACCTTCCCGCTAGCCATGATTGGCTGAGATAATGGCTGGGCTGGACATGCTGAGAGATGAGTGCGGATTGGTCTGCCATGTAGCACGCTTTTGTCTATAACATGAGCTGGTCAGTATGTGTAGGTAATCCTTTCTAACACGGCCTTTTTGAAAGATATCACGTAGTAGAACTGCAAAAGTGTTGCTCTCCCCTTTCTGAAGGATTGAGTTTTGAAATCAATGGAATGCCCAGTGGAATTAGAGTATGATAGCTAAGGAGGGCTTAGCTATCATACAGTTGTGTCAAGTTGGCTGGAGGTCCTTCGGATGGTGGACCATTGTTGATACAAACGGGAAACTGTTGAGCATGGAAAAACCCAGCAGCGTTGCAGTTCTTGACACAAACTGGTGCTCTTGGCACCATACCCCCTCTTCAAAGACACTTAAATCTTTTGTCTTGCCCATTCACCCTCTGAATGGCACATATACACAATCCATGTCTCAATTGTCTCAAGGTTTAAAAATCCTTCTTTAACCTGTCTCCTCCCCTTCATCTACACGGATTGAAGTGGATTTAACAAGTTACATCAATATGGGATCATAGCTTTCACCTGGATTCACCTGGTCAGTCTGTCATGGAAAGAGCAGGTGTTCCTAATGTTTTGTATAGCCTACTCAGCGTATGTATTATGTTTATAAATCAAATTGTCTAGGCTACTCGACACATTTTACATTACAGTAGCCTATTCAGACGTAGCCTACAAATGTCAATGGAAACAGTGGTAGGCCTGCTCATCGACAACAACGAGACAGCCTATAGGGAGGAGGTCAGAGACCTGGCCGAGTGGTGCCAGGACAACAACCTCTACCTCAACGTGATCAAGACAAAGGAGATGATTGTGGACTTCTAGGCAAATCCCCACCTTATCTTAGGTCATTGGTCACCATAGCAACACCCACCCGTAGTATGCGTTCCAGCAGGTATATCTCACTGGTCATCCCCAAAGCCAACACCTCCTTTGGCTGCCATTCATGCCAGTTCTCTGCTGCAAATGACTGGAACGAACTGCAAAAATCTCTGATGCTGGAGACTCTTATCTCCCTCACTAACTTTAAGCATCAGTTGTCAGAGCAGCTTACCGATCACTGCACCTGTACACAGCCCATCTGTAATTAGCCCACCCAACTACCTCATCCCCATATTGTTATTTATTTAGCTAATTTGCACCCCAGTATCTCTATTTGCACATAATCTTCTGCCTAATCTATCACTCCAGTGTTAATACTAAATTGTAATTATTTTGCACTATGGCCTATTTATTGCCTTACCTCCATAACTTACTACATTTGCACACACTGTATATAGATTTTCTATTGTGTTATTGACTGTACGTTTTTGTTTATTCCATATGTAACTCTGTGTTGTTGTTGTTTTTAAATCGCACTGCTTTGCTTTATTTTGGCCAGGTCGCAGTTGTAAATGAGAACTTGTTCTCAACTGGCTTACCTGGTTAAAATAAGGTGAAATAAATAAAATAAAGAAACAGGAAAAAGAAGAGGACCGAGCATGCCCCCATTCTCATCGACGGGGCTGTAGTGGAGCAGGTTGAGAGCTTTAAGTTCCTTGGTGTCCACATCACCAACAAACTAACATGGTCCAAGCACACCAAGACAGTCGTGAAGAAGGCACGACAAAACCTATTCCCCCTCAGGAGACTGAAAAGATTTGGCATGGGTCCTCAGATCCTCAAAAGGTTCTACAGCTGCACCATCGAGAGCATCCTGACTGGTTGCATCACTGCCTGGTATGGCAACTGTTTGGCCTCTGACCGCAAGGCACTACAGAGGGTAGTGCGTATGGCCCAGTACATCACTGGGGCCAAGCTTCCTGCAATCCAGGACCTATATACCTACCTCAAATACCTCGACTAACCGGTGCCCCCGCACATTGACTCTATGCCGGTACCCCCTGTATATAGCCTCGCTATTGTTATTTTACTATTGTTATTTTACTGCTGCTCTTTAATAATTAGTGACTTATTTTGGGGGGTATTCTTTCTTAAAACTTAATTGTTGGTTAAGGGCTTGTAAGTAACATTTCACTGTAAGGTCTACACCTGTTGTATTCGGCGCATGTGACAAATACAATTTTATTTTATTGTATTTGAAAAGGTGAACCATCTGTTCTACTATTAACCTGCGCTTCGGATCGAATCGCATAGAGCAAAGTACTTTAAATCAATAATATGCCATTTAGCAGACGCTTTTATCCAAAGCGACTTACAGTCATGCGTGCATACATTTTTACGTATGGGTGGTCCCGGGGATCGAACCCACACCCTGGCGTTACAAGCGCCATGCTCTACCAATTGAGCTACGGAGGACCACCAAAATATCAATTTACTACTGTGAAGTGGGTCCAATTAAATTAGAGATGGGACGAATGGTAGCCTAGCCTAACTTGTTGTCGGCCTATAGGCTATTTCGTAAGTATGAAACCATCACAGTCAGAAAATGTGAGGAATGTATTATGCAATGATCATGGAAATGAAATAAATATTCGGAAATCAATTTAATTATTTTAGAATGCTAAAACAAAATAAATCGAGTTTCGCTCTTCTCTCTAACAGCAAATGATGGCATCTTGTTATTATATTTAGCTACCAGTTTTTTTTGTTATGAATAAGTAATCATATATTCCCCATTTGCACAATGCTACTAGGCTACTTTTGCTTTCTTGCAATGCAATAATTCAACTACTAGAAACTGTGCGTACAGATGGTCTACAGCAGTGCTCTCCAACCCTGTTCCTGGAGAGCTACCGGCCTGTACGTTTTCACTCCAAACCTAATCTAGCGCAACTGATTCTAATAATTAGCTAGTTGATAAACTGAATCAGGTTACAACTGGGGTTGGAGTAAAACCCTACAGGAGGGTAGCTCTCCAGGAACAGGGTTGGAGAGCCCTGGTCTACAGTTTGCGGGAGGATAAGCACATTCTCATGTCAAGTTACGTTTTTATAAATTACAACTTTTGCGTGAAAACTGGCGCACAAATATTTTGGGGCATATTTTGTGCGTACACAACATTAATAATTGAGGCCCCAGCTCAGCGCTCATCCATCCATCCTAACTAAGCTTTATGGGGAAATGCAGAGACTAACTTGGAGAGAAAACATGCAGTACTTCCATCATTGAGTTAGGAGAAGAGGAACTTGTTTTTGGAGGGTTGCCATCTTATCTTGGCTAGACACTTATCCGAGAGAGTTAGGGAGACTTGATAGGTTGGACCATTTAGTTATTTTTCAAGAGGATTGCTTCATTTAGCATCTTTTACAGCAATCTCCACCCACAGAAAGCTACTTCCACTACCTAGTAACTGTTACAAGGGCTATGAAACACTGACAAACCAGCATAAGGAGCAACCTTATCAAAGAATATAGTGTCTTCAGAAAGTATTCACACCCCTAGACTTTTTCCACATTTTGTTGTGTTACAGCCTGAATTTAATCAAATTGATGAAATTGAGATACCCTTTGAGCATGGTGAAGTTTTTAATTACACTTTGGATGGTGTATCAATACACCCAGTCACTACAAATATACAGGTGTCCTTAACTAAGTTGCCGGAGAGGAAGGAAACCTC
The DNA here is from genome assembly GCF_020615455.1 of Coregonus clupeaformis. Taxonomy (NCBI): domain Eukaryota; kingdom Metazoa; phylum Chordata; class Actinopteri; order Salmoniformes; family Salmonidae; genus Coregonus; species Coregonus clupeaformis. The sequence goes on along the minus strand of NC_059208.1, from coordinate 9,762,750 downwards.
TCAGGGATTTCACCATGACGCCAATAGTGACTTTAAAACAGTTACAGAGTTTAATGGCTGTGATAGGAGAAAACTGAGGATGGATCAACAACATTGTAGTTACTCCACAATACTAACCTAAATGACAGAGAAAAAAGAAGGAAGCCTGTACAGAATACAAATATTCCAAAACATGCATCCTGTTTGCAATAAGGCACTAAAGTACAACTGCAAAAGATGTGACAAAGAAATTAACTTTAAGTCCTGAATACAAAGCGTTATGTTTGGGAAAAATCCAACAACACGTCACTGAGTACTACTCTTCATATTTTTAAGCATGGTGGTGGCTGCATCATGTTATGGGTATGCTTGTCATCGGCAAGGACTGGGGACTAAGCACAGGCAAAATCCTAAAGGAAAACCTGGTTCAGTCTGCTTTCCAACAGACACTGGGAGACAAATTCACCTTTCAGCAGGACAATAATCTAAACCACAACGCAAAACCTACACTGTAGTTGCTTAACAAGAAGACAGTGAATGCTCCTGAGTGGCCTAGTTACAGCTTTGACTTAAATAGGCTTGAAAATCCCTGGCAACACTCAAAAAAACGTCTAGCTATGATCAAATCAAATCTTATTGGTCGCACACATATTTATCAGACGTTATTGCGGGTGTAGCGAAATGCTTGTGTTCCTAGCTCCAACAGTGAAGTAATATATAACAATTCACACAATTCTAAAAGTAAAAGAATGGAATTAAGAAATATATAAATATTAGGACGAGCAATGTCAGAGTCCGGAGTATGTGTGTGTGTCATATATACAGTGGGGAAAAAAGGTATTTAGTCAGCCACCAATTGTGCAAGTTCTCCCACTTAAAAAGATGAGAGAGGCCTGTAATTTTCATCATAGGTACACGTCAACTATGACAGACAAATTGAGATTTTTTTTCTCCAGAAAATCACATTGTAGGATTTTATGAATTTATTTGCAAATTATGGTGGAAAATAAGTATTTGGTCACCTACAAACAAGCAAGATTTCTGGCTCTCACAGACCTGTAACTTCTTCTTTAAGAGGCTCCTCTGTCCTCCACTCGTTACCTGTATTAATGGCACCTGTTTGAACTTGTTATCAGTATAAAAGACACCTGTCCACAACCTCAAACAGTCACACTCCAAACTCCACTATGGCCAAGACCAAAGAGCTGTCAAAGGACACCAGAAACAAAATGGTAGACCTGCACCAGGCTGGGAAGACTGAATCTGCAATAGGTAAGCAGCTTGGTTTGAAGAAATCAACTGTGGGAGCAATTATTAGGAAATGGAAGACATACAAGACCACTGATAATCTCCCTCGATCTGGGGCTCCACGCAAGATCTCACCCCGTGGGGTCAAAATGATCACAAGAACAGTGAGCAAAAATCCCAGAACCACGCGGAGGGACCTAGTGAATGACCTGCAGAGAGCTGGGACCAAAGTAACAAAGCCTACCATCAGTAACACACTACGCCGCCAGGGACTCAAATCCTGCAGTGCCAGACGTGTCCCCCTGCTTAAGCCAGTACATGTCCAGGCCCATCTGAAGTTTGCTAGAGTGCATTTGGATGATCCAGAAGAGGATTGGGAGAATGTCATATGGTCAGATGAAAGCAAAATAGAACCTTTTGGTAAAAACTCAACTCGTCGTGTTTGGAGGACAAAGAATGCTGAGTTGCATCCAAAGAACACCATACCTACTGTGAAGCATGGGGGTGGAAACATCATGCTTTGGGGCTGCTTTTCTGCAAAGGGACCAGGACAACTGATCCGTGTAAAGGAAAGAATGAATGGGGCCATGTATCGTGAGATTTTGAGTGAAAACCTCCTTCCATCAGCAAAGGCATTGAAGATTAAATGTGGCTGGGTCTTTCAGCATGACAATGATCCCAAACACACCGCCCGGGCAACGAAGGAGTGGCTTCGTAAGAAGCATTTCAAGGTCCTGGAGTGGCCTAGCCAGTCTCCAGATCTCAACCCCATAGAAAATCTTTGGAGGGAGTTGAAAGTCCGTGTTGCCCAGCGACAGCCCCAAAAGATCACTGCTCTAGAGGAGATCTGTGGTCCTCTGTAGCTCAGCTGGTAGAGCACGGCGCTTGTAACGCCAAGGTAGTGGGTTCGATCCCCGGGACCACCCATACACAAAAATGTATGCACGCATGACTGTAAGTCGCTTTGGATAAAAGCATCTGCTAAATGGCATATTATATTATATATTATTATATCTGCATGGAGGAATGGGCCAAAATACCAGCAACAGTGTGTGAAAACCTTGCGAAGACTTACAGAAAACGTTTGACCTGTGTCATTGCCAACAAAGGGTATATAAGAAAGTATTGAGAAACTTTTGTTATTGACCAAATACTTATTTTCCACCATAATTTGCAAATAAATTCATAGAAAATCCTACAATGTGATTTTCTGGAGAAAAAAAATCTCATTTTGTCTGTCATAGTTGACGTGTACCTATGATGAAAATTACAGGCCTCTCTCATCTTTTTAAGTGGGAGAACTTTCACAATTGGTGGCTGACTAAATACTTTTTTCCCCCACTGTATATGTGATGGGATGTATAGACATTACGGACAGTATGTGGACAAAATATTTAGTATATCTGTAGAATACGTAGGATAGAATAGCATTTATACAGCAATAGTCGAATAGGATGGCATTGACTAGAACATAGTATATACATATGAAATGGGTAAAACAGTATGTAAACATTAAAGTGACCAGTGTTCCATTATTAAAGTGACCAGTGATTCCATGTCTATGTACATAGGGCAGCAGCCTCTAAGGTGCAGGGTTGAGTAACCGGGTGGTAGCCGGCTAGTGACAGTGACTAAGTTCAGGACAGGGTACTGGGTGTGGGCCAGCTAGTGATGGCTATTTAACAGTCTGATGGCCTTGAGATAGAAGCTGTTTTTCAGTCTCAACTTTGATGCACCTGTACTGACCTCACCTTCTGGATGATAGCGGGGTGAACAGGCTGTGGCTCAGGTGGTTGATGTCCTTGATCTTTTTGGCCTTCCTGTGACATCGGGTGCTGTAGGTGTCCTGGTGGGCAGGCAGTGTGCACCCGGTGATGCATTGGGCAGACCGCACCACCCTCTGGAGAGCCCTGCAGTTGCGGGCGGTTTAGTTGCCGTACCAGGCGGTGATACAGCCCTACAGGATGCTCTCAATGTTGAATCTGTAAAAAAATAAAAAATAAAAAATAAGGGCAAATATTACACAATTCAGGTGTGCAAAGCTCGTAGAGACTTACCCAGGAAGACTCACAGCTGTAATCACTGCCAAAGGTGAGTCTAACATGTATTGACTCAGGGGGTTGAACACTTATGTAATCAAGATATATTAAGGTTTTATATCCATAAAAATAAAAAAAATAATTGTGTAATTGACAAAACAATGACATTTAAAATCAAACATAGCACCAAATGTAGAAAAAGTCAATGGGTGTGAATACTTTCTGAAGGCACTGTATACTGTAGTTCAGAGCTGTTTGTGTGTATGCGTACACATACTGTATGCTATCTTCATCTGGTCAGATAATGTGTTGAAAGGAGCTAGTAATTGGTTGCTGGGCTCCATGCCAAGTTACCTCACTTCCAACACAAACACACAAAGTGCCCGCTTACATAATTTAATAGAACAGCTTTAAAAGGCTTCAACAGCTAAGCTCCAACCTCCCATTTCACTCACTGACTTAAATGTACCAGTATTACCATGCAGCAGTGTGCAAGCTATAAGCTACAGCCACATTAGGTAGGTCACAGGCACAAGTACAACAGAATCATGTGAAATTCACATTAGTTGTGTTTGCTTGTATCATATTGTATTGAACAAGCTAGGGCTCTGGTGGTTGGATCTCATATCAAAGATCAGCAGACTTGACACAAAGGGAATGTCTATTAATTTCCTTTTATTTCATATACATTTTTTAAATGTTTTGGCACACTCATGTCTGTCTATAACATACACATACATACACACACACCTCTTTTAAATGATTTACTCCAAAACAATGTCATGATAGTCTCTACTGTACATTGATAAAAGGCAATCTCTGTGCTTCAATTCACATTTGTCAGGTAAATCCACCCTTTGCTCCACTGCAAAAACCAGACCAAAGCAGGATCCAGTCCAGGGCAAAGTCAGGTCAGTTTGACATGTCATGATGTCACCTACACCGTGTCACAATCTTCCTCCACAACGGCACATCTGTATGTCCTTGGCGACCGCAAGCGGCTGTCACCGTTCGTGTTTCGACATACTTTCTCCTCTCTCTACCACGGCAACTCTGTTTCTCAGCTCCTTCGGCGCAACGTCCACGAAGAACTCTGCCATGACAGGACAATGGTCAGACGCCACCCCGCCCCACGACCAGTTGTCAGGTATCCAGGGGTTGGTCAGGCCCTCCCGCACCACCAGGCAGTGACCTGCAGGGGGAAGCACATACATGGAGATACATACACTTCAGAGAGGTTACACATTCAGATTAAATTCCTGGTAGTTTATTGCAGTGGGTATAACTACAATGGTATGAACGCCACATATTCTGACACACAGTTACATCCGTAGACATCAGACAGACACAAACAGACAAAGACGTACCTGCATAAATCTTCTTCAGTGACTTGCTGACCCAGATGTTGTCCAGACAGAGGGAGCCCTGGGGGGAGCGGGTGCTGATGTTGGTGAACATGTTGGGGGGCACCAGGGGGCTCAGCCTCTCCTTCCTCAGCTGGTCCAACTCACTGCTCTGGGGGGGCAGGCCAAAGTCCCCTAACACCACCAGGCCCTTCTGACCTGTCACACAGATAAACCACAGATGGACATTAGCCATGTAGCTACGTCAAAAAACCGAATACAATAAACCACTGAGGAAGAGAAAGAGGGTAAGAATAAAGGAAGAGAAAGAGGACGTAAGTTTAGAAAAGACAGACTAGGGTGACCTTTGACCTTCAGCTACTGACCTTTCAGTGCGTCCTGGATACTAGAGGTATGTCTGTGGGCCTTGACTTCCTCAGAGTGGTGGTTCCTACCGTTGGACTCCTCAGCCCCAGACACAGCCGGAGCTCTCATGTGGATATTGACTATCGTCAGCTCAGACTTTCCAATCTAGTCACATATTAACCATTAACATAATGTTAGTCTCTCTAGCAGGACTTTATATGGTTATAATGGTATTGATAGGGGCAATAAAATGAGTAATGCGTTCTGTTACAGTCATTTTATGATAGTCATTTCAGTTTAGGGACACACACACTCCTTGTTGACTTACATAAAAGTGGGCAAGATAAGGCCGGGGGTGGGGGTGTTTCCCATTGCCGTTGACAACAGGACTCTCCACGACGGAAGCATCTTTCAGGTCGATCCCAGAAGAGCTGTCCCACAGGAACCCAGAATAACTGACTCCCTGAGGGAAGAGAGGACAACAGACAGACAGGAGTGAAAAAAGGAGACTTGTCAAATTTCCAGGACACCCTTGAACCAGTATTGGAGTCAACTCAGTTTTCAGTGAACTTCCCAAAGCCAGAGCTCAGTCTCTACTATATCACTAGGGAGGGGGATGTTTCCTGGTCAGCCCTCTCTAAATATAAAGAGCCTGGGGATGTCTGGCCTATATACTGCAGATGAAGGCATGGCTGTATCTTCAGTTCTCCTCTCTGTTAGTTAAATGAGCCCTCTCCCACCCAGGGAAAGTTTAAGCCTCTCTGAGTTCTGGTGGGTCTGCCTCTGGGGCAGGAGGGGATCGTTTGCTGGGGTAACGGTCAGCGTCACAGCTAGACCCAGAAGCAGATGGACTAGTTTGAGATAGATTAGATTAATAGACAGAGAGAGAGACAGAGAGACAGAGACAGAGACAGAGACAGAGACAGAGACAGAGACAGAGAGAGAGAGAGAGAGAGAGAGAGAGAGAGAGAGAGAGAGAGAGAGAGAGAGAGAGAGAGAGAGAGAGAGAGAGAGAGAGAGAGAGAGAGAGAGAGAGAGAGAGAGAGAGAGGGAGGGAGGGAGGAGGGGTGTGTCATAGATAAGACAGGCCAGAGAACATGGCCACTGCAGTGGAGCCTCAGACAGATATGATACCCACTGGCTACATCTTCCTGCTGCTAAGTCAATGGAGCTTTCTAAACCACGTGCAGAGAGCAGACACACAAACACACTTGCACTAAAAACTAATCAAATTGTACACACACACACACACACACACATCCCTAACCACCACCAAAAGCCATTATAAAAACTAATCAAATCGTACACGGAGATCCTGTTCTACAATGAACAGGTCAGAGTAACAGCAGAAGAGTTATAGCTCCATTCCAGAGCATCTTCACAGCTCCTTGACAAACTGCAGAGCCTGACAGTGGCAGGACTAGGAGAGGGAGGCTGGGAGGGATGGGAGGCTGACAGTGGCAGGGCAGGACTAGGAGAGGGAGGCAGGAAGGTTGACAGTGGGAGGCTGGAAGGTTGACAGTGGAAGGGCAGGACTAGGAGAGGGAGGCAGGGAGGGCTGGAAGGTTGACAGTGGCAGGACTAGGAGAGGGTGGCAGGGAGGGCTGGAAGGTTGACAGTGGCAGGAGAGGGAGAATGACAGTGGCAGGAGAGGGAGGCTGACAGTGGCAGGACTAGGAGAGGGTGGCAGGGAGGGATGGGAGGCTGACAGTACTAGAGGTCAGAGGGTTTGTTTATGACCCCCCTCCACATTATCTGTACTATCCATCTTACTTGACAGGAGCCATCGGCCACAGACACAGAATAAAGCTCAAGTTAACTTCAAGGGTCAATTTCAGGACTGGCTTCACACTGCTATATAGTCCTTGTGGTGTTTGGGAAGACAGAGTGTTGGACAGACATTATGGGAACAGAAAGGGCCTCTCTCTAAGGGTCCCCTAAAACAACCAGCTTTAATCATACTGTACTAGACCTTCTGACCTTTGACCACTACAGCAGACCTTAGATCATGGTATCTATTGAGCTACATCTGGTCACTGATAACAGCCCCTTAGTAAAGAGGTTATGTTTGAGTGTAAAGGGTTAGTACATTTTTCAGTAATAATTGCTGTTTACTTCTGGGCTGTGTGAAATATTGAGATGGGTGGTCTGTTTCAGATGGGATATGAGATTGTGAGAGAGGGGGGCTGGGGGAAACAGAGCGGGAGAGAGATGGAAAAAGAGAGAGAGAAGCAAGAAAGACAGACAGACAGAAAGGGAAAGAGAATAAAATAGTTTTTAGTGCAGTGAGGTCATCAGTAACCTTACCTCGTTGGACAGTCCTGTGTGTTTCTCAGAGACGGTACTCTTCCAGACTCCCCGTGGTCCTCTCCACTTCCTCACGCTGTCCAACGAGCCCTGGTTCAGTTCCACACAGAACTGCAACACAATAGAGGAGGGGTACGTATTATTACACAACACTGGACTGGACAGTAGACCATAGAAATAGTGTAGTAGTCATTCAGTCATTCTATTTCTATGCAGTGGGCAATGCAATGGATGTAGGGGGCATATTAAACAGCACATAGCAGTATTACATCACATATCACAGCTACTGTCAACACACTATTTTTGTCTCTGCTACAATCGGTTTTTAAAATAGCCACAGCAGATATTTAACTACTTGAAATGAGCACCATTTTTAGTATGAAGTGAAAGTTACACTGAAATGACTCCTCAAATGATACCTTTTGAAATTACCTCAAATAATGTATTTCAGTGTGCAAAGACACCAGCAGTGTTGTAACGTGAGAGGTCACTGAACAAGTTGGCAGCGATGGACTGGGAGAATTGGGAGAGGAGAACTTGGTTTTGAGACAGTTTGCCTTGACTGACCTGCTACCAGGTCCCAGAGGGAGAGCTTCCCTATGGGGCACCAGGAGAGGCAGAGGATCCCCTCCCTGGGTCGTACCTAGCCCTCACCCCCACCCCACCCAGGGAGAGTGACATTAATTAACCTATAGCACAGCTGTCATATCATGCTGGTTATATCCACTCACTTCCCTGTCCTACTGTTCAGAGAGAAAGAGACAGCTCAGCAACTGTCAATGATCAGGTCAGTTCCCTGTCTCTCATACTGTTCCTACTGTTCCTATTCTCAGTCTGACTTTCTCCTATTAAGGGGTGTGTGTGTGTGTGCGTCCTCATACTGTCTGATAACACCGTCTCTCTGACTGTAGGGAAGGAAAACCCAACTTTACCAGTGACTATCATCAATAATTGCCCTATCATCCTCTTCTGCAGGCCCTATATTAATGTCAAGCACCAACTCAAGCTGACACAGTGCCAAGCAGCCTACAATAAATGAAACTAATAACATTTCAAAATGGCAGCTGGTAGAAAACAAACAGAATTTACTATCGTCATGACGCCTGTATCCGGCAGAAGCGAAGGGAGATATGAGGATGGATGGAAGGCAGCTTTCCTAGGTACAACAAAACACACAGCCATAATTCAACCAGTGATGAACCAAGACGTGGGTATAGAGGAGGCCTTGGCACAGCTCCGGTGTGACCGGTGTGTGTGTACGTACAGTATGTATGTATAGTACCAGTCAAAAGTTTGGACACACCGACTCATTCAAGGGTTTTTCTTTATTTGTACTATTTTCTACATTGCAGAATAATAGTGAAGACATCAAAACTATGACATAACATTTGGAATCATGTAGTAACCAAAACAAGTGTTAAACAAATCAAAATATATTTTAGATGTTAGATTCTTCAAAGTAGCCTTGGTATTTTATTAGGATCCCCATTAGCTGTCGCAAAAGCAGCAGCTACTCTTCCTGGGGTCCACACAAAATATGAAAGATGACATAATACATTCATTTTTTACATTTTAGTCATTTAGCAGACGCTCTTATCCAGAGCAACTTACAGTTAGTGAGTGCATACATTTTCATACTGGCCCCCCGTGGGAAACGAACCCACAACCCTGGCGTTGCAAGCGCCATGCTCTAACCAACAGAGCTACAGGGGACAAGAACAGCTCAAGGACAGAACTACATACACTTTTTTTTAAAGGCACACGTAGCCTACATATCAGTACATACACAAACTATCTAGGTCAAATAGGGGAGGGGCGTTGAGCCGTGGTGCTGTTTTATCGGTTTTTTGAAACCAGGTTTGCTGTTCATTTGAGCAATATGAGATGGAACGGAGTTCCATGCAATAATGGCTCTATATAATACTGTCCGCTTTCTTGAATTTGTTCTGGATTTGGGGACTGTGAAAAGACCCCTGGTGGCATGTCTGGTGGGTTAAGTGTGTGTTCAACACATTAATGTTTCTTATAAAAAGAAAAAGTGATGCAGTCAGTCTCTCCTCAACTCTTAGCTAAGAGAGACTGGCATGCATAGCATTTATAACAGCTCTCTGATTACAATGAAGAGCAAGATGTGTCGCTCTGTTTTGGGTCTGCTGCAGCTTATCTCGGTCTTTCCTTGCAGCACTGAACCACACGACTGGACAATAATCAAGATTAGACAAAACTAGAGCCTGCAGAATTTGCTTTTTGGAGTGTGGTGTCAAAAAAGCAGAGCATCTCTTTATTACGGACAGACCTCTCCCCATCTTTACAACAATTGAATCTATATGTTTTGACCATGATAGATTGTAAACTAAGGTAACGCCAAGTAATTTAGTTTCCTCAACTTGTTCAACAGCCACACCATTCATTACCAGATTCAGCAGAGGTCTAGAATTTAGGGAATGATTTGTACCAAATACAATGCTCTTAGTTTTAGAGATGTTCCTGACCAGTTTATTAGTCCACCCATTCCAAAACAGACTGCAACTCTTTAAGGGTTTTAGTGATAAAATTAGCTGTGGTTGCTGATGCGTATATGGTTGAATCATCAGCATACATGGACACACATGCTTTGATTAATGCCAGTGGCAGGTCATTGGTAAAAATATAAAAGAGTAGAGGGCCTAAAGAGCTGCCCTGTGGTACACCACACTTTACATGTTTGACATTAGAGAAGCTTCCATTAAAGAAAACCCTTTAAGTTCTATTAGATAGATAGCTCTGAATCCACGATATGGCAGAGGTTGAAAAGCCATAACACATACGTTTTTTCAACAACAGGTTATGGTCAATAATATCAAAGGCTGCACTGAAATCTAACAGTACAGCTCCCACAATCTTCTTATTATCAATTTCTTTCAACCAATCATCAGTAATTTGTGTCAGTGCAATACATGTTGAGTGCCCTTCCCTATAAGCATGCTGAAAGTCTGTTAATCTGTTTACAGAGAAATAGCATTGTATTTGGTCAAACACAATTTTTTCCAACAGTTTGCTAAGAGCTGGCAGCAAGCTGATTGGTCTGCTGTTAGAACCAGTAAAGGCCGCTTTACCATTCTTGGATAGCGGAATTACTTTGGCTTCCCTCCAGGCCTGAGGACAAATACTTTCCTCTAGGCTCAGATTAAAGATATGACAGATAGGAGTGGCTATAGAGTCAGCTACCATCCTCAGTAGCTTTCCATCTAAGTTGTCAATGCCAGGAGGTTTGTCATTATTGATCGATAACAATAACTTTTCCACCTCTCCCACACTAACTTTACAGAATTCAAACTTGCAATGCTTTTCTTTCATTATGTATGAATATGATGGCTCACTGTTCATTGTTGGCATTTCCTGCCTAAGTTTGCCCACTTTGCCAATTAAGTAATCATTAAAATATTTGGCAACATCAAAATGGTTTTGTGATGAATAAGCCATCTGATTCTATTACATTTACATCATTTAGCAGACGCTCTTATCCAGAGCGACTTACAAATTGGTGCATTCAACTTATGATAGACAGTGGGACAACCACTTTTTTTTAGGGGGGTAGAAGGATTACTTTTATACTATTACAGATATTCCTTAAAAGAGGTAGGGTTTCAAGTGTCTCCGGAAGGTGGCCAGTGACTCCGCTGTCCTGGCGTCGTGGGGGAGCTAGTTCCACCATTGGGGTGCCAGAGCAGCGAATAGCTTTGACTGGGCTGAGCAGGAACTGTGCTTCCGTAGAGGTAAGGGGGCTAGCAGGCCAGAGGTGGATGAACGTAGTGCCCTCGTTTGGGTGTAGGGTCTGATCAGAGCCTGAAGGTAAGGAGGTGCCGTTCCCCTCACAGCTCCGTAGGCAAGCACCATGGTCTTGTAGTAGATGCGAGCCTCAACTGGAAGCCAGTGGAGTGTGCGGAGGAGCGGGGTGACATGAGAGAACTTGGGAAGGTTGAACACCAGACGGGCTGCAGCGTTCTGGATACGTTGTAGGGGTTTAATGGCACAGGCAGGGAGCCCAGCCAACAGCGAGTTGCAGTAATCCAGACGGGAGATGACAAGTGCCTGGATTAGGACCTGTGCCGCTTCCTGTGTAAGGTAGGGTCGTACTCTGCGAATGTTGTAGAGCATGAACCTGCAGGATCGGGTCACCGCTTTGATGTTAGCGGAGAACGACAGGGTGTTGTCCAGGGTCACGCCAAGGTTCTTTGCATTCTGGGAGAAGGACACAATGGAGTTGTCAACCGTGATGGCGAGATCATGGAGCGGGCAGTCCTTCCCCGGGAGGAAGAGCAGCTCCGTCTTGCTGAGGTTCAGCTTGAGGTGGTTATCCAACATCCACACTGATATGTCTGCCAGATGAAACATTTGTCTTTCTGCCCATAATTTCATTTAAATTACTCCAAAGTTTTTTACATCATTCTTTATATCATTTATATCATTGATCTTGGCTTCATAATACAGTTTCTTATTTTTGTTGAGTTTAGTCAGGGATGTAGCTCAGTTGGTAGAGCATGGCGTTTGCAACGCCGCCAGGGTTGTGGGTTCGATTCCCACGGGGGGCCAGTATGAAAAAAATAAAATAATAATAATAATAATGTATGCACTCACTAACTGTAAGTCGCTCTGGATAAGAGCGTCTGCTAAATGACTAAAATGTAAATGTAAATGTAGTCACATAATTTCTCAATTTGCAGCAATTGGTTTGGTTATCGTTGTCGTCGGGTGAGGTTGTGTCTCTCTCTGGCGGGAGGTAAGCTTGGCTTATATGGTGTCGAGTAAAGCTTAAACTATGTAGTTAGATTGTAGTTAGGTATTGTAGGTAGTTATCGTGGGTTATTGTATGTAATTATTTTAGGTACTGTATTCGACTGAGCCCGGTGAAGCACGAGGCTAGCTAACCCACTACCTGGACTAGCTAGCGGGTAGCTACTGGTAACTATTAGCAACTGTGGATAGTTGTTTCACGCTTGAGAGTACCTGTAATTACGCCAGCTAGCTGCCTACAATAATTACATACAATAATGCCTACCATTCAGCTGTTTTTCTAACCTCATTGTCTGAAGCGTTAACGTTAGGTAGTAAGTAGCTACTGTGCTCGAAATGTAGCTAGCTTGTTGCTACCTGGATAGCTACTAAACAATAGCTGGAACGACCTAGCGAACAGACGCGAACTGGCTGAATCGATTCAGTGGCTAGCTTTGCACTTGGCTAGCTAACAGTAGCTACTAGGTGTAAGCTATAACCTACATTTGTGTTTTGTTTTTACATACTGGTAGCCAGAGTCGTTCAAGGGAATTCAGGACATGGGTGACTAGTTAACGTTAGCTTAGCTCTCTCTGTGTGTTCGTGCCGTGGGAGGACGGGTTTCTTCGTTGGCAGAAAGCAATGGCTAGCTAGTATGCTAACTATTCTAGCTAACTAACTGGCTGAATAAGTTGACGACGGACTCGCTCAAGCTGTCGGGACTAACCCACAACGTTAGACACGGACACAAATGATCTGCTTGGCGTGTTGACACACTGGTGGTTTGTTGTGGCCGAGTATTGGTGCTAAACCGTGTTGATGGAGTCCGGCATGCTAGTTGGCTGTGGTGTCATATGACTAGGTGCCCTGGACGGTTTTCACGGAAGAATACTGTACCAAGTTAGCTAGCTGAATAAACAAAGTTAGTCTATTCCTAGAAAACATTGAACAGCTGTAGTTTACAACAATTATAGTTTCTGAGGTGGAAGTTGGGAGAGTTATATTTGGGTGTTTCAGTGAAACGTAAGTGAGGGAGGCCCCGCTCTCTCGCTTTCCCAGATGTTTAGTTCATTACATTCCGATCTCCTTTGCATTATTGTAGCCATTTTCTGTAGCCTGTCAACTATGCCTCTGTCTATCCCTGTTCTCTCCTCTCCGCACAGGCTATACAAACGCCTCACACCGTGTGGCTGCTGCCTCTCTAACCTGGTGGTCCCTGCACGCACGACCCACGTGGAGTTCCAGGTCTCCAGCAGCCTCTGGAACTGCCGTTCTGCGGCCAACAAGGCAGAGTTAATCTCAGCCTATCCTACGCTCCAGTCCCTCGACTTCTTGGCGCTGACGGAAACATGGATTACCACTGAAAACACTGCTACTCCTACTGCTCTCTCCTCGTCTGACCATGTGTTCTCGCATACCCCGAGAGCATCTGGTCAGCGGGGTGGTGGCACAGGAATCCTCATCTCTCCCAAGTGGACATTCTCTCTTTTTCCCCTGACCCATCTGTCTATCTCCTCATTTGAATTCCATGCTGTCACAGTCACTAGCCCATTCAAGCTTAACATCCTTGTCATTTATCGCCCTCCAGGTTCCCTTGGAGAGTTCATCAAATGAGCTTGACGCCTTGATAAGTTCCTTTCCTGAGGATGGCTCACCCCTCACATTTCTGGGGGACTTCAACCTCCCTACGTCTACCTTTGACTCATTTCTCTCTGCCTCCTTCTTTCCACTCCTCTCCTCTTTTGACCTCACCCTCTCACCGTCCCCCCCTACTCACAAGGCAGGCAATACGCTTCACCTCATCTTTACTAGATGCTGTTCTTCTACTAATCTCACTGCAACTCCCCTCCATGTCTCCGTCCACTACTTTGTATCCTTTTCTCTCTCACTCTCCTCCAACACTACTCACTCTGCCCCTACTCAGATGGTAATGCGCCGTCGCAACCTTCGCTCTCTCTCCCGCTACTCTCTCCTCTTCCATCCTATCATCTCTTCCCTCTGCTCAATCCTTCTCCCTCCAATCTCCTGATTCTGCCTCCTCAACCCTCCTCTCCTCCCTTTCTGCATCCTTTGACTCTCTATGTCCCCTATCCTCCCGGCCGGCTCGGTCCTCCCCTCCTGCTCCGTGGCTTGACGACTCATTGCGAGCTCACAGAACAGGGCTCCGGGCAGCCGAGCGGAAATGGAGGAAAACTAGACTCCCTGCGGACCTGGCATCTTTTCACTCCCTCCTCTCTACATTTTCTTCATCTGTTTCTGCTGCTAAAGCCACTTTCTACCACTAAATTCCAAGCATCTGCCTCTAACCCTAGGAAGCTCTTTGCCACCTTCTCCTCCCTGCTGAATCCCCCCCCCCTCCTCCCTCCCCTCTCCTCCCTCTCTGTGGATGACTTCGTCAACCATTTTGAAAAGAAGGTTGACGACATCCGATCCTCGTTTGTTAAGTCAACTGACACTGCTGGTCCTGCTCACACTGCCCTACCCTATGCTTCGACTTCTTTCTCCCCTCTCTCTCCATATGAATTCTTGCGACTTGTGACGGCCGGCCGCCCAAGCCCACTTGACCCTATCTCCTCCTCTCTTCTCCAGACCATCTCCGGTGACCTTCTCCCTTACCTCACCTCGCTCATCAACTCATCCTTGACCGCTGGCTATGTCCCTTCCGTCTTCAAGAGAGCGAGAGTTGCACCCCTTCTCAAAAAACCAACACTGGATCCCTCTGATGTCAACAACTACAGACCAGTATCCCTTCTTTTTTTCTCTCCAAAACTCTTGAGCGTGCCGTCTTTAGCCAACTCTCTTGCTATCTCTCTCAGAATGACCTTCTTGATCCAAACCAGTCAGATTTCAAGACTGGTCATTCAACTGAGACTGCTCTTCTCTGTGTCACGGAGGCTCTCCGCACTGCTAAAGCTAACTCTCTCTCCTCTGCTCTTGTCCTTCTAGACCTGTCTGCTGCCTTTGATACTGTGAACCATCAGATCCTCCTCTCCACCCTCTCCGAGTTGGGCATCTCCGGCGCGGCTCACTCTTGGATTGCGACCTACCTGATCGGTCGCTCCTACCAAGTGGCGTGGCGAGAATCTGTCTCCGCACCACGTGCTCTCACCACTGGTGTCCCCCAGGGCTCAGTTCTAGGCCCTCTCCTATTCTCACTATACACCAAGTCACTTGGCTCTGTCATATCCTCACATGGCCTCTCCTATCATTGCTACGCAGACGACACACAACTAATCTTCTCCTTTCCCCCTTCTGATAACCAGGTGGCGAATCGCATCTCTGCATGTCTGGCAGACATATCAGTGTGGATGATGGATCACCACCTCAAGCTGAACCTCGGCAAGACGGAGCTGCTCTTCCTCCCGGGGAAGGACTGCCCGTTCCATGATCTCGCCATCACGGTTGACAACTCCGTTGTGTCCTCCTCCCAGAGTGCGAAGAGCCTTGGCGTGACCCTGGACAACACCCTGTCGTTCTCCACTAACATCAAGGCGGTGACCCGATCTTGTAGGTTCATGCTCTACAACATTCGGAGAGTACGACCCTGCCTTACACAGGAAGCGGCACAGGTCCTAATCCAGGCACTTGTCATCTGTCTGGATTACTGCAACTCGCTGTTGGCTGGGCTCCCTGCCTGTGCCATTAAACCCCTACAACTCATCCAGAATGACGCAGCCCGTCTGGTATTCAACCTTCCCAAGTTCTCTCACGTCACCCTGCTCCTCCGCACACTCCACTGGCTTCCAGTTGAAGCTCGCATCTGCTACAAGACCATGGTGCTTGTCTACGGAGCTGTGAGGGGAACGGCACCTCCGTACCTTCAGGCTCTGATCAGTCCCTACACCCAAAACGAGGCCATTGCGTTCATCCACCTCTGGCCTGCTGGCCCCCATACCTCTGCGGAAGCACAGTTCCCGCTCAGCCCAGTCAAAACTGTTCGCTGCTCTGGCACCCCAATGGTGGAACAAGCTCCCTCACGACGCCAGGACAGCAGAGTCACTCACCACCTTCCGGAGACACTTGAAACCCCACCTCTTTAAGGAATACCTGGGATAGGATAAAGTCATCCTTCTACCCCCCCTTACCCCACCCCAAAGAAAGAAAAAAAACATATTGTAAAGTGGTTATCCCACTGGCTATAAGGTGAATGCACCAATTTGTAAGTCGCTCTGGATAAGAGCGTCTGCTAAATGACGTAAATGTAAATGTAAAGTCAACCAGTCAGATGTGCAGCCAGACATATTAGCTACTCCTTTTGCCCCATCTCTTTCAACCATCGTTTTTCAATACCTCATCAATCCATGGAGCCTTAACAGTTCTAACAGTCAGTTTCCTAACAGGTGCATGTTTATCAATAATTGGAAGAAGCAATTTCATAAATTCATCAAGTGCAGTGTCTGGATGCTCCTTATTTTTCACATCAGACCAACAAATATCATCCACATATGAGTCACAGCAGAATCTTTTGTATGATCTCTTATACACTATTTTAGGCCCAGCTGTTGGAACTTTGGCTTTCCTGGATATAGCCACTGTAATGTTATCACTGCATCCAATGGGTACGGATACAGCTTTAGAACAATGTTCTACAGTATTAGTAAAAATTTGATCGATACATGTGGATGATCTTGTTCCTGTAGTGTTTGTAAACACCCTGGTAGGTTGATTAATAATCTGAACCAGATTACAGGCACTGGTTATAGTAAGAAGCTTCCTCTTTAGTGGACAGCTTGATGAAAACCAGTCAATATTCAGGTCCCCAAGAAAGTAGACCTCTCTGTTTACATCACATACACTATCAAGCATTTCACACATATTATTTAGATCCTGACTGTTCGCACTTGGTGGCCTATAGCAACGCACTAAAAGAAAAGGCTTTAGATGTGGCAAGTGAACCTGCAACCACAACACTTCAATAACACTTTACTTAAGATCCTCTCTAAGCATTACAAGGATATGGCTCTGAATATATACAGCAACACCTCCCTCATAAGCATTTCTGTCTCTTCTATAGATGTTATATTCTTGTATTGCTACTGCTGTATCATCAAATGAATTATCTAAGTGAGTCTCAGAAATGGCTAATATATAAATGTTGTCTGATGTTAGAAAGTTATTGATTTCATGAACCTTATTTCTAAGGCTACATATATTAATAATTTGCTATTTTCAGCCCTTTCCTGGGTAGCTTATCAGAGGTCGACATAATACTGAAAAGAGCAAACAAAGCAAGATAAAAAATATATACATTCAGCAGTCCATTAATCAATTGGTGTGTGTGTGTGTGTGTGCACGCGCTGTGGGGTTGAAGCTATGAACCCAACAGCTTGGCTCTCTCATCCCTTCCAGGCTTCTGGGAGGGAGGGTGGATAATGAGCCTGTCATAGTGGATGTAAGCAATGTCCCTACTGGCAGCTTTCATGGCTGGGATAAGTTATTTCCTCTTCAGGTGCGCAGCTTCAGGATAGTCATCGTTGAGAAAGATATACATTCCTCTCAAGGTCTTGGCTCTTTCCAGAACAGCTACCTTGTCCTTGAACATCAGGAACTTCAACTCAATCTTCTTGTGGTCCATCTTCAATTTCTCCGAGATCATTTCCCTCACTTTGTCCTCAGACTCCGTCCAGGTCTCATGTGGAGATTCTGCAATTCCATCCACAACCATGTTGTTACGCCTTGATTGTCCCTCTGGATTTATCCGTCATTGTTATCATGGATTCATACACAGAACTGATGTCCTCTCTCAATGACTTAAAGATTACTGTCATCTTGCCGTTCTCCTTTTTCAACTAATCGAGCTGACCCTGGGAGAACTGCAAACTGTTCTTTAGGTCCTGGACCTCTCTGGTCAGGTCGTCCATTCTTTTATTAGTTGAATCCACCAGCATTTGGACAAAGCACTTGAAGCTATTTTCTTGTTGCTGTAACAACTGTTTGTATTACTCTTTTTGTTCGTTTAAAAGATCCTTCACGTGTGATAGAGAGACACCACTGTCCTCGGCAACGGTACTCCCGCCAGCTTTGGTCTTTGTCATGGTAGCTAGCAACGTAGGTTACGCTGTTACTCCTCACAGTTCCAGAGAGGGCAGGTCACAGGGAAGCTTGAAAACAACAAAACAGCAGGGATCTAAACAGCCACAAACCCGGGACAATCCGTGGGCCCAGCCACAATGGCTAACCGCTGCGTTCAAGCTCTCAAGAAAACCCTGCTTGCTTTATATGCTTCATATGCTGCAACGCCAAATAGCTCCTCAGACCCTGTCCTTGGTCGGCAGGATCACTGGACAGAGACTAGCAATCCCAGCAACTGATGCCAACTGTGTCGCGGGATCAAAACTAAAAAGTTAGCTACCTAGTAAGAACTTCCCAATACACTTTCAAAACAACAAATCCGAGCTCTTCCTCGGATTTGATGCCAACTTTGCACACTCTTGGCATTATCTCAACCAGCTTCACCTGGAATGCTTTTCCAACAGTCTTGAAGGTGTTCCCACATATGCTGAGCACTTGCTTGCTGCTTTTCCTTCAACTTTGCGGTCCAACTCATCCCAAACCATCTCAATTGGGTTGAGGCCAGGTCATCTGATGCACCACTCCATCACTCTCTTTCTTGGTCAAATAGCCCTTACACAGCCTGGACGTGTGTTGGCCCCCCCGTGTAGCTCAGTTGGTAGAGCATGGTGTTTGCAACGCCAGGGTTGTAGGTTCGATTCCCACAGGGGGCCAGTATGAAAATGTATGCACTCACTAACTGTAAGTCGCTCTGGATAAGAGCTTCTGCTAAATGATTAAAATGTAAAATGTAAATGTCATTGTCCTGTTGAAAAATAAATGATAGAACCAGATGGGATGGCGTATCGCTGCAGAATGCTGCGGTAGCCATGCTGGTAAAGCGTGCCTTGAATTCTAAATAAATCACAGACAGTGTCACTAGCAAAACACCCCCACACCATCACACCTCCTCCTCCATGCTTCACGGTGGGAACCACACATGCGGAGATCATCCGTTCACCTACTCTGCGTCTCACAATGACACGGCAGTTGGAACCACAAATCTCAAATTTGGACTCAGACTAACAGGACAGATTTCCACCGGTTTAATGTCCATTGCTCATGTTTCTTGGCCCAAGAAAGTCTCTTCTTATTGGTGTCCTTTAGTTGTGGTTTCTTTGCAGCAATTCAACCATGAAGACCTGATTCACGCAGTCTCCTCTGAACAGTTGATGTTGAGATGTGCCTGTTACTTGAACTCTGTGAAGCATTTATTTGGGCTGCAATTTCTGAGGCTGGTAACTCTAATGAACTTATCCTCTGCAGCAGAGGTAACATTGGGTCTTCCTTTCCTGTGGCGGTCCTCATGAGAGTCAGTTTCATCAAAGCGCTTGATGGTTTTTGCGACTGCACTTGAAGAAACTTTCAAAGTTTTTGACATTTTCCGTATTGACTGACCTTTATGTCTTAAAGTAATGATGGACTGTAATTTCTCTTAGCTTATTTGAGCTGTTCTTGCCATAATATGGACTTGGTCTTTTACCAAATAGGGCTATCTTCTGTATACCCCCCTACCTTGTCACAACACAAATGATTGGCTCAAACGCATTAAGGAAATAAATTACACACATTTTTAAGAAGGTACACCTGTTAATTGAAATGCATTCCAGGTGACAACCTCATGAAGCTGGTTGAGAGAATGCCAAGAGTGTGCAACACTGTGATCAAGGCAAAGGGTGGCTATTTGAAGTATCTCAAATATAAAATATATTTTGATTTGTTTAACACTTTTTTGGTTACTACATGATTCCATATGTGTTATTCATAGTTTTGATGTCTTCACTATTATTCTGCAATGTAGGAAATAGTACAAATAAAGAATAACCCTTGAATGTGTAGGTGTCCAAACTTTTGACACGTACTGTATGTATGTGTATATATACATACACATACAGTGGGGGAAAAAAGTATTTAGTCAGCCACCAATTGTGCAAGTTCTCCCACTTAAAAAGATGAGAGAGGCCTGTAATTTTCATCATAGGTACACGTCAACTATGACAGACAAAATGAGATTTTTTTTTCTCCAGAAAATCATATTGTAGGATTTTTTATGAATTTATTTGCAAATTATGGTGGAAAGTAAGTATTTGGTCAATAACAAAAGTTTCTCAATACTTTGTTATATACCCTTTGTTGGCAATGACACAGGTCAAACGTTTTCTGTAAGTCTTCACAAGGTGTTCACACACTGTTGATGGTATTTTGGCCCATTCCTCCATGCAGATCTCCTCTAGAGCAGTGATGTTTTGGGGCTGTCGCTGGGCAACACGGACTTTCAACTCCCTCCAAAGATTTTCTATGGGGTTGAGATCTGGAGACTGGCTAGGCCACTCCAGGACCTTGAAATGCTTCTTACGAAGCCACTCCTTCGTTGCCCGGGTGGTGTGTTTGGGATCATTGTCATACTGAAAGACCCAGCCACGTTTCATCTTCAATGCCCTTGCTGATGGAAGGAGGTTTTCACTCAAAATCTCACGATACATGGCCCCATTCATTCTTTCCTTTACACGGATCAGTCGTCCTGGTCCCTTTGCAGAAAAACAGCCCCAAAGCATGATGTTTCCACCCCCATGCTTCACAGTAGGTATGGTGTTCTTTGGATGCAACTCAGCATTCTTTGTCCTCCAAACACGACGAGTTGAGTTTTTACCAAAAATTTCTATTTTGGTTTCATCTGACCATATGACATTCTCCCAATCCTCTTCTGGATCATCCAAATGCACTCTAGCAAACTTCAGACGGGCCTGGACATGTACTGGCTTAAGCAGGGGGACACGTCTGGCACTGCAGGATTTGAGTCCCTGGCGGCGTAGTGTGTTACTGATGGTAGGCTTTGTTACTTTGGTCCCAGCTCTCTGCAGGTCATTCACTAGGTCCCCCCATGTGGTTCTGGGATCTTTGCTCACCGTTCTTGTGATCATTTTGACCCCACGGGGTGAGATCTGGCGTGGAGCCCCAGATCGAGGGAGATTATCAGTGGTCTTGTATGTCTTCCATTTCCTAATAATTGCTCCCACAGTTGATTTCTTCAAACCAAGCTGCTTACCTATTGCAGATTCAGTCTTCCCAGCCTGGTGCAGGTCTACAATTTTGTTTCTGGTGTCCTTTGACAGCTCTTTGGTCTTGGCCATAGTGGAGTTTGGAGTGTGACTGTTTGAGGTTGTGGACAGGTGTATTTTATACTGATAACAAGTTCAAACAGGTGCCATTAATACAGGTAACGAGTGGAGGACAGAGGAGCCTTTTAAAGAAGAAGTTACAGGTCTGTGAGAGCCAGAAATCTTGCTTGTTTGTAGGTGACCAAATACTTATTTTCCACCATAATTTGCAAATAAATTCATTAAAAATCCTACAATGTGATTTTCTGGATTTTTTTTTCTCAATTTGTCTGTCATAGTTGACGTGTACTTATGATGAAAATTACAGGCCTCTCTCATCTTTTTAAGTGGGAGAACTTGCACAATTGGTGGCTGACTAAATACTTTTTTTCCCCACTGTACATACATACATACATATACACACAGTTGAAGTCGGAAGTTTACATACACTTAGGTTGGAGTCATTAAAACTCGTTTTTCAACCACTCCACAAATTTCTTGTTAACAAACTATAGTTTTGGCAAGTCGGTTAGGACATCTACTTTGTGCATGACACAAGTAATTTTTCCAACAATGGTTTACAGACAGATTATTTCACTTACAATTCACTGTATCACAATTCCAGTGGGTCAGAAGTTTACATACACTAAGTTGACTGTGCCTTGGCTTTCGAAGCTTCTGATAGGCTAATTGACATCATTTTAGTCAATTGGAGGTGTACCTGTGGATGTATTTCAAGGCCTACCTTCAAACTCAGTGCCTCTTTGCTTGACATCATGGGGAAATCAAAAGAAATCAGCCAAGACATCAGAAAAAAAAAATGGTAGACCTCCACAAGTCTGGTTCATCATTGGGAGCAATTTCCAAACGCCTGAAGGTACCACGTTCATCTGTACAAACAATAGTACGCAAGTTTAAACACCATGGGACCACGTAGCCGTCATACCGCTCAGGAAGGAGACGCGTTCTGTCTCCTAGAGATGAACGTACTTTGGTGCGAAAAGTGCAAATCAATCCCAGAACAACAGCAAAGGTCCTTGTGAAGATTCTGGAGGAAACAGGTACAAAAGTATCTATATCCACAGTACAACAAGTCCTATATTGGCATAACCTGAAATGCCGCTCAGCAAGGCGCCACTGCTCCAAAACCGCCATAAAAAAGCCAGACTACGGTTTGCAACTGCACATGGGGACAAAGATCATACTTTTTGGAGAAATGTCCTCTGGTCTGATGAAACAAATATATAACTGTTTGGCCATAATGACCATCGTTACGTTTGGAGGAAAAAGGGGGTTCCTTACAAGCCGAAGAACACCATCCCAACCGTGAAGCACGGGGGTTGCAGCATCATGCTGTGGGAGTGCTTTGCTGCAGGAGGGACTGGTGCACTTCACAAAATAGATGGCATCATGAGGAAGGACAATTATGTGGATATATTGAAGCAACATCTCAAGACATCAGTCAGGAAGTTAAAGCTTGGTCGCAAATGGGTCTTCCAAATGGACAATGACCCCAAGCATACTTCCAAAGTTGTGGCAAAATGGCTTAAGGACAACAAAGTCAAGGTATTGGAGTGGCCATCACTAAGCCCTGACCTCAATCCTATAGAAAATGTGTGGGCAGAACTGAAAAAGCGTGTGCGAGCATGGAGGCCAACAAACCTGACTCAGTTACACCAGCTCTGTCAGGAGGAATGAGCCAAAATTCACCCAACTTATTGTGGGAAGCTTGTGGAAGGCTACCCGAAACATTTGACCCAAGTTAAACAATTTAAAGGCAATGCTACCAATTACTAATTGAGTGTACATAAACTTCTGACCCACTGGGAATGTGATGAAAGAAATAAAAACTGAAATAAATCATTTTCTCTACTATTATTCTGACATTTCACATTCTTAAAATAAGGTGGTGATCCTAATTGACCTATGACAGGGAATTTTTACTAGGATTAAAATGTCAGGAATTGTGAAAAACTGAGTTTAAATGTATTTGGCTAAGGTGTATGTAAACTTGCGACTTCAACTGTGTGTGTGTGTGTATATATATATATATATATATATATATATATATATATATATATATATATATATATAGAGAGAGAGAGAGAGTCACTACTTTCACAGGTTACTCCCTACTACCACAGGCAGACTGACAGCCACCATTTTCTCCAGCTCAGTTATAGCTCCTCAGTCTCTACTCTGCAGCAACGTTTGAAACATGAGTAGACAACATACCACTTCTCACACACTCAGAACAGTTGGGATTCAAAGCATAACAGTCTAGATTTTCCAGACCCTGATGTTTTGTTGTTTCTAACAGATATGCCACAACTGACGTAGATTTTCAGTGGCCAGAATCCTCCTAGTATGGATAACAGTCCAGATGGCTGGCACACACACACTTCCAGGCAGGCTTGTTTAAGCAGCAGTGAGTAAGAGGAAAGAAAGCTTTATTTCCGATAGTTACAAGTTCTAATGTAAATAAGGAAGCATAGCTGTGGCAAATATACACGTCTGTTTCCCACCATGTTGCGTCAATAGATAATATAGGTCTGAGGGAAAAATACAAAGGAAGTGTGTAGGAGTGTGAAATGGGAAGAGAGACTGAGATATTGTGGGGGAGTATTAGTGTGTGTGAGGGTGAAAATGGTAAATAGTGTGGGTGTCTGTTGTGATGTAACCAAGTGGCTAGATGATGGCTACCCAACCATGTTACTCTACTCCTGCTTGTTGTTTAAGCCAACTCTGAAGAAGAAAAAACAGTGACTAATACTGCTTCACATGCTTAGTGACTAAACAGTGAAAAATGTCAACTGTTAGTAAACATGCCAACTCAAACTGTTGGTTTAGTCAGTGTGTGGTGCTTGATGCAGCATCACAGATGACGACCTCAGACGTGTTTACCATATTTGTAGAGATTAAAGGTAAACATATAATGGGGGGGCTGGTCTAGTGGTAGTGCTGCCACCCCTGAAGCACATATGCCCCTGGAGGCAGTGGTTCAATACCCCGTTCCACCACTCACTTTCTGTACTGTATCCATCTTCCCATCTCATTTTCTAATTTATATCTGTCAATCAGTTCTTCACACAAACCGATGCGCCTGGCACCAACTACCATACCCCATTCAAAGGCACTTAAATATTTTGTCTTGCCCATTCACCCTTTCAATGGCACACATACAAAATCCATGTCTCAATTGTCTCAAGGTTTAAAAATCCGTCTTTAACCTGTCTCATCCCCTTCATCTACACTGATTGAAGTGGATTTAACAGGTGACATCAATAAGGGACATTTGAATGTTACTCCCATGTAGGCCTGTATTTACAGTTATATCTTGTTTTGTCTGATCATGGGGGAAGTCTCAACTGGAAGTTATGAACCCAGAAAAGGTCATTTCAGTTTTGGAATTTTACAGAATATTCCAAGTTGTGAAATTCCAGTGGGCAGTTAAAGAATCCCTACAGGGAGTTGAGGAATAAGACAAGGAAGACTGATGTGATGTTAGAGTGATGTTAGAATGTGATGCGCTCCTTGAGAGAGAACTAGGTCGACAGAGCAGAGCTGCTGTCTCTCAGAGAGAGTTACAGAGTGAAAGCCTGTGGGTTTGAGGAGCCTGTGGGTTTGGACATAATGGTTCTGATTTCACACTCACACTTCGTGACTCACTGACTGTCTGTACTGCAGCGATAGAGGGAGGGAGAAAGAAATCTGTAGAAGACGAGAGGAAAGAGATGGCTCATTTCTCTTCATGAAGCATCCTCCTCCCCTCCATCTCTCCTCTCTGCCTTTGGAAAGTCTCTCTCCCTCTCTTTTTTAGAAATAAACTATCAATCCCTCTATTCAGAGGGGAGCTTTCGCTCTATAACTCTCTCTCTCTGAGAGACAGCAGCTCTGCTCTGTCAACCTAGTTCTCTCTCCAGGAGCGCATCACATTCACATCACATACTGTACCAGACAGACAGACGGGCGGCTCATCTCTCTCCCTCTCGTCACAAACAGCTCCTACAGCTGTTACTAAAAGTCTGCTCCAGCACTAATATAAACACACATTTCATTTACAGACACCGGCTCAGGACCTAGACAGGGTTCATAATAAATCTCCAATGCCAACATATACTTGTGAACACACAAATGATCTTCAGACTAGATCTGATATCTATAGATCTATCTATTTAACTAATTGAGTGCATATTCAGGCAGTCCCTAGAGAGGACCTTCTCTGACTGTCCACAGCTACATTCTCCTAACCTCATAACCAAAGTAGAGCGCAGACACACATAGAGACCCCTAATGGGTTGAGGACATTACATAACATTCAGTAATAGAGAAGCAGGTTATTCTAGCAGTGTGCAGCAGCATACCAGGGCAGTGTCCCCTATCTCTCCTCACACTCATAAAGAAGACACCCCTCTCTCCACACGTAGCAACTACTGACTTATTTATAGCGGTGAAAGCACAGGAGACTGGCCTCACAGTTCACACTACATTTAAGCCTGGAAATAGAATATAGTTTACAGAGAGAGAGAGAGAGAGAGAGAGAGAGAGAGAGAGAGAGAGAGAGAGAGAGAGAGAGAGAGAGAGAGAGAGAGAGAGAGAGAGAGAGAGAGAGAGAGAGAGAGAGAGAGAGAGAGAGAGAGAGAGAGAGAGAGAGAGAGAGAGAGAAATGGAGAGGGAGGGAGAAAGAGCGATAGAGAGAGAAAATGAGAGAATTATGCATAATTGAGAAAGAACAGAAGGTTAAGTGGGTGAGAGAGAGAGAACAAGGGAGGGAGGTTCTCTACATGTTTTTAATGTCAAGAGCATCTCATAATTATCACGAACATAAAGATTATCTGTACTGGTGGACTAATGGGTACACAGAACTTTGCTCCCCAAATCAATAAGAAAAGTATTTGATCTAGTAGGTGAAGAAAGGGATTGCTACACTGTACCTTGTCAAGGGCCTCCCGATCTACCAGGTCTTGGACTGCCAGTAACTTGATGCTGGAGAGAGCAAGAGAGGAATAGAGAGAGATGGTGTGAGACACATGGATGCATCAATTAAACAGTGGAGAATCATCTCTGTTATCCAAGCTGACCTTTGCGTTATTATTAGCCATATGATAGGGTGATACATACACCAGTTCTGGTAATAGAGGAGAGGCCAGTGCATTATTAACACAGAGGGCCTCCCTACACATCCAGGATCCTCCTGACTCTACAACACATAACATGACTCAGTCTTTTCCCCTGAGGCACCATGTAATAAAGTCAACGGATGTGTCTGAAATGGCACACTATTCCCTACATAGTGCACCATACACAGCGGCTCTGTTCCAAAGTAGTGCACTAGGGAATAGGGGTGCCATTTCGGACACATACAACATTTATTATGCAGAGAAAGGCAGAGGGGGAAGAGTAGACTTTGGACTGCAAGCCCAGGAGATTGTACATACAAACACATTGGTGCAGAGATGGGGTGGAACCTACTTTACGATCCCATAAACATGAAACTGTTTAGTTTCTAATTGTTTTTCCAGCCCACTAGTCAGCGTGATAAAAAAAGGGCAAAGCACTATTCTCTCTTTCTCCATCTTGGCCCCACTCTCCTCTTGCTCCATCCTGCACACTGTTCTCATGTCCCCCTCACTCACTCAGATCCACACAACTGCTGGCTATTAACTAAATGAGCAAACGGAACATTCCTTATTCGTTCACTGACTCATTCAGACTTGTTTAAAAATTAACCCCAGAGAAAACTCATTTGGTAATAGGATTTTTTTTTTTTTGGGGGGTTCATCTTCAACAGAGGGCTTAGACTATGGACTACAGCTGTAACAGAAGAGGTAAAAATACTCTGGCCTATTTCACAGGTGGGATTAGACACACACACCCCCCACTGGTATGTCCATTACGGAAATATTTTACAGAGCTGCTTGACTGCACTGCACATCCTCGGTCTCCATGGCGACCAGGTACAGTGTTTTAATGCCCTCCGTCCACAGTATTGATTAAGGCTGATTAACTTTAATTAGATAATTAAATCTAAGGCAGTGAAAATGAGACTGTAGTCTAGTGTATTGTTATGCCTATTGTGAAGAGCCTATCTATGTGCTAGGTGATCACACACACACACACACACACACACACACACACACACACATCTAGTAATCCTAAAAAGGAGGTTGCGTAGGCAGGGGAGGGGGTTGCTGTGGCCCACATGTACTCCATGAATGAATGCAATCTGTTAACAGTTATGATGTAAGACACAATCAAGGTATGTGACAAATGTAGGGGCTAGTAATAACGGCCCTAAATGAGTTGGCTCCGCATAGCTGTGAATCTAGCAGAATCTTTAATACCAGTAAAAAATGTCAGGGTATGCTACTCTGCTGACACTGACAAACTGGGATCAATAAAAAAAGGAGGAAATTGTCCTAATAAAAACCCACACAAATTCCAGGAGCAAGGACTCACCCGTGAATATGTGCACTCACCGGGGATATGGCCGATGCTCTCCCTATAGTGCCAATAAGATAGGCTATTGAGCGAACAGTAGCCTATTGGGAGTTGAGAATTTTGATAGCCTAACTAAAACACAGGTTAGAGTTCTTTTCTTTGTTTCCTATCTTTTGTGTTTTTCCAGCGATTGTATTTCGAAATATTGCGATAGGCCTATTTAAGATGATTTTCACTGATAGCCGCAAATCAACAAATCAGCCATTTGAAATACTGCCCACTCTAGATTATGCCCTGGCTTTATGATTTTCATACAATCAATAGCTTTTTTTTTTTTTTTTTTTAAAGCTAATGATCCTCTGTGGCTAAATCATGCTCTCTGGTGTAGTGTTTTGAAGGATTGTATTGCTTTTTGTATAGACGGGAGTAATTACAGTGGGGAAAAAAAGTATTTAGTCAGCCACCATTGTAAGATTTTTTATGAATTTATTTGCAAATTATGGTGGAAAATAAGTATTTGGTCACCTACAAACAAGCAAGATTTCTGGCTCTCACAGACCTGTAACTTCTTCGTTAAGAGGCTCCTCTGTCCTCCACTCGTTACCTGTATTAATGGCACCTGTTTGAACTTGTTATCAGTATAAAAGACACCTGTCCACAACTTCAAACAGTCACACTCCAAACTCCACTATGGCCAAGACCAAAGAGCTGTCAAAGGACACCAGAAACAAAATTGTAGACCTGCACCAGGCTGGGAAGACTGAATCTGCAATAGGTAAGCAGCTTGGTTTGAAGAAATCAACTGTGGGAGCAATTATTAGTAAATGGAAGACATACAAGACCACTGATAATCTCCCTCGATCTGGGGCTCCACGCAAGATCTCACCCCGTGGGGTCAAAATGATCACAAGAACGGTGAGCAAAAATCCCAGAACCACACGGGGGGACCTAGTGAATGACCTGCAGAGAGCTGGGACCAAAGTAACAAAGCCTTCCATCAGTAACACACTACGCCGCCAGGGACTCAAATCCTGCAGTGCCAGACGTGTCCCCCTGCTTAAGCCAGTACATGTCCAGGCCCATCTGAAGTTTGCTAGAGTGCATTTGGATGATCCAGAAGAGGATTGGGAGAATGTCATATGGTCAGATGAAACCAAAATAGAACTTTTTGGTAAAAACTCAACTCGTCGTGTTTGGAGGACAAAGAATGCTGAGTTGCATCCAAAGAACACCATACCTACTGTGAAGCATGGGGGTGGAAACATCATGCTTTGGGGATGTTTTTCTGCAAAGGGACCAGGACGACTAATCCGTGTAAAGGAAAGAATGAATGGGGCCATGTATCGTGAGATTTTGAGTGAAAACCTCCTTCCATCAGCAAGGGCATTGAAGATGAAACGTGGCTGGGTCTTTCAGCATGACAATGATCCCAAACACACCGCCCGGGCAACGAAGGAGTGGCTTCGTAAGAAGCATTCCAAGGTCCTGGAGTGGCCTAGCCAGTCTCCAGATCTCAACCCAATAGAAAATCTTTGGAGGGGTTGAAAGTCCATGTTGCCCAGCGACAGCCCCAAAACATCACTGCTCTAGAGGAGATCTGCATGGAGGAATGGGCCAAAATACCAGCAACAGTGTGTGAAAACCTTGTGAAGACTTACAGAAAACGTTTGACCTGTGTCATTGCCAACAAAGGGTATATAACAAAGTATTGAGAAACTTTTGTTATTGACCAAATACTTATTTTCCACCATAATTTGCAAATAAATTCATTAAAAATCCTACAATGTGATTTTCTGGATTTTGTCTGTCATTTTGTCTGTCATAGTTGACGTGTACCTATGATGAAAATTACAGGCCTCTCTCATCTTTTTAAGTGGGAGAACTTGCACAATTGGTGGCTGACTAAATACTTTTTTTCTCCACTGTATATAATTTTGGCAAGTTCAATTCAATTTACTTTAGAGGAAGCTGTGTAAAACAGCTGGCCGTTAGGCTAGTAGGTTTACAAGGCCGAGTTCAAATGCAGACATCAAATTCAAAGCAATCGGCGCACTGCCTAAACGACTTACCGGCAAAGCAAACTGTCTGGCACGGTCTCTGCTCTCTGCTTTCTTAAAGTGAGAGAAAGGCGTGCAGGCTGGCAGCTTCTCTCCGAGCGATGCTCTACATGGTCCTCAAGCAAGCCTTTCAATACGCTTAACAGCCGTTGCATTTTAATCGTGATTGGAACGATTTTAGTCTACTTTTTTGCAGCCTACTTTAAAATGTTTGGACTTGAGCTAGAGTATTGCGAACAGGGGTCTAATACATGAATATGTATCAGCAGACAGACAGGACAGTTAAGCCTAGATTGACTCTAATTCCAGTATACAGCTCAATCACTGTGGATGTGAATGGAGAAGTGGACTGGTGACTTTGGGACTAGCAGGATTAGTGCCCTGCCACCCTCTCCTCCCAACACGTCTCAGTAGGACGGTGGTCTCCCAGCGGTTCCTACAGGACATTACGCAACACTGCTGCTGGGTCTGTTCTGACTTTCACCCTTTATGCCACGCCGCATAAAAGCATCTGCTAATATAAATGGAAAAAATGCATACGTCAACGTTAGCCTCCCGGTCTGCTCTGCTCGGGAATGATTAGGTGGAGGAGGTTCACTGGATTACCTCATCCAATAGAAGAGGGAGGGAATGAAATGAAGAGCATAAAATAGTGATAAGACAGACGACAGATGAGACTGAACTGATAAGAACAGAGAAAAACAAGTCCACCCAGAGATATGAGACTACTTCACAGTCATATATAGACTGATAGTAAATGGAGACAAATTATTACATCATGTACTATGGACCCATTTGCAAAAAGGAATACTCCAAATCCAGCACTTGAGAAGCATTTATTTTATCCTACAAATCCAAATGCTTTGGTTGCTGTCTTCAAATGGTTTGATGCTTCTGCTTACCCACCACACTAGTTTTCCACCGTACCCTAACACCCTAATTCTTTCATAATAGATTGTGAGAGAAATCAATATTTCTGGTCTCTGTTATGAAAAGAGGAACTGTGCAATCAGAGACTGTGAATACAAACAGGTCTGGAGCCAGAGCGCTCTAGGAGGGTGACAACACCCCTCCTCTAGGTGTGATCACACACTCAGAGGCTACCATAGAAATAGAATGCCTCTGGGGCTCTACTGCCTCCCTTGCACTGACCACAGGTGACCTGGCCGCAGTGCAGACAGGACCTGATGTGACCGTGACCACACAGGAGAGCGTGTGTGTGTGTGTGACAGGATAGCGTGTTCAAACTCCTCAAATCCCCACACAATCCTCCTCACAGCTCGACAGGATGGGCAGATTAACAAACGAAGGCAGGCACCAAAAAAAGAATGACGGATAAAAAGCTCTACTGCAAATGTACAAACAAGTGAGAGAGCACACACACAGACACACACACACACAGAGGATGGAGGGGGCTTGCAGCAAAGGTCACTCAAAGATCCACAATGCCGCAGAGAAACAGAGAGAGAGCAGAGCCATACTATGTGGCTCAGAGAAACCGTAATCCCTCAATGTCATCATTCATTTAAAGAAAATAACCAACGTAACTCAGACACTTACAATGATTTACCAGGTTAGGAAAACCACACACACTGAATACACAATGAAGGAAACAGAGTCTGTACTTAAGAGTAAATCTGATAACACAGAGACATTGTAGTTGCGTAAACTAAAAGTAATGAGCTGCCGCACCAAGGTCACCTTGGAATAATCCTGTCTCAGAGGGCACTGTACTAGATAGCGGTGTATGAGTGCAGGCTGGTTTGAGAGAAGATGGTGTATGTGTACAGTTGTGGTCAAACGTTTTGAGAATGACACAAGTATTGGTCTTCAAAGTTTGCTGCGTCAGTGTTTTTAGATATTTTTGTCAGATGTTACTATGGTATACTGAAGTATAATTACAAGCATTCCATAAGTGTCAAAAGGCTTTTATTGACAATTACATTACGTTTATGCAAAGAGTCAATATTTTCAGTGTTGACCCTTCTTTTTCAAGACCTCTGCAATCCACCCTGGCATGCTGTCAATTAACTTCTGGGCCACATCCTGACTGATGGCAGCCCATTCTTGCATAATCAATGCTTGGAGTTTGTCAGAATTTGTGGGTTTTTGTTTGTCCACCCGCCTCTTGAGGATTGACCACAAGTTCTCAATGGGATTAAGGTCTGGGGAGTTTCCTAGCCATGGACCCAAAATATCGATGTTTTGTTCCCCGAGCCACTTAGTTATCACTTTTGCCTTATGGCAAGGTGCTCCATCATGCTGGAAAAGGCATTGTTCGTCACCAAACTGTTCTTGGATGGTTGGGAGAAGTTGTTCTCGGAGGATGCATTGGTACCATTCTTTATTCATGGCTGTGTTCTTAGGCAAAATTGTGAGTGAGCCCACTCCCTTGGCTGAGAAGCAACCCCACACATGAATGGTCTCAGGATGCTTTACTGTTGGCATGACACAGGACTGATGGTAGCGCTCACCTTGTCTTCTCCGGACAAGCTTTTTTCCGAATGCCCCAAACAATCGAAAAGGGGATTCATCAGAGAAAATGACTTTACCCCAGTCCTCAGCAGTCCAATCCCTGTACCTTTTGCAGAATATCAGTCTGTCCCTGATGTTTTTACTGGAGAGAAGTGGCTTCCTTGCTGCCCTTCTTGACACCAGGTCATCCTCCAAAAGTCTTTGCCTCACTGTGCATGCAGATGCACTCACACCTGCCTGCTGCCATTCCTGAGCAAGCTCTGCACTGGTGGTGCCCCGAACCCGCAGCTGAATCAACTTTAGGAGACGGTCCTGGAGCTTGCTGGACTTTCTTGGGCACCCTGAAGCCTTCTTCACAACAATTGAACCTCTCTCCTTGAAGTTCTTGATGATCCGATAAATGGTTGATTTAGGTGCAATCTTACTAGCAGCAATATCCTTGCCTGTGAAGCCCTTTTTGTGCAAAGCAATGATGACTGCACGTGTTTCCTTGCAGGTAGCCATGGTTAACAGAGGAAGAACAATGATTTCAAGCACCACCCTCCTTTTAAAGCTTCCAGTCTGTTATTCTAACTCAATCAGCATGACAGAGTTATCTCCAGCCTTGTCCTCGTCAACACTCTCACCTGTGTTAACGAGAGAATCACTGACATGATGTCAGCTGGTCCTTTTGTGGCAGGGCTGAAATGCAGTGGAAATGTTTTTTTTGGGATTAAGTTCATTTTCATGGCATAGAGGGACTTTGCAATTAATTGCAATTCATCTGATCACTCTTCATAACATTCTGGAATATATGCAAATTGCCATCATAAAAACTGAGGCAGCAGACTTTGTGAAAATGTATATTTGTGTCATTCTCAAAACATTTGACCACGACCGTAGACTGGTTTCGGGTCAATTGAGAACCAGTGCCGAGTGTGTACCAGTGTAAACGACAAACTGGTTACAGTTAGAGGGAATAGGCCCATGGCACCCGTCCTGGCACTGACAGAAGCAGTGTTTTCTGGGTAATGCCTCTCACTCACGGTCTGTCCTTCTGTCGGTCACAAACTGCTGTCCTAATGGAATTTTCCACATGAGCGCCTTCTCCCTCTGTGCTCTTAACACTCAGCGTCAGCTACACGCACACACACACACACGCGCACGCACGCGCGCTCGCTCGCTCAGCACAGACCTCCAACAACCCACACCATCGCTCATGACCTCAGCATCAATCCCGAGTCACACACACACACACACACACACCATCACAAAACACGCTGACAGGGCTGAGATAGAATCTGTGCCTCTCTGATAGCATCGGATTTCATTGGGATAGAGGATAGAGGGTGTGTACCATAGTAGCAGTTGAAGCTCGCATCTGCTATAAGACCATGGTGCTTGCCTACGGAGCTGTGAGGGGAACGGCACCTCCGTACCTTCAGGCTCTGATCAGTCCCTACACCCAAACGAGGGCATTGCGTTCATCCACCTCTGGCCTGCTGGCCCCCCTACATCTGCGGAAGCACAGTTCCCGCTCAGCCCAGTCAAAACTGTTCGCTGCTCTGGCACCCCAATGGTGGAACAAGCTCCCTCACGACGCCAGGACAGCGGAGTCACTCACCACCTTCCGGAGACACTTGAAACCCCACCTCTTTAAGGAATACCTGGGATAGGATAAAGTAATCCTTCTACCCCCCCTTACCCCACCCCCCACCAAAAAAATATATATATATTGTAAAGTGGTTGTCCCACTGGCTATCATAAGGTGAACGCACCAATTTGTAAGTCGCTCTGGATAAGAGCGTCTGCTAAATGACGAAAATGTAAATGTAAAAATGTAGCAGAGTCCAGCACATAGTCATGATGTCTGTTTTGGCAGTCAGTCTGCTCTGTTCTGACAGAACTGTGAGTCAGGGGACATACCTGCTGCTGCTGTGGGTGAGATGTAGATGTGACCTTCCCATCATGCACTAGGACAGGGATTAACATGGTTAGTGGCAGGTAGGCAGCGCCAACACCAGCACCACCCAACCCCCGGGCGCTGAACACCCGCTTCCCTGCCTGTAATTCAGACCTGCTAGGTTGGGACTGAGGTGTGGGGTGTGGAGGTATAATCTCAACCACTGCAGCTGGCTGGAAGTTGTAAGTGTTCAACACACACACACACACACACACACACACACACACACACACAGGTCCAACACATTATAAACCTGGAAAATCTGGACAGCTAGATTGGTAGTGGGAGAAAGGAGAGTGTTGTGACGGTTAACAAAGGAGCTTCAGCAGGTGAGATCTATACTAGCCATGTCATTCAGGCATGCATGCACACATTTATCAACATAATATCGTCTGGGTTAAGCACATGTCAGCTAGAACAGGCCTTCTAAATGTAAATCATTGACAGCGTAATGGGGTCATTCCAGTTGATTTCAATCACTTGACAGAATCCCTTCTGTTTTAAACAAAACATGCCATACATATTTGCCCATGGAAGAAGTGGTCAGAAAGTGACTTTTTGGACCTGAATGCCAAAGCATTTAGGAAATAGAGGTCTTAAAAGTTGAGCCATTTTGCATTACCCACCCTACCATGAGACCTCTATGTCTTCATCACTGGTTGAGTTTGATATCATTTAAAGGCTTACAAAAGAGGGTTGTCAAACTATTCTATAATTTCTTAACAGAAGATATACATGTTTGATCCTTTAACGTCAATTATCTAAAAACGCGTAAACTCCACATACAGTTGAAGTCGGAAGTTTACATACACATTTTATTATATTATATTTCTATGATTGAAATTACACCCACCCTGTATTTACGAGTATGCTGTGTCTCAACCGATGGTGGGAACAACACAAACACCTCAGATTATGTCAAATAGGGTCTAAGCTACAACATATGCGAAATAGTGAAGCATTAAACAAAGTTATCCTTTTTAAATAAAACTATACTAAATATAATCAAATCACCAAATAATTGATTAAAACACACTGTTTTGCACCGAAGGTGTACGGTAGCCTCAACAGCACACTGTAGGGTAGCACCATGGTGTAGCCGGAGGACAGCTAGCTTCCGTCCTCCTCTGGGTAAATTGACTTCAATACAAAACCTAGGAGGCTCATGGTTCTCACTGCTTACCATAGACTTACACAGTAATTATGACAACTTCCAGAGGATGTCCTCCAGCCTATCAGAGCTCTTGCAGCATGAACTGACATGTTGTCCACCCAATCAAAGGATCAGAGAATGAATCTAGTACAGAAAGCATAAGCTACAGCTAGCTAGCACTGCAGTGTGTAAATGTGGTGAGTAGTTGACTCAAAGAGAGAGAAAGACAATAGTTGAACAAATTAATTTCTTCCAAAATGAAGAAGCAAGAGAGAAAGAGTCTTAACTTTCACTTACTTAGCTAGCAAATGCAGCTAGCTAGTTTAGCCTACTGAAACACCCTGCTCAAACAGAGGGATGCTATGTTAGCTAGCTGGCTATGGCTTTCCAACACAACACTGGAACTCTTCCGAGTCAAGGTAAGCTTTTGGTATTACTAATTTATTGCCGCCGGTGTAACTGCTTACTGACTGTACACTTTAACGTTACTACATGTTAGTAGCAGGTTTACTAACGCATTAGTTCTATTAGCTATGCTGACTATGACCTTACTTTAGCTAATATGGTGACAACGATGTAGGGTCGTGTAGCGGTTTGGCTTGGATATTTATTTATTTTTCGCCTGGTCACATGCAGCTGATGTGTTGTGCATTGAAGTCCACAAGTGAAGGGAAGAGGTGAGAGGAGGAGAGTGCATAGATGCAAGAAGGAATACAACGTGGCTGCTATGAAAGTGAACTGTGTTTATGCGTGATCAGGGGTGTATTCATTCCAACGATTCTGTTGAAAAACTTTTCTTAAAACGGAAGCAAACGGAACAAAAAGGAGATAAACATAGCTGAATTTGTCCAATAGAAACTCTCGTTTGCAACTTTTAGACTAACGATTACACCCTATATCAGCTAGATGCAGGCAAGAGTGTACAAGGCGGTATTGAATGTCACTGTCCATGTGTCACCTCAAATTTGTCTCTCGACCTGTGTGCACCTACGTTATAAACTTTCCTTCATAGGCTAGGTTGTAGCAACCTCATGATGGGTATAGGAAATTCTAGTATCATGTAGTAGCCTAAACCTATCGCTGTTACATTGAACTGGGTGAATGGAATATGAATGAGAGTCATCCAACATGCTTTAATAGAAATAAGGCCATGTTCATGAAAAAAAATCGTCCTCCCTTATCTTAAACGGCACTGACCACCACTGGTTAAAAGGCAAAAAAAAAAAACATTTTTGACAACACTGTTTTAAGCTTTTAAATTAGGTCAAACTCAACCATTTATCTTTTGCCCGTGATGAAGACATGGATGTCTCATGGTAGGGTACGCAAAATGGGTCAACTTTGAGCACCTCTATCTCCTAAATGTTTTAGCATTCAGGTCCAAATAAATCCCTTTCTGACCACTTCTTCCATGGAAAGTTTCATTCAAATCAAAATGGGGTGCAGTCAAAAAGTGATTGAAATCAGATGGAACAACCCAATACAGAACATAATGCTTCAACATTAGAAGCGAGAAAACACAGTTGATCTGTAGTACCGGTAATCTGTTTAGAAGGAGTCGAGAAGATCTTGTCCAGAGATTGTGTGGTGATGGGAATCATTGGACGATTGCATTACGAAATTGATCGATTGACCTTAGAATAGCTAACTAGCTACACTGATCTGATTTTCCCTTATCAGATCATGTACATTCAGATAAACACAGAACACATTGTTTCTGTTATCGGGTTGAATCGATATAGATTAGAAACACTGTCAGGGTTCTAATGGCGAACCTCATTAACGATGAAGATCAGAACACATTCCAACAGGTCTCTAATCCACACCCGTCCTGAGTGTGTCAGACATGCCTTGGGCTGGGGGAGTTAGGGATTTTTAGGGATGATTATAAATTCAGACTGCAGTGAAAACTAGTTTGCCTTCAGTGTAAAAGCAAGAGTGGTTTCCTCGGTAGATCAAGTCAGTTCAGACCCATTTAAACCTTTTCCACTAACCCTGTAGAGGCTGACCTGGGGTGAGAGTGTGTGTTTAGGGCGGCATGTGGGTTTGTTTTCGCTAGCGCTGCATGTCCACGGTTAACCTATGGGGTTTCTCAACAGTTTTGACTGATTTACATCCAAATCTAATTTCCACAGCAGTTATTGCACAACACTGACCAAGACAAAATCCCCTACCACTAGTTAAAAAGAAGAAAAAAAAGTTGCCTCGTGACAGCCAAAGTGAAATAATTGCATAAATCGATATCGCAATGCATGGCACTACCTATCTTGAACGGTATTAACCTTACTCCCTGCTAGCTAGTCAGCCTTCCCAGTTCCCTTAGCCTCTGTCTGTGTCCCTGAAAATGCCACTCGTGAATGCCGAGGTTAAACAACTGCACAATAGATATCGCAATGCATGGCACTCTACCGATCTTGCATTTGTGGCCTACCGTTCCCTCGCCTACCGTTCCCTGACACAACATAGTACACAGAGAGGTCATCCCTGGAGTCTGTCAGTAATAGAGCTGTTCATTTGTTTAGCTTCCAGAGATATTAGTCAACTGTGTCAGCAGCTCTATTCTACACATTACCTGTCCTGCTGAACTGTATTAACCATACTCCCTGCTAGCCTAAAGTAACTTCCCTCTCCCTGCTAGCTAGTCAGCGTGGTTCCTTGTTCCCTTAGCCTCTGTCTGTGTCTCAGCAAGGGAATGGGAGTGGTAGTAGGGAGACCAACAGCTCAACTGACTCATTACAAATAACTGGAGGGGGGAGGTTCCTTTCCTCCAAGGCTGCGTCAGGCTGGCTGGTGGGACTGGTAGCCAAATGTCTGTCAGTCTAACCTTTGGTTCCGTGTGGTGCAGAGCGGAGGAGTTCATTGAACTCCAGTGACTCGCTCTCTATGCTAGCTGGAGGCAGGCCAAGATAACACACCCCAGCTTGAACTGTAAACACAAGTATCAGCCCTGCTACCTGCCTACAGCCTGTGGTATTTCGCTCCACAGCTGAGCGCTAAGCAAACAGACAACACCCCTCCCCCTCCCACACACCCTTCTCTGGCTACACCTCCATTTCTCTCCATTCCCCTCCACCTCCTCTCCCTCCCCTGCTCCCATTCTCTCCCTCTTCCCCTATATTCCACCCCCCCAACTTTCCTTCCCTCTCACCTCCTCAATGTCCCCAGCCAGAACACACACCTATAGGCTGACAGAACACAGGAAAAAGGGAGGGACAGCCAGGGGAAGTACCAGCGCTTTAGAAAGAGCTTTCATATCCAAACCAGTACAGAGGAGGAAGATAAGTATTTGGGGTCAAAGTACTGTGCTAAAGGTAATTGTAAAGGGCTTTGTTTTCTCTGATTGCTGTGCGTGTGTGGACATGTTAAACTATACTTGTGGGGAACAGAAGTCTTCACAAGAATAGTAAACCAACACAAATTTGAGTGGTCCCCACAAGAAAAAGGGCTATTATTAGGCTAAGGGGTTAGGTTTAGAATTAGGGATACGTTTAGGGGTTAAGGTCTTGAAAAATGAGAGTTTTAATGGGAACCAATTGTGTCTCCCCACAAGGTTTGGAAAAACACAACACTGTGTGTGTGTGTGAGACTGTACAGTCGTGGTCAAAAGTTGAGAATGACACAAATATGAATTTTCACAAAGTCTGCTGCCTCAGTTTTTATGATGGCAATTTGCATTTGCTCTAGAATGTTATGAAGAGTGATCAGATGAATTGCAATTAATTGCAAAGTCCCTCTTTGCCATGAAAATGAACTTAATCCCCAAAAAACATTTCCACTGCATTTCAGCCCTGCCACAAAAGGACCAGCTGACATCATGTCAGTGATTCCCTCGTTAACACAGGTGAGAGTGTTGACGAGGACAAGGCTGGAGATCACTCTGTCATGCTGATTGAGTTAGAATAACAGACTGGAAGCTTTAAAAAGGAGGGTGGTGCTTGAAATCATTGTTCTTCCTCTGTTAACCATGGCTACCTGCAAGGAAACACGTGCCGTCATCGTTGCTTTGCACAAAAAGGGCTTCACAGGCAAGGATATTGCTGCTAGTAAGATTGCACCTAAATCAACCATGTATCTTATCATCAAGAACTTCAAGGAGAGAGGTTCAATTGTTGTGAAGAAGGCGTCAGGGCGCCCAAGAAA
Source organism: Coregonus clupeaformis (assembly GCF_020615455.1). Taxonomy (NCBI): domain Eukaryota; kingdom Metazoa; phylum Chordata; class Actinopteri; order Salmoniformes; family Salmonidae; genus Coregonus; species Coregonus clupeaformis. Next base: position 9,723,359 of record NC_059208.1, on the reverse strand, counting down.
GTCCAGCAAGCACCAGGACCGTCTCCTAAAGTTGATTCAGCTGCGGGATCGGGGCGCCACCAGTGCAGAGCTTGCTCAGGAATGGCAGCAGGCAGGTGTGAGTGCATCTGCACGCACAGTGAGGCGAAGACTTTTGGAGGATGGCCTGGTGTCAAGAAGGGCAGCAAAGAAGCCACTTCTCTCCAGGAAAAACATCAGGGACAGACTGATATTCTGCAAAAGGTACAGGGATTGGACTGCTGAGGACTGGGGTAAAGTCATTTTCTCTGAATCCCCTTTCCGATTGTTTGGGGCATCTGGAAAAAAGCTTGTCCGGAGAAGACAAGGTGAGCGCTACCATCAGTCCTGTGTCATGCCAACAGTAAAGCATCCTGAGACCATTCATGTGTGGGGTTCCTTCTCAGCCAAGGGAGTGGGCTCACTCACAATTTTGCCTAAGAACACAGCCATGAATAAAGAATGGTACCAACACATCCTCCGAGAACAACTTCTCCCAACCATCCAAGAACAGTTTGGTGACGAACAATGCCTTTTCCAGCATGATGGAGCACCTTGCCATAAGGCAAAAGTGATAACTAAGTGGCTCAGGGAACAAAACATCGATATTTTGGGTCCATGGCTAGGAAACTCCCCAGACCTTAATCCCATTGAGAACTTGTGGTCAATCCTCAAGCAAGAGGCGGGTGGACAAACAAAAACCCACAAATTCTGACAAACTCCAAGCATTGATTATGCAATAATGGGCTGCCATCAGTCAGGATGTGGACCAGAAGTTAATTGACAGCATGCCAGGGCGGATTGCAGAGGTCATGAAAAAGAAGACTCTTTGCATAAACTTAATGTAATTGTCAATAAAAGCCTTTGACACTTATGGAATGCTTGTAATTATACTTCAGTATACAATAGTAACACCTGACAAAGATATCTAAAAACACTGAAGCAGCAAACTTTTTGAAGATCAATACGTCACTCAAAACTTTTGACCACGACTGTACTGTTGAGACTAGGGTGGGGCAGTATTTTATTTAGTGTTCTTTGTTACATGATTTACATTAAGTGACAGACCCACGAGGATCATGTGCTGTATGCATGATGACAGTACTCTCTCGTGAGAATGGATTTGGGACCGCATGCAAGATTTGACTCTGGGTGCGGAAATGACCATGACAGGGACACGTTCTCCTGACGGTAGCCGTTTCAGTAGCAGCAGCCCGTCCATTAGGGGCAGCGCCCCACCTGTGATAGTTTTTTACCAATGTAAACATAGAAATTGTTTTATACACACTAAGTGTACAAAACATTAGGAACTATTTCCATGACAGAGTGACCAGGTGAAAGCTATGATCCCTTATTGATGTCACTTGTTAAATCCACTTCAAATCAGTGTAGATGAAGGGGAGGAGACAGGTTAAATAAGGATTTTTAAGCCTTGAACAAATTGAGACATGGATTATGTATGTATGCCATTCAGAGGGTGACCGGGCAAAACAAAATATTTAAGTGCCTTTGAACAGGGTATGGTAGAAGGTGTCAGACGCACCAGTTTGAGTGTCAAGAACTGCAACGCTGCTGGGTTTTTCACACTCAACAATTTCCCGTTTGTATCAAGAATAGTCCACCACCAAAAGGACACCCAGCCAACTTGACACAACTATGGGAAGCACTTCAAAAATCCATGCCCCGACAAATTGAGGCTGTTCTGAGGGCAACAGGGGGTACAGCAACTCAATATTAGGAAGGTGTTCTTAATGTTTTGTACACTCAGTGTGTGTGTATATATATACACACACACACACTACATGACCAAAAGTATGTGGAAACCTGCTCGTTGAACATCTCATTCCAAAATCATGGGCATTAATATGAAGTTGGTCCCCCCCCCCCTTTGCTGCTATAACAGCCTCCACTTTTCTGGGAAGGCTTTCCACTAGATATTGGAACATTGCTGCAGGGACTTGCTTCCATTCAGCCAAAAGAGCATTAGTGAGCTCGGGCACTGATGTTGGGCGATTAGGCCTGGCTTGCAGTCGGCATTCCAATTCATCCCAAAGGTGTTCGATGGGGTTGACGTCAGGACTCTGTACAGGCCAGTCAAATTCTTCCACACCGATCTCGACAAACCATTTCTGTATGGACCTCACTTTGTGCAACAGGAAAGGGCTTTCCCCAAACTGTTGCCACAAAGTTGGAAGCACAGAATCGTCTAGAATGTCATTGTATGCTGTAGCGTTAAGATTTCCCTTCACTGGAACTAAGGGGCCTAGCCCGAACCATGAAAAACAGCCCCAGACCATTATTCCTCCTCCACCAAACTTTAGAGTTGGCACTATGCATTCGGGGAGGTAGCGTTCTCCTGGCATCCGCAAAACCCAGATTTGTCCGTCGGACTGCCAGATGGTGAAGCGTGATTCATCACTCCAGAGAATGTGTTTCCACTGCTCCAGAGTCCAATGGTGCCGAGCTTTACACCACTCCAGCCAGCGCATGGTGATCTTAGGCTTGTGTGCGGCTGCTCGGCCATGGAAACCCATTTCATGAAGCTCCCATCTAACAGTTATTGTGCTGACGTTGCTTCCAGAGGCAGTTTGGAACTCTGTAGTGAGAGTTGCAACCGAAGACAGACGATTTTTACTCGCTACGGCACTCGGCGGTCCCGTTCTGTGAGCTTGTGTGGCCAACCACTTCACGTCTGAGCCGTTGTTGCTCCTAGATGTTTCCACTTCACAATAACAGCACATACTGTTGACTGACGCAGCTCTTGCAGGGCAAAAATTTGACAAACTGACTTGTTGGAAAGGTGGCATCCTATGACAGTGCCAAGTTGAAAGTCACTGAGCTATGGAGATTGCATGGCTGTGTGCTCGTTTTACACACCCGTCAGCAACGGGTGTGGATGAAATAGCCGAATCCACTAATTTGAAGGGGTGTCCACATACTTTTGTTTGTGTGTGTGTGTGTGTGTCTATGTATGTATGTATGTATGTATGTACAGTGGGGAGAACAAGTATTTGATACACTGCCGATTTTGCAGGTTTTCCTACTTACAAAGCATGTAGAGGTCTGTAATTTTTATCATAGGTACACTTCAACTGTGAGAGACGGAATCTAAAACAAAAATCCATAAAATCATATTGTATGATTTTTAAGTAATTAATTTGCATTTTATTGCATGACATAAGTATTTGATACATCAGAAAAGCAGAACTTAATATTTGGTACAGAAACCTTTGTTTGCAATTACAGAGATCATACGTTTCCTGTAGGTCTTGACCAGGTTTGCACACACTGTAGCAGGGATTTTGGCCCACTCCTCCATACAGACCTTCTCCAGATCCTTCAGGTTTCGGGGGCTGTCGCTGGGCAATACGGACTTTCAGCTCCCTCCAAAGATTTTCTATTGGGTTCAGGTCTGGAGACTGGCTAGGCCACTCCAGGACCTTGAGATGCTTCTTACGGAGCCACTCCTTAGTTGCCCTGGCTGTGTGTTTCGGGTCATTGTCATGCTGGAAGACCCAGCCACGACCCATCTTCAATGCTCTTACTGAGGGAAGGAGGTTGTTGGCCAAGATCTCGCGATACATGGCCCCATCCATCCTCCCCTCAATACGGTGCAGTCGTCCTGTCCCCGTTGCAGAAAAGCATCCCCAAAGAATGATGTTTCCACCTCCATGCTTCACGGTTGGGATGGTGTTCTTGGGGTTGTACTCATCCTTCTTCTTCCTCCAAACACGGCGAGTGGTTTAGACCAAAAAGCTCTATTTTTGTCTCATCAGACCACATGACCTTCTCCCATTCCTCCTCTGGATCATCCAGATCATCATTGGCAAACTTCAGACGGGCCTGGACATGCGCTGGCTTGAGCAGGGGGACCTTGCGTGCGCTGCAGGATTTTAATCCATGACGGCGTAGTGTGTTACTAATGGTTTTCTTTGAGACTGTGGTCCCAGCTCTTTTCAGGTCATTGACCAGGTCCTGCCATGTAGTTCTGGGCTGATCCCTCACCTTCCTCATGATCATTGATGCCCCACGAGGTGAGATCTTGCATGGAGCCCCAGACCGAGGGTGATTGACCGTCATCTTGAACTTCTTCCATTTTCTAATAATTGCGCCAACAGTTGTTGCCTTCTCACCAAGCTGCTTGCCTATTGTCCTGTAGCCCATCCCAGCCTTTTGCAGGTCTACAATTTTATCCCTGATGTCCTTACACAGCTCTCTGGTCTTGGCCATTGTGGAGAGATTGGAGTCTGTTTGATTGAGTGTGTGGACAGGTGTATTTTATACAGGTAACGAGTTCAAACAGGTGCAGTTAATACAGGTAATGAGTGGAGAACAGGAGGGCTTCATAAAGAAAAACTAACAGGTCTGTGAGAGCCGGAATTCTTACTGGTTGGTAGGTGATCAAATACTTATGTCATGCAATAAAATGCAAATTAATTACTTAAAAATCATACAATATGATTTTATGGATTTTTGTTTTAGATTCCGTCTCTCACAGTTGAAGTGTACCTATGATAAAAATTACAGACCTCTACATGCTTTGTAAGTAGGAAAACCTGCAAAATCGGCAGTGTATCAAATACTTGTTCTCCCCACTGTATATGTGTGAATACATTTTTTTACATTTACATTTTAGTCATTTAGCAGACGCTCTTATCCAGAGCGACTTACAGTTAGTGAGTGCATACATTTTTATTTTTTATAATGGAATCGAACCCACAACCCTGGCGTTGCAAATGCCATGCTCTACCAACTGAGCTACATCCCTGCCGGCCATTCCCTCCCCTACCCTGGACGACGCTGGGCCAATTGTGCGCCGCCCGATGGGTCTCCCGGTCGCGGCCGGCTACGACAGAGCCTGGATTCGAACCAGGATCTCTAGTGGCACAGCTAGCACTGCGATGCAGTGCCTTAGACCACTGCGCCACTCAGGAGGACATCCCATCTGGTTTGTGCTTAGTGGGACTATCATTTGTTTTTCAACAGGACAATGACCCAAAACACACCTCCAGGCTGTGTAAGGGCTATTTGACCACGAAGGAGAGTGATGGAGTACTGCATCAGATGACCTGACCTCCACAATCACCCGACCTCAACCCAATTGAGATGGTTTGGGATGAGTTGGACCGCAGACTGTTGGAAAAGCATTCCAGGTGAAGCTGGTTGAGAGAATGCCAAGAGTGTGCAAAGCTGTCATCAAGGCAAAGGTTGGCTACTTTGAAGAATCTCAAAAATATATTTTGATTTGTTTAACACTTTTTTGGGTTACTAGATGATTCCATATGTGTTATTTCACAGTTTTGATGTCTTCACTATTATTCTACAATGTAGAAAATAGTAAAAATAAAGAAAGACCCTTGAATGAGTAGGTGTGTCCAAACTTTTGACTGGTACTGTGTGTATATATATTTCACGGATAATGTTTTAAATGCTCATAAAAGTGGTAAGTGTGTACATTTTCCTGTTTAAAAAATATATTGTTCAAAACAAGCTGTTCAGCTAGTTACTACTCTGCCCCTCAGTGACTGTCAGCAGCAGCTCCGCGGGCGCATAGGCCATGCGAACATTGCTTGGAGTGTTTTGCCAGCTATTTGCTATGAGGGGGGAACTTCCCTAATGAAATCGCAGGATTTCATAGCATAAATTATAACAGCACAAAGTAAATGGACCGTCCTGGGGTGCTCAATGTGCCTCTATTCAGTCTCCTCTTCCCAATGAGTCTCTCATGCCAGATGGCTTACTTCCGACTAGATCTGCTCTATGAGGTACAGATGACGCAAAAAGAAAATTGTAATTAACTTGTAAATAAATAAATCATAACAGTCATGGGAGCCTGGGACCCAATAAACCAGACAACGACATCCAACAAGACTCGAAGGACAGAGGGATACACTAAGTAGAACCTTCTCATCACGGATCTGGTAGGACAAAAAGGCATGGCCAATGTTATTGTTTCCCCTGGTGTTTATCATGTGTGGACTAAAACAGCATAAAACCTGGTGTATCACAAAGCATGATCAAATGAATTAGCCAGCTACAGTAATTTTGAGAAACATTGAGAAATAATTTTTGCTAGATTTTTTGGTCAAATTAATCACTTATCTACCTTTGATAAGCAGCTAGCTAGTGTACAAAACATTAAGGACACCTGCTCTTTCCATGACATAGACTGACCAGGTGATTCAAGGTGAAATCCATGAACCCTTAGTTATGTCACTTGTCAAATCCACTTCAAATCAGTGTACTTGAAGGGGAGGAGACAGGTTAAAGAAGGATTTTTAAGTCTTGAGACATGGATTCTGAATGTGTGCCATTCAGAGGGTGAATGGGCATGAAAAAAATATTGAAGTGCCTTTGAACGGGGTATGGTAGTAGGTGACAAGTGCACCAGTTTGTGTCAAGAACCGCATCGCTGCTGGGTTTTTCACGCTCAACAGTTTCCATGTGTATCAAGAATGGCCCAGCACCCAAAGGACATTCAGCCAACTTGACACAACTGTGGGAAGCATTTGAGTCAACACGGAATATAGTCCATGAATGCTTTCAACACCTAATAGAGTCCATGCCCCGAAGAATTTAGGCTGTTCTGGGGGCAAGGGGGGGAAAGTGTTCTTAATGTTGTGTCAATATTAGGAAAGTGTTCTTAATGTTGTGTACACTCAGTGTAGCTTGCTAGCTAGTTAGCTCCCATGCCAATTTCAAGTCTTTCTAATCTAATATCTGACTAACTCGGAAATATCAAGTTATTTCAGAATGAAAGTTAACTGGCTAGCGCATCATTCTTTGTGACATGTTAGCTAGCTATCCCCAGTTAGATAATGTGTTTTCACTTATCGCATCTGCATGCTTGTTGCTTTCTCCCTGGTGCACTCATTCGTTCGTAAACTGGCTGTTCATTCTAAATAGTATAATCTAATCTGTTCAGTTGCAGCATGTGCAGCAGCGGTCATTTGGTTTTTGACATGCAAAAGTTAAATAGGTGATTATATACTGTTGTTCAAATGCACAGATCGCTTTATAGATCTTCTCAAAGAAACTACCAGTAGTTGTGGCATCATATTTCTGTCATGCTGCTTTGTTGACAACTCCAACCACCTCGCACCCCAGGTATTCGGCCAATCAGCGGCCGCCACTGCATTTCAGTCTGTCACACACTGTGTCCTAACACCACCAAGGGGGAATGTGTCCCCCTCTCACTGAGGAGGCCCAGGAAGAGATTCTAGCTTTACTGCTGCATCACACTGTTCTGATCTTGGGGTTATACAAGACAACCCACTGAAATATATCAAACAAAAATATAAATGCAACCTTTTCATTGATTTTACTGAGTTACAGTTCATATCACCAACGAACTATCATGGTCCAAACACACCAAGACAGTCGTGAAGAGGGCACGACAAAGCCTATTCCCCCTCAGGAGACTAAAAAGATTTGGCATGGGTCCTCAGATCCTCAAAAAATTCTACAGCTGCACCATCGAGAGCATCCTGACTGGTTGCATCACCGCCTGGTATGGCAACTGCTTGGCCTCTGACCGCAAGGCACTACAGAGGGTAGTGCGTACGGCCCAGTACATCACTGGGGCAAAGCTCCCTGCCATTCAGGACCTCTATACCAGGCGGTGTCAGAGGAAGGCCCTCAAAATTGTCAAAGACTCCAGCCACCCTAGTCATAGACTGTTCTCTCTGCTACCGCACGGCAAGCGGTACCGGAGTGCCAAGTCTAGGTCCAAAAGACTTCTCAACAGCTTCTACCCCCAAGCCATAAGACTCCTGAACAGCTAATCATGGCTACCCGGACTATTTGCACTGCCCCCCCACCCCATCCTTTTACGCTGCTGCTACTCTGTTAAGTATTTATGCATAGTCACTTTAACTCTACCCACATGTACATATTACCTCAACTACCTCAACTAGCCGGTGCCCCCCGCACATTGACTCTGCAACGGTACCCCCTGTATATATAGCCTCCCTACTGTCACTTTATTTTACTGTATATATAGCCTCCCTACTGTCACTTTATTTTACTTCTGCTCTTTTTTTCTCAACACTTTTTTTGTTGTTGTTTTATTCTTACTTTTTTTGTTTAAAATAAATGCACTGTTGGTTAAGGGCTGTAAGTAAGCATTTCACTGTAATGTCTGCACCTGTTGTATTCGGCGCATGTGACCAATAAAATTTTATTTTATTTGATTTGATTTGATATGAGGAAATCAGTCCATTGAAATAAATTAATTGGGCTGTAATCTATTATTTCACGACTGGGAATACAGATATGCACTGTTGGTCACAGATACCTTTTAAAAAAAGAATGGGCCTCAGGATCTCGTTACGGTATTTTTGTGCATTCAAATTGCCGTCGATAAAATGTGATTGTGTTTAATGTCCGTAGCTTATGCCTGCCGATACCATAACCCGACCGCCACCATGGGGCACCCTGTTCACATCAGCAAACCGCTCGCCCACACGACGCCATACAAGTGACCTGCGGTTGTGAGGGCAGTAGGATGTACAGCCAAATTCTCTAAAACGACATTGGAGGTGGCTTATGGTAGAGAAATTAACATTCAATTCTATGGTAACAGCTCTGGTGGACATTCCCGCAGTCAGCATGCAAATTGCACGCAGCCTCAAAACTTGAGACATCTGTGGCATTGTGTTGTGACAAAACTGCACATTTTAGAGTGGCCTTTTACTGTCCCCAGCACAAGGTGAACCTGTGTAATGATCATGCTGTTTAATCAGCTTCTTGATATACCACACCTGTCAGGTGGATGGATTATATTGGCAAAGGAGAAATGCTCACTAACAGGGATGTAAACAAAATTGTGCACAAAATTTGACATAAATAATATTTTTGTACATATGGAACATTTCTGGGATCTTTTATTTCAGCGAATGAAACATGGGACCAACACTTTATATGTTGTGTTTATATTTTTGTTCAGTGTAAAAACGCACAGTCTACTGGGGAAGTCACCCACAGAGTGAGCGAGTGTGAGTTCATGAATGTCTCTGTGAGTGAATGTGTGAGTAGCCTTGGGGACAATCAAAGTCACCGAAGACCAAACACTCAACGACTCATCGTCTCAGATCAATAAATAAAGCTGAACAGAACACAGTGGTGAGTTAAGGGTCTGGCTTTCTAACGAGACTACTGATCAGACTGCTCTATCCCTTAACACAGTTGACCTGGTCTGTGATAGGTATTCACCTGGCAGTACCTCATTTAGGAACAATCCTGAGAGCCCAGGCAGGGCATTGGTTAATCCAACAGTGTGATTGTTCTCTACCACCTGCAGACATGTTTTCCCTGGGGATACAAAACAAGTGACAAGCACTTCCCTTATCTAACGACTCTATTTGGATTACAGGTGTTTTGCATGTCAACTCTTTTTGAGCAGAGACGATGGAACATCACCATACATTGGCATATAATCTATAATGGACAATTTACGTCTATAAAATTGACCGTTTGTCAGTAGGGTACAGATCAATACTTACTCGTTTTCAAGCAATGTCATACACACGACCTCTTTGACGCCCGGGTTGTTGGCCTTTTCACAGGAGCAGTTCTGGAGGTTCCAGGTAGCCACCCTGACCACCGCTTTCCCGTCCCGCATCCCCGACGGCGGCTCCACGTTGGGCCGCACAGACATGATCCGAGTCGGCCCCCAGGGTGGAAGCTCCATGTCCTCACTCCAGAGACTGAACGATGTGGGGCTCGGGTGAGACTTGGTAGTGTATGCCAACCCCCCGTTAGTATTGGTGGAAGGTGTTCTGGAACGCTCCACAAACACTTGGAAGCGAATTTTGTCCAATAGGGAAGAGTTTATGTGACTGACCCTCACCAAGTCTTCGATGCTTTTAAACGGACCGTTTTCTATCCGGTATTCTACTATGTTCTTCGCTATTTTATCCGTGATGCCACGGATGCTCATGAGCTGCGCCGGTGTGGCGGTGTTAATGTTCATACCTGTGCATGACAGGTGGGGTTCGAAGTCTTTACGCAGAGACGACGGCGAGTGTTGGGAAGAACTCGTCCTGCTCGAGACGCATATCTCCAGTCTGATGATCTCCAGTTTGCCAGCACCGATTCCGCTCACGAGAGCCAAGTCCTCTACCTTTTTAAACCCCGCAATGCAGTCCCGGTACTCCACGATATTCTGCGCTACCGTGCGGTTCACTCCCGGTAGAGTCATCAGCTCCTCCTCCGTGGCGGTGTTGATATTCAACCGCTCTTGGTTCACGAGGATGTGGCTGAAGTTGCACGCGGCGCTAAACTTGCGCTTGCTGTTGCTTAAATCCGTAGGGTCTTTAGGGATCGAGCGGTGGCACCCCAAATTCCCTCCCATGGCTGCGGTTCAGTTGGCAGGGCAATCCACCGGGGCTTGGAACAGTCTAGACCGGACCGAACGGCAAAGGCAGCAGCACCACAGCAGCAGGCGCGCAACGTGGAAAAATTGCCTACAGTGTGATTGATCGACTCCTGTTCAGATATGCCCTGCATGCAAGACAGTTGTAGACGTGACAGTTTTTTTTACTAATTTACAGACATATGAGCCGTAGTATGTTTTATCGTATTTATTTTTTTGGGATTCAAATATAGAAAATACGCACAAGAAAGGGTTACGCACGAAACATCAGTTCGACTCGGTTACCCTCGCAGGTCCAATTCTTTAGTCGTTTAGCTATCTGTCTAACTCCATTTTTATCATGAAGCCTACTGGTGTTACGTCCTTGCTGAATATTCAGGTACCGGCCAGCTTGCCGAGAGGAACTGCTCGGTGGCGTGCTGGTGCTACAGCACCTTGTTCGCGTTAAACGCCAGCTGGTCTCAACATCACACCAGGGGGGCGTGGCTCTAACCTGACTGACAAATCAGTTTTTTCAGTCCACATGTTGTGCTGAGTCCTTGAAGAGGACTTCAGATCTGATGCAATTTATCTAATTTACATTATAATACATGCCTAAAATGGTTACATTCTAAAGAGAAGAGCTCTCGAAATCAGATATCTCAATACAGGCTATCACATGTAAAATGCAGCCTAAAATAATCCCTTTTACGCTTTTACGTGTTGTAAGGAATATTACTTCAACAGGTTATAAAACACTTAATACACATCAAAACCCTAAAATTAGATTTTCTATTAAATCTCTTAATCTGTTGGTTTTTGTTTGACACTTCTGGTCAGACGGTTTCACAAGTGGTGCACAGGATTTATTTCGATTGAGTAGGTAAAATAAACTCAAACACTTTAGCAACTCACTTAGGTGATCTTTATGAAAAGGAGAAGTGTGCATGATGATAAGATTGTCATATTTTTTCACCTCATCTTTTCTCTTCTACAAAATAAGCTATTATTAAATCTAAAGTTGCGATATAAGATGTAATAGATCACTATAATAATAATATATAATACTTTACTTTAAGGTATCTGTGACTTTTTACACACAGACACTTCAACAAATAATACTCAAATGTCCATGTTGGTCACAGTCACAGAGGCCCCTAAGTGTTCTCAATTTTGCATTTCAAATAGTGTTACAACACTTAATTTATTTTCAGTAAATAAAATACACAGATATTGGTGCACTGTGCAAGCAGGGATAGAATATAAATTGGTATTTCAAAGCTTCATATAGCCCACAGCCACCTCTCTCTCTCGTTCGCTCTAAAACAGAAATAAATTAGCTAGGCCCCCGTTTCATCCCTCTCCAGTCAAATAGAAATATGCAGACAACAGAACAACCAATGAGAGAGAGGTGCTGAAGGTGGTCAGAGTTTTACATAACATGATGCATTGTGGCCAGTTTCAATGGACAGCCAGGCTAAGTAATGCCATTCTGGTTTCTACACTACAGGTTTTTTCTCCTCTGATTTGATTAGCATCTCATTTGCATTTTAGATTAGCCAAAAGGGGATTATGTTGGATTTCATCTCTGGCTACATAAAGCTGGTGATAGATAAGCTATCAAACTGTATAACACTTTCTGAACTATGTAACAGAGCTGTACACTATTATTTTGTTTTGTTAGAATGTTTTCAAAACAATGTGGATATTATGCTGTGAGGGTTCTGCATAACAAAGCAGTGGACTTCCCTTTTGGAACTGTCCATACTGGCTTTTGCTCTAGCCCTGCTCTAAGCACACCTGATTCAGCAAATTTAGGCCACCCCTGCCCAAGAATCTCCCTGGCATAAACCAGGAAGCTGTAGACAGGAAGATATCTGATCGCCATGCAGCGTACACCGGTACGGTTCCACCACCAGTACTGATGGGGAAAGCCATGCATGCAGTGTTCACATCACAGTGTTTCATGACATGGCTCAAAGTCAGAACACTTCCACATTCACGTGAACCCTGTTCTTATTACACAATACCAAGGAAGTCAGAATCACTGAGAAAACATCAACAGGTAATAAAGCTGTATTGATGTCTACAGATGTACCAAAACAGTATGACTTCACAAAAGGATAAGGGGATCAAATAAATAAATAAAGTGATCACAGCCAAAAATTGCTGAAAATATTTAGATATCATAAGGTGATATGACAGACATATCGAGGATCCTGTTTCCCCTACCAGTAACCCTGTGCTCTGTTCCATGCCACTTCTTTGTCAATATTGACTTACTTACACTCTAGTTGTGGCAGCCAAGGCTCCTGGCCCCACTTGACCTGCAGAGAGAATGGAAGTTGGTCTACAGAGCACGCAGCTGGAGCGTGACCAGAGGACAACCACCATTTTGTCTTCTTAACTCCTATCCAATATTTCTCAATTACTCTGATCATATCACCCCATAAACTAACTTGCCCATGTGGACACAGAAACTTATCCAAAGCGTGTCTCAGTTGGCAAGACTGGTGCTAGCGCTGCCAAGGTAATGGGTTCACTTCCCACAGGGATCACATACAAAAAATGTATGCACTCACCAACTGTAAGTTGCTTTGGATACAGGTACACACTTAGGCTGCGTTTACACAGGCAGTCCAATTCTGATCTTTTCCCCACTAATTGTTCTTTTGACCAATCACATCAGATCTTTTCACATCAGATCTTTTTCAGAGCTGATCTGATTGGTCAAAAGACCAATTAGTGAAAAAAATATCAGAATTGGGCTGCCTGTGTAAACGTGGCCAGAGATGCACAAAGACACACAGACACAATCATTGTCTGGTCCAATGATGTAATGGGATTCTGGCTAACAAAAGGCCCGTCTCCATGGTGGCAGAGACCACAGGTGGTGAAACAGTGCAGACACACATACAGAATAGAATCTGGCTCCTGATCCCTTAGTGGGTCCAGAGCTGAGAGGCCCTGTCTAACTAACGTACTGCTGTGTAACCCTATTGCATGGCACAACGAGAGAGAGAGAGAGAGTGTGGCACACCAAGCGAGTGCACTGTGTGTGTTGGCTGGGCTCCCTGCTTGTACCATCAAACCCCTGCAACTTCTCCAGAACGCCACAGCCCGCCTGGTGTTCAACCTTCCCAAGTTCTCCCATGTCACCCCGATCCTCCGCACACTCCACTGACTTCCAATATAAGCTCGCATCCACTACAAGACCATTGTACTTGCCTACGGAGCAGCAAGAGGCACTGCCCCTCCCTACATGCAGGCTATGCTAAAACCCTACACCCCAACCTGAGCACTCCGTTCTGCCACCTCTGGTCTCTTGGCCCTCCCACTCAGCCCAGTCAAAGCTCTTCTATGTCCTGGCACATTGGTCTTTTGACCAATCAGATGGTGGAACCAGCTTCCCCCTGAAGCTAGGACAGCAGAGTCCCTGCCCATCTTCCGAAAACATCTGAGACCCTACCTCTTCAAAGAGTATCTTAACCCATAAGAGTCTAAGCCGGGGGGGTTCTACTAAGCTATATGGAATTGTTTTAAGAAGGTCATACCAAGGATCATTAGCTATTTGATTTGGAATTTTAAGACCTCTTGAAGTATAAATATATATATATATATATATATAGCTCTGGAAAAAATTAAGAGACCCCTACCAAAATTATCAGTTTCTCTGGTTTTACTATTTATAGGTGTTTGGGTAAAAATAACATTTTTGTTTTATTTTATAAACTACTGACAACATTTCTCCCAAATTTCAAATAAAAATATTTTCATTTAGAGCATTTATTTGAAGAAAATGACAACTGGTCAAAATAACAAAAAAAGATGCAGTGTTGTCAGACCTCGAATAATGCAAAGAAAATAAGTTCATGTTCATTTTTAAACAACACAATACTAATATTTTAACTTAGGAAGAGTTCAGAAATCAATATTTGGTGGAATAACCCTGATTTTCAATCACAGCTTTCATGCGTCTTGGCATGCTCTCCACCAGTCTTTCACATTGATGTTGGGTGACTTTATGCCACTCCTGGCGCAAAAATTCAAGCAGCTCGGCTTTGTTTGATGGCTTGTGACCATCCATCTTCCTCTTGATCACATTCCAGAAGTTTTCAATGGGGTTCAGGTCTGGAGATTGGGCTGGCCATGACAGGGTCTTGATCTGGTGGTCCTCCATCCACACCTTGATTGACCTGGCTGTGTGGCATGGCGCATTGTCCTGCTGGAAAAACCAATTCTCAGAGTTGGGGAACAATGTCAGAGCAAAAGGAAGCAAGTTTTCTTCCAGGACAACCTTATTTCATGCGTCCTTCACAAAGACAAATCTCCGTTGGGTGCGAGACACTGTGGCTTGTAGGCCTCTCCAGGTCTCCGTCTAACCATTAGACGACCAGGTGTTGGGCAAAGCTGAAAATTGGACTCATCAGAGAAGATGACCTTACTCCAGTCCTCTACGGTCCAATCCTTATGGTCTTTTGCAAACCTCAGCCTGGCTCTTCTTTGCTTCTCATTGATGAAGGGCTTTTTTCTAGCTTTGCACAACTTCAGCCCTGCCCCTAGGAGCCTGTTTCAAACCATCCTCGCCGTGCACTTCACCCCAGCTGCCGTTTGCCATTCTTTTTGTAGGTCACTTGATGTCATCCTACGGTTGTTGAGTGACATTCGAATGAGTTGGCGGACTCGTTTTCGCCCTCTGCCGATCTGTAGCTTTGTTGTCCCCAATGTCTGCCGCTTGAACTTGTTCTTATGAACCGCCGTCATTGAAATTTTAAGGATGGAAGCAACCTGACGCTCACTGTATCCCTCTGCCAATAAAGCCAGAATTGAACCCTTCTTTTCCTCACTCATAACTTTCCTTTTCAAATCTTTTGGCATGGTCAATAGTAATTTTTTTGATTAATATTACTTTTGAGGTACTATTAGCACTGTTTTTGCCATCCAGCTGATCCTATTGCAAGAGGATAGTGATGACCACAGCAGTGGTTTTTATACTTTTCCTCGTTAAATAAGATTTGGTTCAGGTGATCACCTAATCAGTACCTAATTCAGTAGAATGAGGTGTGCCTGTGTTGGAATTCAACAGACACTGGAATGGAATGGCTGTCATACATGTAGAGATGCTGATTTAAGAAAAATGTGCAGTGGTCTCTTAATTTCTTCCACAGCTGTATATACAGTACCAGTCAAAAGTTTGGACACACCTATTCATTCAAGGGTTTTTCTTAATTTTTACAATTTTCTACATTGTAGAATAAACTATTTTATTTCAGCTCATGAAACATGGGACCAACACTTTACATGTTGTGTTTATATTACTTACTACGACTGAGATAGGTGGTTGCCCCACCTAGCTATTTTAAGATGAATGCACTAACTGTAAGTCGCTCTGTATAAGAGCGTCTGCTAAATGACTAAAATGTAATATGTAAAAATGTGTGTGTGGAATAGCGAGTGTGTGTGTTTGCGTGTGTTGCCTTGTCCAAGCCATGGGACAACAGAGTTCACACAGAGAAAAAAGCTAAAACATGTTGACAGCCGCAGTGGCAAATCTTCTCCCTCCGTTGTCTGTCTGCTTGGACCCACTCCAGCTCACCACACACACACACACACACAGAGCTCCAAAAACCAAAAGGTCATTGTCAAAATGAGCAATTAAGCAGAACAGACTGTGCAAGCCAAGTCAGGGGACTGCATTTAGCAAGAGCTTCCCTGTGTTTCACCAACTATGGAACGGTTTTTGGCAGGAAGGAGGTCTCAGGGGTGATAGACTAGAGAAAAGGCACCAAGCGGTGTGGACAGCGAAAATAAATCGGAGCATCGTAGTGCTATGTAACAAAGATTGGATTCAGTTTCCCATGGACCGGGCAGCAAGAGACTGCTGATGAGTGATTTAGCGTTAGTAACCACTCCACTGAGGCATAGAGCTGAATAGGGCACTGTAAATAGTCAGGGAGCCTTATACTAAGTGGACTGATAGATGCATACGGTGTCTAGAGAAAGCTCACAACTGAAGTAGGCCTCAAGGTGACAATACATAGATGATAGAAAGTATGAGGAAGATTTCTTTTTCAGTTTCTTCATTGCTCCCTAGCATGTCAATACAGTATGTGATCAAAATGCACTATGCACAACTGAACTTTTATCCAATTACTTTGAGTGGAGTAATTGGCCATTACCCTCAGTGCAATGGCCATTAATAAAACCTGGTTAGTAGAGATGTTCATTCTGGACCGCACGGCTCCACGGGTGCCGACTGAGCACAGGGCGAGCAAGACATGAACCTTGACCCTTGTCCAGTCTGACTGGCTAGGATGATGTGGTCAACAGACCAGACACCAAGGACCAACGCCAACACAGCTTTCTGTGTCAAAGGGTGTCGGTCCACAATGGACCCAATATCAATTGGCAGGCTTTTACTGCTTAACTATTACGATCAGCTAATTCCTAGATCACCATTGTCTCGTTCCGTTTTAGGTCAAACTTTTCCAATAATTCATTATATTGTCTCAAAACCATCTATCCCAACGGGATGGTTTAAGTGGGTTAAAGGCATCAAAGATAATCAGCCATCTCCCCCAATGAACTCTGAGTGCATTTCTCTATTCAGGAGGATTCAGGTTTGGAGTACACCATGACGAGATGATCAGGTCTAAAGAGCAGAATGTTCAAGGGGCACAGAGAGAAAGTGTGTGATAAGACTGGAAATTCCCGAGATATGGCCTATGACAGCATGGCAGGGTTCCCCAACTGGCGTCCCGGTGGTTCTATTTGGCCCCCCAAGTTATGAGCCCAATTATTATTAATAATAAATATATCTCTCATCATTGGACATAAGACTAAAAACACCAGGAATTCAGCTTCAAGTGATTTTACATTTTGGAATTCTGTTAAATTATTCCCACTCATAATAGACATAC
This sequence comes from Coregonus clupeaformis, assembly GCF_020615455.1. Taxonomy (NCBI): domain Eukaryota; kingdom Metazoa; phylum Chordata; class Actinopteri; order Salmoniformes; family Salmonidae; genus Coregonus; species Coregonus clupeaformis. The sequence continues at coordinate 9,706,088 of NC_059208.1, read as the reverse complement.
AGTGTATTCGGAAAGTATTCAGAGCCCTTGACTTTTTCCACATTTTGTTACATTACAGCCTTATTCTAAAATGGATTAAATTGTTTTCCCCCCTCCTCAATCTACACACAATACCCCATAATGACAAAGCAAAAAGTATTTTAGAAATGTTTGAATAATTAAGTAAATAAGGTATATTTTTTTATGTGCAAACATTTCTAAAAACCTGGTTTTCGCTTTGTCATTATGGGGTAGATTGATAGGGGGGATTAATACATTTTAGAATAATGATTTAACGTAACAAAATGTGGAAAAAGTCAAGATGTGAATTCTTTCCGAATGTACTGTACGTGATCAAATACAAATGTAAGAAAGGTTTGTAATAATGTCAAATATCTGTTTGGGCTTCTTGCGGTCAATTTGCAATCTACAAATGATTTGTAATTATGTTCCGGACCCCCAAATAACTGCTCAAGAAAACGAAAGAAAATCAGCCCGCAGCTGAATCTAGTTGATGATCCCTGTTGTATGGGATATGGCGGAGTCAGTAGTTATTCACTGCCCCCTGCTGGTGAAATATAGCACGCATCTTGGTGTGGAGGACATACACCGCAGAGGACATCTTTTGACTTGTAACTAGACTCAAAAGGCGAGCAAAGCCGCATTATACCACACTAATTCACTTCCATCAACAAAAAGCTTATTTGATTCCAATTATTTCAATAAAAACCACCTGGGGTTGTATCATCACACGTTTATTAGTAGACTTTACAATAAAAACAAAACAAAAGACAAATAAAAAAAGACAGAGATACATTACATGAACAGAGTTAAATGTGATGTAAGGGAAGGGAACCCCATAGTTGTTTATTACAGTCAATGCAGACCTGTTTATTTACAGTCATTGGACATTGTAAGTAAACAACAATAGGTTATGTTAACGGATTTAGTCAACAACCAAGCTTTCCTCCCCACCATCTTCTAAAACAGAATGGAGAAATGCCTACAAACAAACATGGAACGAAAAATTAACCAACAATTACTGTAGCAGGGCCAATATAAGAGAACCCCCCCCAAAAAACAGACAAAATAACCATCAATGAAACATTCTAACATGACTGAAGTTATACACTGCGGTCCATGGCTAGATAATTTAAATGACAAGAAATGGAAGAGCATAACATTTTTGGATGAGGGCCAAAAAAACAAAAACAACGATGACTAAATAACTAAAAAACAAAAGTCGTTATAAAAACAAAACGCCTGAGGTGTGTAGCTTGGTTTGTAGCTTCCTACTCCGCAGTTTGGTCATTTGGCATTAAATAGAACACTACAAGAAAGTAGTGCAGTCTCCAAGGTCATCTAACTAGAAAGAGGAAAATAAAGCAAGAACAGTCTTGTGGCATTCTGGGTTTCAAAAAGAAAAGAAAACCTTCTCTGAAATCATGAAACAGCTCATACCTGTGGGTTTTGTTTGTGTGTGTGAGACTGTGTGTGTGACTATGTGTGCTTGAGAACTGTGAACCAAAAAACATGATTGTACAACTAACTGTCTTACGTGCCCATTTCAGGAAGAATAAGAAAGGTCTTTGGGGAGGAGAGCGAGAGAACATGAAGGTAAAAAAAAAAAGGAGACAGTATAGTGATGGAGTATGTTCCAGGACTGAGCCCGTCTGTGACAGTGAGTCTTAATCTAGGACCCTCACCCTGGCCCCCAGTTAGAACCCACTTCCCCCAGACAGACCATGCTGCTCCTTCACACACACACAGTAACAGGTTTTTGGTCGACAGACAAACTGACGGTCCAGGTTGGTAAATTGGCAACTAGTACATTGTTACACGGTGGATCTACTGAATTACTTTTAAAATATCTTCTTCTTTTTGTTCTTTTCCAAGGTCCTGTAGGAGCGTGAGAGAGAGAGAAGAGAGTTGGAGAAAAGAGAGCGGGAAGAGAGACAGATGATCACTATGTCGATTACGAGGCAGAGCTCTTTATAAATGAGCCGTGTATGCAGTATTTGCTGCAGTGTGTATGTGAGTGATCTCCAAACAGCACTTTGGCTGCACCCTGTGCCATTTTCAGCCTTTCAACAGGTGTGTATTGTCTCAAAGGGAGTGTGTGTTTTGTGCTGTGCCTTTTCCCAACCATTGAGACGTCTGTCTCAAAAAAATTGACAATAAGTAATATTCCAACATTTTCTTTGATGGTACAGGATGTGAGGCATCGAAAAATACATACTGTATTATATGACACCGCAAAAATAGGTTGAATAATTGTTTACGGTTGACTCCATGTAATATTGTTCTATAGAAATGTATGTGTTGGCCGTCTTTTTCATGTGAGTTGTAGTAGTGTGTTGTACCTGGAGGAGTCTAGTTTATGTTGCTCCAGCACCCTCTGCTGCGCCTCCCAGTGGTTCTTCTCGTCCTCCAGCTGGCGTCTCTTCTCCTCCAGCTCCTTGTGCTGGGCCTCCAGGTTCTTCTTCATCTGCTCGTGGCGCCGCTGGAGCTGCAGACAGGACAATTTGCATCGCTGAAATCTAGTGTGTCTGTGTGCGTGTTAGATGTAGGATTCTAATAAAAACATACAAATGTACCCATTCAAACTGGTGTCTTTTTTAAGTGAGATTGCTCCATGAAAAAATAAAACATGGGGTGAGTGAGTGTGTTTTAGTGATTTAAGTGGTCTGAAGGTGTTCTGTTAGGTTCCAGTACCTCTTGCTCAGAGTCTTTGAGCTTCTGGATCTTCTCCTTGACCTTCATCTCAAACACCTGTTCCATTTCCATCTCCATCTTCTTCATCTTGGCCACATGCTCCCTCCGCTCCTCCTCCATCTGGGCCAGGGGACTCCTGCAGGGTTGAGGCACGTACACACACACAACATCCATCAGGCTAAAGCCTTGCACCCCAGCCCTAGCCCAGAGTAGTCAAACTCAGACTTTGGGCCAGGGTGGAAATTCCTGTCACCATCTCTGTTGCATAGACTTATGCCTGGAGGAGGATGAGGAGGAGCAGGGGAGAGGAAGGCCTTGGATGTGGAAGACCCAATGATTCAGTGACAGAGGACAATAGCTATCTGTCTGTTAGTAAAGCCAAGCCATTGCGTCGCTGAGTTAGTGAACACCAAGTTGCCAAAAAGCTCTACTGGTGTGGATGCTGAGTGAAGCTCACGAAAAAAAAGCAAGAGCCTAATCATAGGACAAATAGGATTTTCCTGGAAGACTATTGGAGACTATTCTACCAACAAGTATTTAATGAAGACTTCTGGGCAGTTTTCTAGTGCCGTAGAATTATATCATCCATATCGTGACCTGGTAGGGGCCTCTAGTTTAAAATAAAGAGCAGCATCTGTATACAACACTGATATCTGTACGAGGCAGAGGGGAAAACAGAGAGGAGAGAGAGTAGAAACGGAGCAAACTTAAGGTTCTTGAAGAACTGAAATGACACTTACATGCCTTCATTTGTGTCAAATCTAAAAAACAGAAACATACACACTTAGCATGCTGATATTATGATGACCATGTGTTAGAGAGCTAGTAGCTAGATAATGAGAACAAATGCTGGTGGTTACTGTGACATTACGGTGCATTATTTTAGTGAGGTTTTCTGTGCTTGGCTGTGAATTAGCAGTGGTTCAGGGTTATTAGATCCTGGGCTATGTGTGGGTGACTGTTAGTCCCTGTGATCAGGGGAGAGGATTGCGTTAGTGCAGGGCCTCGTCACCTTCCCTTCATCCACGCTGATCCAGAAGACCTGGAATGGAGAGAAATGGGAAACAGAACCACTTATAAAAACCTTTGGTGGACTGTTGATTAGTACTCACTTGGTCATTGGTCCCTTGTTCTTGTTGTTGTCCACTCCGTTGTATGTGACGGCTGCTAGCTTCCTGCTGCGGTAGTTCTCATAGTGGACGTTGTTGGTCACGTCCTTCAGGTCCTGCATGTGGGTTCTGGATCAAATCAAATTAAAAAACGTTATTTAAACTGCATGTAGGTTCTGGAACAAGAAGACCGAACAGAACCACTCAAATACAACTTTATTTAAACTAAAATTAACCACAGCAATAAACTTTAGAGTTAAAAAATAAATAAAAGTGACACTAAAAATACTTTTAAAAATTTAAACAGTCAGAGCAGTGAGGACGATATCGCACTGAGAACTGCCACCATAATGTCTCTGCCATCTGCTCCTGCTCATGCAGAGTGTAAAACAGGCCACTCAGTGGAGCATGACCATAATGCAGAGTGTGTTATAACAGTACCTGATGAGCATGTTCCTCAGGATGGTGAAGTCACAGTGCTCTCCATTCTCCACTTGCGAGAGAGAGCGAGAGAGGAGGAAGAGTTAGAGTAGTCAGTCACCACAAGGGTGTGTGGCAGTCACAGGAGGGAGGGAGAGAGCGAGAGAGGAGATCGAGAGCTAGTCACAGCTCAAGGGAAGACCTCAATTGCATACTCCTCATGTCCGCTCTCCTCGTAACACATCGGATGAGAAGGTCAGAGGGGAGGGACCTCTGTCTTTCTCATCCAATGGGTTTTGAGAAGGAGACGAGGAGAGAGGATGCGAGGAGTATGCAATTAAGATCTTCCCCTAGAGAGCAGCATGGAGTAGACAGGGAGGAGTGCCTGGGTGTAATACTGTCAGCAGCCACAGGGTGGTGCCAGACACCACATATACTAGTTCCCCTGAGGTTTCTGCCTGACTGCAGTGTGTAGAGTGGATCACATAGCTGAAGTGTGGCCTTGCACTCTCCCTATTTATACACTTACATGGTGCCAGAAACATTTTTGGTATTCCAAAACTCACTCCCCATGGGCGGGTAACATGCAACTGCCACAGAGGTACTGTAGTAGTAACTGCACAATTCATCCAGTCGAGAGAACACAACTCTACTATCTTATACAGAATTAAAGCCTCACACACACAAACTACAGACCAAAGACCTTGACTCATAATCTGGTCATATAAATAAATAAAAGAGCTGTATCTGAATGGTAGAGTTTAGGGTAGAACTGATTTGACCATCTACTCATGCAGCAGTAGAAAACAGTTGGGAGCAGAGAGGGGAAAAGACCGGAGTTCTGGGGTTAGAGTGTATTCTCGTGTGTGTGTTATTTTTTTGTACGTGACCTGAACTCTGGGCCGATGACTGCTGGGGTCATGAGGTTAAAGTTCAGAAGAAATAGCTAAAATTCATTACACGTCTACTCTACTAAGACCAGTGCTGTACAGTCCAGACTAATTTACAACCGTTCATAACATGCGGTTGTATTCAAGAAGAAAAACGACATGCACGTCCAATTTGTACCCATCAAGTCAGTTTGAGTTTAAAATGATGAGATGCAGAGAGTCGAACAGGAGACTCGCGTTAAATGGTGAAACAGTCCTCTTTCAAATCGGGGCTCTCAATTAATCTCTCTCGGTGAGCTGCTGCATTCCTGCGTGCACATATTCCTTAGTCGGATGCGTTAAGTGCACGCAGTCGGATGCGTTTTAGAGGTAGTGCATTTTTTTTTTTTTATGAGTGCTAAAGCAGCTTCCTGTCGGTCTGTCTGTCTGTCTAGCATCAAAGAGAACTGAACACACATATCCTGTTGAGTAGAACACATCTGTCTGCTACATACAGGACTCTCCTCAAAACACACCCCTCTATCTAAAGGGCCTGTTCTATATTGAGTGAAAGTCAAACTTGTAACACAGCAACGGTCATATAATCTCAATGATTTTTGTTTGTTAAGACATAAAAAAATGTCATTTTCGTAGTACGCAATATGACCTCAGTACTACTCTATTTTTGTGTTTAGAACATTCCATGGTCATTATGTCACCAGTAGATATGAGTATTTAGCAGACTGACGTAACTGGTCACACAGGAACACACAGGGCCAGCAATAACATAGCAAGTGAACATTGATAACACAACATAACTCTAAATGTCAACTGCTGGGCAGGAGGCTGCTGAACTTACCCTGGTTCTAGTAGTATACTGTTTAGTATAGGAGTAGTGTTGAATAGTGTTACATTTTAATACCCTTTTTTAGCCGAAACCTGAAATGTAGATGGGACTAGAAATGTGAGCATTTGCATTGAGACACAGAGAGGGCCCTAAGGGAAAAGCAGAACGGTCATTCTAAGTCAAACATGACCTGCAGATGCACTTCCCCCAACACACACACACAAATAGAGACACACAAAGAGAGACACACTAACTATAGGCAGAGTGCAGTTGCCCGGATAATGTATTGACCCCATAGTAGGGTGAGATAGATTGTATTACTTCCACAAATAAACCTTTCAAAGTTAAACCCATAGATGTGTGGGACTACCTTGGTGCTAATATCGAATAACACCCAGAGGCTGTTATGTGTGTGTGTATCTAGACCATTATCTGACTGTGACCTCTGACCCCTCACCTTCCGCCACGCCCCAGGGGTACTGCCTCCCTCGCACCCGCTTCTCGTTGACCACGATGATGGTGTTGCTACCAACAACAGCCAGGGGCAAGCGATCCTGTAGGGGGAGGGACAAACGTTACACAGCAGACCAACAACTCATTAAAATAACCTGTTAGACAAGGCTATGCACATACAGTCTGCAGACGTACATTTTTGTGTCAACTTTGCTGTCTCCTTTTTATTCAATTGGATTGAAAATTGACTGCAGATAAAGTAGTGCATTGACAACACAGCAGCTCTAATGGCAGTGACAGTTGAGAACAGTTGTTTGTGTGTGTTTCTGTGTGTACCTTTAGTGTGTGTGTGTGTTTGATTGTTCGCTCCTGTGTGTGTGACAATAAGTGCAGAGTGTGCTGGAGCAGTAGAGGACATGTGATTGTGTGACCTAATCAATACTCAATACTAATTCTGCCTGTATGGCTCTACGGTAGCCAACTAACCACTCAGTGTCTACGGTAACCAACTAACCACTCAGTGTCTACGGTAACCAACTAACCACTCAGTGTCTACGGTAGCCAACTAACCACTCAGTGTCTACGGTAGCCAACTAACCACTCAGTGTCTACGGTAACCAACTAACCACTCAGTGTCTACGGTAACCAACTAACCACTCAGTGTCTACGGTAGCCAACTAACCACTCAGTGTCTACGGTAGCCAACTAACCACTCAGTCGCTTCTCTTATCAATACTGGGGCTGGTGGGGCCAGTTCAGCCAAAACACTTCTAGTGGATTTTAGTGTTAGATGAAACACTAGTGTTAGATTTATGTTATGCCTTCAGCAGAGCTATAAACACTACATTTCATGATTGGGATAAAGATAGTGATGTGTGTTCATGTTTGTTATGTCAAGTTTTTTCTCCTATTCAATTCCATCTTTGGCATGGAGAATAAAAGCTGTGTGTGTGTGTGTGTGTGTGTGGGGGGGGGGGGCACTGGGAGAATCCAAACCTTGATCTTCTTGACCATCTTGTTCTCCTCCTCATCGGTCGTCTCTGGGAACTCATAGATCTTAATTTTGTGTTCTGTGATTTCTCGCATGATCTATAAAGAGAGAGGGAGAGAGAGAGAGAGAGAGAGTTAATGTGAGTCCTGCTCCCCTCTGGTTGAGTATCCATCTAGGCCAACGAGTCACAAACAGCAATACTCACTCAGGCTGAAGGGTCAGTCAATACACAGGATGAAGGAACTGTGCTCAGCACGTACACACACTCGTTGAGTCACATGCAACAACTGTGCATCACTTATTTATTGCATGTGTTCTCTCCCACAGGAATAGCTTGCATACACTACTAATCACACACAAACTGTCTACATCTGAATTCAGAGAAAGATGTGTTTTTTAAACAAAACATAAACACACAGGCCCCGGTACGTATACAGAGCCGACACACACCTGCTTCTTGAACTGTTGGCACTCCTCAGGAGTCATTGTGTCCGCTTTGGCGATGAGGGGGATGATGTTCACTTTTTCATGTAACCGCTTCATGAACTCTATATCAAGAGGCTTCAATCTGGAGAGGTGGGAGAAAGCGGTTTTGAGTTTCAACAAGTTCCTTTAATTTAACAGGGTGCATAAGGGACCAGGTTAAGCTTGTTGGCGCTACACCGGAGGGATGGAGGGAGGGAAAGAGAGAGGGTAGAAAAACTCAGATTTCACAGCTTGGCCGACCTCGGGACTAAAAAAACATAATTTCCGGTCCAGAATGAATCTCCCTCTCCATGGCAGCATTGCTGCTGAAACTGCACATCTGGCCGGCCCACAACACACTGTAAATCTACTGAGCAGCACAGGACTCTTCTGTCTGAAAACAATTAATACAGAGTTAAAGATTCCAGTCGGTTTGTGAAAGGAGATTCTAAGATATCTAAACCATGTTGAATCCTGGCACGCAGACAAGAGCTAAAACTGCATGCCGACATGTACAAGTCTCTGCTCTGGCTTGGCTGTGGCTAGATTAAACGTTATGTTTAGAGAGTTAGATCAAAAGAGCAGAATTAATCATCACACTTTGAGGAATGATTGTGTTTCAGTCTCCATTTTGAAAGATCAGTTTGTGCACACACACACTAGGCCTACACACACACACACACACACACTTTGCTCTCTGCCCTGGGTTCAGCTGTGCTGGTAATGTGCTGTGAGTCCCGTGGGGACACAGAGGAAGAGACAGATTTTAACTATGAATGGAGCCATACGGTGCTAGTCCTCTTGGTTGACCACAGACTGATGCCAGCCAGCCAGGCACGATAGAGACCAGAACAGAACAAGGACTTGGTCAGAGATACAGACACCTTGGGCCAAGACAGTGAGGAGCACTGGCATCCAAATGGAGAGAGCGCTGGCCTGTCAAATGACCCTTTGTTTATGGGGAGCACAGAGCAGCCCACAGTGGGGATGTAACAGCAGGGACAGCTGTGTGTGGAGCAGAGCACAGACTGGAGCCAAGATACATAGGATAAACAGCCTCCAACAAAGTGAACCCAGGAGAGGACAGATTACGTAAATGTTGTCCCAGTGTGCCTCGCAGCAGCCCCAGTAGGGGTTAAGCGTGGGGTCGAGGGTGGGGCTAGGCCTAAATGAAGACTGACAGCTTGACTCCACACCAGGGGCAGGAGGGTGGATGACCAACTAACAACATGTAAACAGTCTCAGGCTAGTTGTACACCTCTTTTCTTCCCCTGTGACTAATACCCCGTCTAGTCTGCCCTGTTAGGGAACAGTCAAGAGCCTCAAGATCATGTTCAATCTCAAATGAGAGAGGGAAAATACTGTTTTCTTCACCCGTGTGGCAGAATTATTCACAGTTTGAGAAGCGGCATGACTAAATTTAAACTCCAGCAGTGTTTCAAGAATGGCACCATTCCAGCTGCAGTACCTACCCGTGTCCAGAGGGGGCAATGAAGTAGAGGCAGCAGTGCACTCTGTTGTCAGGCATCTGCCTTCTGTTGACCCGGGACTCTGAGTTGAGGTAATCCTCAAACTTACTGTCAATGTGATCGATGACTGGCTGCCAGCTTTATAGGAGAGCAGAGCACAGACATTACTCAATGTTAGGTAACAGTGTCTACATTTAATGTAGAATATACACATTCAGATATAGAGATATAGGGCAGGCTAGTCAGTCAGTCGGCCAGCATGCAGGTCGGTCGGTCAGCCAGACGTACCAGTTACTGTTGTCGACAGCGTCCCCGAACCCTGGCGTGTCAACGATGGTGAGAAGAAGTTGAACTCCTCCTTCCTTTACCAGCACCTTAGACTGCTCCACCTGAGATTGTAGAGAACACTAAATATTTACAACAAAGACGTGTAGAAATTCAGCACAGAATCATGGTGAACTTCAAAAAAACACCATGACATCAATTTCTCTCCATTTACGGTTAATTTGAATACGGACATGTACAAACATTGACACATTGAAAAAAGAATAATCCGATGCGTTACACCATAGTGTGTGTATAACTTGTGCTAATTTACGCTAATCATGAAAGTTTGCAGTCTCTCCACTTCGGAGCACTCCTCTGTTGAGGGGATGGGCTCAGACTCAGGGGCTTGGTTAGGAGGTCTGACAGTCCTTTCCATTCATCTTTATCTAGAAAGTGTCTTTTTGGAGAAGTTAGCTATCCACAAACTACAAAAGCCCAGGTGAAAAAAAAAATGTGGCTTTGCCAAATATAAATCACAGATAGAGATACACTTGTGGAGGGTTGCCAGCCAGGCAGACTGAGGATGAATCCATCAACAGGGTCTTAGAAGATATTTGACCTTAGACCCAGAGAGCGCTCTAGTAACATTTGGCTGCCTACCTGGAGTGTCCAGTACGGGGTGTACAGAGCGGATTGCAGAGTGGCCTCTTAGCTGATCAGAGAGCTTTAACCAGCAGGCGGTCCAGACCAGACCTTGTGATTAGCTGCACTTCAATGATTTAAAATCAGGAGGAACATGAAGGCCTGCCGTGTTCCGCTCAGATTGCAATGGAAGCCATTGTACGCGTGTGTTAAATGCAGCTCTGTGTACAGTAAGCAAGCTCTGCTTCAGCAGTTGTACACAGACCCCAACATAAAACACTACTATACCTCATTTGCTTCCACACACACACCTCACAACCGGATGTACTTGGTGATATAAGCGCCCTTACCATCGTTTTGTTTACTTGATGACATATTCCATTGCTGTTGGACCATTTTGAGAAGGCCAGCCCAGCCAGCAGCCCATAGTTTATCTAAGAGCAGCACATTTTAATTTAACCTCAGCAGCTAAACTGAGCCGTCACCTTCCACTTAGAAAGCACCACATAATACCCGTGGTCTAGGCCTGAGGCTGGGTTATGGCTGCTCTCCCTCCGCTCCACCCGCTGGGCCCAAGCTAAAGGCTTCCTCTCCTCCACACAGCCCCACTGTGGGCTGACCACCCCCTGGCTGGCTAACACAGAGCAACGCCCTGAGTATGGAGCCAGATAGCTGCCAACAGGTTGAACGTACGTATTTTTAGGATCGTAAGAAAATCCATACGTAAAATGGTTAGGATCGTAAGAAAAGCCATTAGTGAAACATGAAACGTAACTGCTAAATTAGATCTGTAAACGTACAAACCCTATGTTACGACTACAAATGAACATTTACACGTTCAATTCTTACTTTACATCTCCCTTTACTCGGTTACAGATCTTTTTTTATACGTACAAACTTTTGTCAGGAATGTGGTATCTGCAAAAGGACATGAACCGAACGTAGCTAGTCGAAGTTAGCTAGCCAATCAAGCAACTCTAGCCCAGAAGTTAGAGTTGCTTTGCAGCTTCCGGTTTAATTTCCAATATAAAAGTTGAGCTTATTTTCTAATAAAAATTATAAAAAGTTATAAAACACAAATAGAGTTCTAAAATTATTCCATATTATGGAGCCAGATACCTACCAAAAAGGTTGAACGTGCACATTTCTAGGATCATAAGAAAATCCATATGTAAATTGTTAGGATTGTAAGAAAATCCATGCATGAAACATGAACGTAAAATTATCTGTGAACATACAAACACCATGTTAAGATCACGGACTAACATTTTAGGCTTGAACAAATTGTTGCAATTCTGACGTACAATAATACCTTTCAAAGTTTTGGCAGTTTCATCTCACCAACAAACAAAAAAAACGTACACCAAACGGCCTGCGAGGAGTGCGACTCGAACAAGCATAACACAGTATTCAAAAATCAGAAGTCAGGGAACCCGGAATGAGGTATCCTGCACGTTTTCAAGTTAAAAGTTTCCATTACTCCTGCTGAGTTTACTTCACATTTAGGTAGCCAATGTAATGGATTTATTTGCCAGCGCAAGTCTAGATAGTACTAGCTGTATTATGCCTATAACAGTGAAGTTTCAGTCCGCTAGGTGCATCTCTACAGCATGGACATATCTCTGGGTGACGTAGACATCCCCATGCATGCATGCACCTTATCAAAATATGACTAATTCACTATTGCACCATCCCATCCTCTGGGCTCTGTCTGCAATCTTAACCAGGAGTATCTACCAGGAATAATGAAACAGATTCACCAAACATCTATTATTCTATGAATTCTGTACGACAACTGGAGTCTTTGCCACTCAAAATAAAACAATTATTGATTATTTAAATCACTCAAAATCTTGCCAAAGCATAATCTGTAGAAGTGGTTAATATACATTTCAAATACTTTGACATGATTTATATGAATCAGGTCATGAACATATGGACTTTGAAATGAACAAGGGAGAGGTTAAACGTAGGCTAAGTCTGGCATAAGCTTATTCCCACACTTTACAATAACTATGTTGCAGTGGTCTTAGGTAGTCTCCGTATAGGCTATTCCCTCCATTGCGACACTGCCGCCCAGTTGAAGAGCTTGTGATCTCCATGCAGCACCACAGCACCGTGCGCCTTCAAAAAAGCACCCCTCAGCCTCAGAAGTTGACCTTCTGGAGGCATGCAGTCAGATTCTTTATACCCTAATGTAGGCCTATTTGCCTACTAGCCAAATAAAGTGCAGAGCACGCAACTCGTCATTCCAACATATTTGAACATTTCATTCAGTTCAGTATGTCATCCATTCAGTCATTTGTCTGAGTTGCAATAGGAACTAAATCAAAGAGAATAGAACAGTCTCATCCATTTGTTTATTGAAAATCATGTGTATTCAAAATTATCCAAAGTTCTTTAGCCGATCACTTAAAATAATTCTGTTTACTTTAGGCCTATCCAAAAAAAAAAAAAAAAAATAGGCCTTCAACTTGTAGGCATTACAATTTAGGCTATCATTTTGGGTACTGGTTTCTTGTGTAATAATTGTATAACTCTATTTGTGTTTTATAACTGCTTTTATTATAGGGCTCCCCTTAAAGAGACCCTAGCTCACAGGCCTCTAAATATAGCCTCTAAATACATGTTAAACAAAATAGTTGAAGAAGCACATGCAGTGGCTGATAGGGAAAACAGATCTGCCAATAAGAATAGGTTATAGATAGTCTTGACCATTTGGGACCCCTTGGCTATTTAGCTCAGGACAGGTTATAGCAAAGACTTAAATCAATATTTTGTTTTGTCTCATTTATTGATATGGATTTAGCCTCTGCGTGATAGGGTTGTGCAACGCAAGTGGCTATAACAAGCCTACATACCGAGTGGAATTCGCAAATATAATATAAGGCCTACAGTCTGTGCTCCCAAATACTGGAAAAGGTGTGATTCATTAGGTTACATGATCACCACAGTAGCCCCACGCAGCTATAAAAATAAATAATGCAATTATATGGCCATTAAATAACCCACAACAGCATGGCATATTTAGATAGTGGAATAGGCCTAAAAATCATATTTACTTTCTATTCTGCAGCTCAGGCGGTTATTCTAGACAAGGCTCTTCTGTGTCTATCATTCTCACACAAGTCATTTGCTGAAGGCCCAAGCCTATACTACGTCATCTACTAGTATAACGTCTTTATTGAATGCAGTTCTAAAACAAGTTCTAGACTTTTATTTTGGAAATGAAACCGGAAGCTGTAAGCGACTAACATCTTGGCTAGAGTTGCTTCATTGACTAGCTAACTTCGACTAGCTACGTTCGGTTCATGTCCTTTGCAGATGCCACATTACTAACAAAAGTTTTACGAATAAAAAATATCTGTAACCGAATAAAGGGAGACGTAAAGTAAGAATTGTCGTAACATAGGGCTTGTACGTTTACAGATCTATTTTAACATTTACATTTAATGTTTCACGCGTGGCTTTTCTTACGATCCTAACAATTTACATATGGATTTCCTTTTGATGCTAACGATACGTACGTTCAATCTTTTGGCAGGTATTTGGTTCCATAGATGATTCACACAAATTTTGACCATCGATAAAGGAGAATGAGGTAATAAAAGAGAAAACAACTAGTGTGTTTTAGTGGGTGCCTTTTTATAGGGCAGCGTGACGACAAGTCTGTCCCCCCACCCTAGCCAGACACTGACACCTGGAGCTGGTGGGCCGGAGGATTCTTTACGGCGTGTGAAACGTTGACCTCCTCATCCATTAAACCCTACTAGAACGCGGCTGTTCATTCCAGCTCAAAGTGTGTGTGGTGCTGCCCCTGACCTCCGTGACCTTCCGTCACAGGAATCCAGACTGCACATTGATATCCTCCAGTCTCCTTTCCTGACCGCTAACCCCAGCTGCTGCTGGCTACTGGTGGTGGTGGAGATTCATAGACCTCAACCAGATCCTCTAAGCACCAGTAGGATTTCCTCTCTCCTTCCCCACTCTCTTTTGCCCTCTCCTCCCCTCGCTCCCTACCTCTCATCTAGTCTTGTTGTAACTAAAACTAAACTGGTTACAGATATATTCTCAGGCTCCATCATAGCATAGATGATTGACAGTGGCATTAAAAAAAAAACTGGTTTCATTTACATTTTAGTCATTTAGCAGACTTACAGTTAGTGAGTGCATACATATTTTTTTTCCCCATACTGGCCCCCCGTGGGAATCGAACCCACAACCCTGGCGTTGCAAATGCCATGCTCTACCAACTGAGCTACACGGGACTACATTCATGCTGTTCAACTGACTGCGCCCTTTACAGTGTCATGAATGGCAGATGCTAGTGTGAGATGCTGAATTGATAAAAACAACGACATGGACCCCTCCCTGTCTGGAATGAGTTAGAGATGGTACTAAACAGTGTAATGGTAAGAGGAGAAGGATCAGTTTTGAGTAAACATCTAGGAAAGAATCTGCAAACAGAAGTTTAATCCCTCCCTCCTCTCTCTTCCTTCTCGCTCTCCCTACCCCCCCTCTTATCCCCCCCTGCTCGCTCTCCTCTCTCTTGCTCCCTCTCGGTTCCTCCCTCTCTCCTCAACAGAGTGAGTCATGCCACAGTCATGCCTCTAAGTGGCTGACCACAATGAGCTCACAGACAGACAGGGAAGAGGAACCCTAACACTGACCGCTTCGCCACACTCCTCTCCTCTCCCCTACAGTTGGTTGGCTCAGCTGTGTCACATGAGGATATTAGGCTGGCAGACAGACATTAGCACGCTAAGCGCCAGCCTCGTCGCCCCTCTCCATCTGCTCTTAACTACCTACACATACGCCTGCCCTAGCCTGGTCCAGATTTGTTCAGCCAACTCCTATGGTCGGTCGGTGGCAATGAGCACTAAAGTCGGCTGAACAGCACAAACACATCTGGGACCAGGCTAGCCCCGTCCCTTCAATAACACAAACAATATAGCATAGCCCTCATCACCCCAAGGTCTTCAGGCCTCTGAACAGATCTGGATGGATCATGGAGGGTCTGTTGTTCATTACCCAACCAATGCATTCCATAGGGTTTCATCACATCACTCTGGCTCGACTGGGAAACAAAAGACACCACAATTATGTGAAATCTCAGTTTGTGGTTCCTGGCGAGAGGGAGGAGAGGAAACATTAAAAAGGAATGCTTTCTTCATTCTTCCCCTATTCCTCTAGGATAAACAAGCGTAGAGTTCCCACTAGCTACTCTTCCCTTCTGGGATCCTGACCCAGACAAGTTTATCAGGAAACCTCTGGAATAATGTTTACTATTGAAGCCAAAAGAAGCAGAGCAAATGCACTCACACACACTAATCTCGTTTAAACTTTAATAAGTGCTTAAGGGTGTGTAATGCGCAGGTAAACAAATTGGCGGGTGCTGGGCTTAGTGGAGATTTAGACTGTAGTGTTGAGAGGAATCACACATGAGATGAAACAAGTCAAGAGAAGCCCCTTAAAATGCATGGAATACCACACACACCCAGGCTGAGGGGGACGAGGCAGAGGCCATGTTTCTATTGGCTGTGATTCACAGAAACGGGATCACTTTCCTGCAACTTCAAAAGGGAGGTACAATACAATGTGGTTAAACCTTCATGGAGGGATGTTTCTATGAAGTCTGAAAACTAGATAGCACTCCTGCTGCACACCTAACCTGATGCCGAGGGCCCAGGAGAGGAAGCAGGTCAAACTAGATGGCTAACCATTGATCAGTACTACTTCCTGTTACTACTATGACTACTTCCTCTTCTTCAACTGGTATAATAGCATTCAGTGGTAGTAGATCAGATACTCCTGCTCCCTTCTTTCCCCCTCTCTCCTTGTCAGGCTCCTTCTCTACCCCTCTTCCTCCCTCAACCTTCAGATCCAGAACCCTTAGTAAGGACTTTTACTGCTAGTGCTGAACAAACAAAGACCCAAACAACCTGGGAAGTCAACCCAGGAGTAGAGAAGAGGTTGACTGCCTCACTTCTTGTTTTGTAAGAAATATTAATGTGTTAAAAATTCCAAACTGTCTATTCAATCAGCTAACATACAGCTCTGACAGACATTCCTAACATCAGAGACATGCATCAAGAAGTGTCTTCACAGTCCCAAAATCCAAAACGAGGTCAAGGCAACACACAATATTATATAGAGCCATGACTGCCTGGAACGTCCTGCCATCTCAAATCACTCAAGCAAACAGCACACACTTTTTTTTATTAAAAACAGCACCTCACAACACAATGCCTCTCCTTACTGACCAAAAAAGAAAATCCACTCCGCTCTCTCCCGAGAACATCTGGTGTTTGAGTTAAAGATAACATGTGCCCATGCCACTGAACTTAAACAGGCTGTAAGAGAAACAGTGGAGAGATGGGAAGAGAGAGATATTAGATTTAGGTCTCTGTCTTTTTCTTCACACAACGTTAGCTAGAGTAGGCTTTAGCTGGAGGAAACTGATGTACCCAGTTCCTTTTATGAATGGCTCCGCCCCGGTGTGACTGTTTTTATGCAGCTCCACCAAGTTACACTTCACAGTTGGTGGTGACTATAACATATAACGAAAGTCCAGTATTTTATGTATAGGACCCTTTTCATTTAATGAATGGCTCTGACTCTGTTCAGCTACACTAAGTTAACTTCAACTTCACTCCAACCCACTATATCTGGAGGTGACTAAAATATAACGAAAAGTCAAGGCTGTCACGGTTGCTGAGGCAACATATGTATGGGACTCCATTCACTGGGTGAACGGCTCCAATGCTGTGTGACTATGTTACTTATTTTAATGAACAACAACACCAAGGTTACCATTTCACCACAAGAGACCCACTGGGTGGTATCTCTAACATATTACGATTAACAAAATATTATGTATGCGCTGGCGTATGTGTAATGTTATTAAGCATTGGACTGTTAAGACTTAAGGGTATGAAAGTGTGAATTATTATTTTAAATCCATGTAGCTCTGTCCTTGAGTTATTGTCTATAATGTTCTGTATTATATGTCATGTTATGTTTTGTGTGGACCCCAGGGAGAGTAACGGCTGCGTTAGCAGCAGCTAATGGGGATCCTAATCAAATCCTACAAATACTAAAACACCAGCAGACTGAGGATTCCACAGCTGGGAAGCAATAGACTGGTAGGAGTACCTTATCCTGGCAGGCCCTGAAACCTGGCACGCCCTCCACAGGCACGCCAGAACGAGCCCAATGACATCATTTCGGCACTATTAAAACATGCATCCTCACCTACCTTAGCCTGGGTGCCAGTCTGTTTCTGCTCGCTTGCCAACTCCTTATGGAATTGTTGGCATGACAGAGATTGGCACCCAGGCTACTCCACTCTGGCCTGTACAAGACATCAAACTGTTATCCAATGACAAATCATTCTCCTATTGAGAAACTTTCAAGCCAGGTAGAATATGGGATTAATAGTGATCTGTCATTGGATAGAGGTGTGGCGTCATAATACGAGTAACTATGTGTGTGTGTGTCTCTCTCTCTCTCAGAGGCATGCAGCCCAGCTCTGACAAAAGAGACCCATGTTTTATCACCCATTCAATCATCACAGGAAACAGTCTGTTTGGAGCGCCCCCCTGCGCTGTGTGTGCATGGCCAATCCTTTGGCACACATATGAACTGCAGGTTGTTTATGGCTTTCAACACCAGGAATTGGCCTGAAGGCCATACTTGACACATTAAATGAGATCCAACAACAGACAGAGCTCTTCAGCCAGTGTGTGGGGCCAGGGGCAGCTGCAAGCCAAACAGAATAAACCAACAGGATGGGACATTTTGGGGAATACTCTTAACTTGACATTTGGCTCTTTTAAACCTGGCCTCAGAGATCAGCAAACGGATAACACAGGCAGCTCTCTCAGCAAAACAGCCATTTACAAATAGGTGTCTGCAGTGTAGACATGTTGCAAAACAACTGTGTGAAGT
Organism: Coregonus clupeaformis; assembly: GCF_020615455.1. Lineage (NCBI taxonomy): Eukaryota > Metazoa > Chordata > Actinopteri > Salmoniformes > Salmonidae > Coregonus > Coregonus clupeaformis. The sequence continues at coordinate 9,687,912 of NC_059208.1, read as the reverse complement.
TTTACAGACACTTGTTTCACAGATGTTTGAATATTCCATATTCAGAAACATGAGTGTCAGTGATAAAACTGGACATGAGAAGAAAAGTATTTCTCAACGTGGTTGAGGAGGCCCCCCCATCTAACAGGGCCGTTAGAGGGAGTTACAGTGTGGTTAGTTAGTTACTCAGCCAGCTGTAGTCTCTCCAGTGCTTACATTAACACTTATTGAGCTGAACTAGGTCATAAATACTGTGGTGCATGTGGCATAAATAATGTGATGCAGAGATGTTCCAAGACATGAATGAGGTCTTGGCAGGCTCAGTCTCTCTCTGCTATGCTGCTGCTGCCGCCACGGGCCAGGGAGCCAGTCCATCACTGCTGACAGCGTTCTCACACACTTGGCCCACATACAGTATACACACACAGACAAACAAACTCATATATGCTCACATGCCTCTCAATCGCTCACACACTCCAATGCACAGACAAAGAAACACCCAAATGCATGCACACAGTCACCTATGCTCACACAGACAGACGCCTATGCTCACCATTACCCACCCATTCTGAAGGCACTCAGAAGCCCAACACACACGATTCCCTACTTATATATAATATATTTAACCTCCCGTGGGCCAGATTGAATGGGCTCGCGGGGCAGATCCGGCCCCCAGGCCGTAGGTTGCCCACCCCTGCTTTAGTCCCTCTTTTAATTTCCACAAATCAATGTGACACTCCAGCCTACATGTACAGCACAACTTCCTCTTGGAAATCAGTGTCAGCTGTCAATACCACTACCACCACACCAATAGCAAAACACTGGTTTGGGCCGTACAGCACAAGTGTAAGAAAACCCCTAATACCAGATTTACTGTTATAATATCTCTCAACCATTCCACTGCTTCTCTTAATGAAAATTACATTGCGAGTGTGTTTGTGTGTCATAAATCACAGGGTAGCGTGGTGGTCTGGTTGTTAACCCCTTGGTTGTCAACTGATTTCCCAGATTGACTGGGGCTCATTCATCATCAGCCTGGACTAATATTTCCTCCCTAGTATGTGACCCTCTGGCTCTGCACCTTTACAGCTGTGCGCGCGCCTCTGGCTACAGTTTAACAGCAGCGGCCATCAAGCGGGGCCCAGTTAGCGCATTTCCCCTGACCTAAGAATGAACTGCTGGCTCAGTAGTCAGTACTAGTACACCCACAGAGAGGAGGAGAGGAGCATGACTCCAGTTATAATTATGTACTAGTTCTCTCTCCAGCCAAAAACTCCCTGTTGCTATTTGTTTAGCACACCGTTCCTTTTCCCAGTCGATGAGTCAGTCGCCCGCACCTGATATTCTGTATGGTTTCAGCAGGCCTCTCTCTTTGCAGTCAAAGACATTCCTCCTAGTCCAAGTAGATAAACTGGTTGCAGGTCTCTTGCTATTCACAGACAGACAGGGCAGCGGTGGTAACAGGGTAACCTGTTACACCCTGTTAGGGTATCGACTCTTAAGAGTGGCCTAGCCTGAAGCCTCACCAGCAGCATGTCAGAGAGCTGGTATGTAGTGGAGGGAGGGCCTGTGACATCAATGACCCAAAACAACACAAAGGGCTGGGTGGGAGCTGGCTGGGGCACACTGGTGTTACCACAGCCTGGGGCACCAGCAGTTAACCAGGCCAATGTCAAGGTTACATTCAAGGAGAGCCCAGAGAAACAGATATTACATGGTCGTGTTAATTAGGGCACACCGTAGCGAAATGTTTTACAACGGAAAAAGAAAAAGAGCGTTCAAATAGAAGAAAACGGTCCAAAACAAGGATTTACTATGTCACGCCTGAACATGACCCAGCTCTGCGTCAGATTATGGCCAAACCTCTGGGTTAGACCTAATGGTATGAATTCCTTTAGACTCCAGCATTATAAAAAAATGCTGACTTGGCAGGGTGCCTCAACATCAGATAATATACCAGACTAGAGGGAAGTTCTGTGGCCAACAGAGGGACTTATGGGTAGTCAGACAGGACAGAGACAGATTACCTAGCTATCACCCTGCACCTAAAGCAACAGGAAACAGCGTTTTTAACGTTGCGAGTGAACTGAAATATTTATCTCAGTAATGTCCTGTTAAGAGGAGGGAGGGGAAGGGGGGGGTGAGCCTACTCATTTGTTTAAGCTTACAAAGGGACAGAAGTATGATAGCGTATTCCAAGAGAGAAACGGAAGTAGGGTGTTGAAAATTAGCTCAAGCTATGGTGCAACACATAAGCACATCAGATGATTGTTTATTCATTGTGTTTATCTGTTCCCATTCAAATAAACCACAAATAAATCAATAGGGTATCCTAGTGTTTACCTGTACTGTCTTCTTGATTCTGTGGGCGGGACCAGGGTATTCAGGAGAATACAAGTCTGTCAGGAAGAGGGAGTTGATCAGTGTAGACTTCCCCAAACCAGATTCACCTAGAGAAAGAGGGGGAGCGAGAAAGAGGGAGATTAATTTCAAGAGGTGTATTTCACACTGTACTTGTTTTTCTAATCCTTGTTTTCACGCTAGACAGTCGCAACACGACAAATCTCCAGATGTAGATTCCTAAACCCTGCACAATGTTTAGAATTCTTTAAAATGTTTCACATTCAAACTTTCTCCAACAGGAAATCAATCCATTTGAGCTGCCTCAAGTGAAGTGTCAAGATTTAACATGAGAAGGAGAGACAGGCGAGGAGGGCTGAATATATTTCCTCCTAGTCAAATTATTTTCCTGTCTGCATTTCAGGAATCTAATCAGGGACTATTATGATGAGGAAAGCCTAAGGCTGGCATAGTCATCATACCTTTACAGTGACTGTCTCACCACAAACTAATTTAGGAAATTTGTCTTGGATAAAATAACGGCTCAAGCTCTCGTGGACAGATTCAGATTTTCAGAGAACAATCCATAAATCTGGGTAACCCAACACCATCAACAGTATACATAGCAACGGTTGGCGTGGGGACGGGGGGCCAATGAGAGGGGCTGAACAAAGGGATCAGTGTGGTGGAAGGGGGCGGGGCTAGAGACACGCTGGGCTGGCACAGAGGACCGCGGCACACTGCTGCGTGTGTGCGTAGGTGCACCGACCTGACCTTTAGAAGAGTGGTTAGTCCCAGCATCGATCGACCACTCACTACTGCCAATTAACCAGCTACTAAACGCTTTGTGTGCAGAGAGAGCGAGAGAGAGAGCGAGAGATGGAAACACCACACAAAGGAGAGCACTCTTTCTCCCTCAATCCTTTTAGAAAGAGGTTCTCTCAACACACTTTCACATGGTAAATGTTTTCCGCCAGGGCTAGAGCCACACTGACCTCACAATAACAATGGTAATGTTTTAGCGGTCGGGCTGTTATGAGGAATGATGTGGATATGATCATCCATGTGGATATTTCTTCAGGACGGAAGTCAGGATTTAGGGCCTACTTCTCTCACTGAGAGCTGGGTGGAGAAGGGACGGGTTGTTGGTCTTGTGAAAACAGCAAACTGAAATACGCTGGTCTCAAACAAAAATCAGCTTGCATTAGGGAAACTATAAGCTGACAGAATGGCAGGCTCAAGCGGATACAGTGAGATGGGATTCAGCGCTCAATGTCTATAAACTGGTTCAGATAGAGATTCAGATCCAGCAGCAATGATGGGCAGAGAGGAAACTTAACTCTCTGGTCACAGTTAAAAAAAGAGCCAGAACACTAAACATCTCTCGTTTTGAGAGTATTGAGTGAGGGATAGAGGGAAGGAAGGGAATGACAGGGATGGATGGCGGGATACCAGCGAGCAAGTTGGCTAGTCAGACTACAGAGCTGGGTTTGCTTCTTTGCAGAGGAGAGCAGGAGGGAGGGAGAGATGAAGAAAGGATGGGGGGAAAAAGGGTGAGGGAGGGATGGAGGGATATAAGAGCTGATGTAGGCTATTCAGAGTTGGAGTTGCAGAATTTGTTACCAGAGAGGAGAGAGCAAGGCCTCTTAAATCCTTATGTCATGGAAATGAGAATCTCCCTATACTGGCCTATAGCTGGGGCCTGACCCCAGGGTAGGGATCTCCCTACACTGGGATCATCAGCACTGGTCTGGATTACAGGGAAAACTGGAGAGCAGTTAGCATGCATGCTACTGGGAATATATGGGGGCCTTTTGTAGCCTAACCTCTGACTCAAAAATGTGTAATCATTTGAAAACCAGTCAATTGAATATCTACCAGAGGGCTACAGAATAGATTTAGCCTTGAGGCAACGCAGTGTTCATAACGATGTGACAGATCCGACATCAGACCAGACTTCCATTCACAGTAGTAGTGAAGGGTCAGTCTCAGTGTCATACAGCTAGAAACAGATGCTAAGCTGGTTTATGCGACCTGTCCTGGACCTAGAAAGTAGTATTCATAAGTGCCACCAGACCAGAGCATGACCCCTCTCGGTGTAGCCCTGCCTGGCCCGTCCCCGCCAGTGGCCCTCCTCGGTCAGTGACCAGCCCAGCCAGCAGCACACTTCCTTTAAAGGAAATTTCCAGCAGCTGTGTAAACCATGGGGGCGTATTCAGAGGATCTTCACCCTGCTCTGCATGCAAGGAGATGAGGGGCTGGCTGGGGCTAGAAGGGGGAAGCAGGAAAAAGTTTGGATTGGAGGGGAGACAGTTTAATGTTAGTTCATTTGACGGTGCTGCCTTCTACTACAGGAAATGGTACACCGACTGGTGAAATTAAGTGGTTCTGTTCTTTTAGGAGGGGGACAGCAGAAACTGGCTGAGGTTATCATTCTGCTTTCACTGTATTTAACGTGCAGGTAAAGTGCGTCTCGGATGATAGTGTGTGTGGTGTGTTGAAAAGGGGTATTTCCCCTTCAAATAGGGCACACACATAAAATTACTATAAAAACATTACAAGTCTGGCTACCACGTGACAAATCTTTAAATATCTTCTGGCAAACACATCACTTTCCTTTAGAGAGTGAGTCAAAACCCTGAAATCCTACTTGTTGATGTGGGGGACATAGTTTCCAGAGAAGATAAATACCGAAACACATTAAAAAGTGTTTGAGGCTGGTTTGAGAGAAGATGGTGTATGTGTACAGTCGTGGTCAACATTTTTGAGAATGACAAGTATTGGTCTTTAGAAAGTTTGCTGCTTCGGTGTTTAGATATTTTTGTCAGATGTTACTATGGTATACTGAAGTATAATTACAAGCATTCCATAAGTGTCAAAGGCTTTTATTGACAATTACATTAAGTTTATGCAAAGAGTCAATATTTGCAGTGTTGACCCTTCTTTTTCAAGACCTCTGCAATCCGCCGTGGCATGCTGTCAATTAACTTCTGGGCCACATCCTGACTGATGGCAGCCCATTCTTGCATAATCAATGCTTGGAGTTTGTCAGAATTTGTGGGTTTTTGTTTGTCCACCCGCCTCTTGAGGATTGACCACAAGTTCTCAATGGGATTAAGGTCTGGGGAGTTTCCTAGCCATGGACCCAAAATATCGATGTTTTGTTCCCCGAGCCACTTAGTTATCACTTTTGCCTTATTGCAAGGTGCTCCATCATGCTGGAAAAGGCATTGTTCGTCACCAAAATGTTCTTGGATGGTTGGGAGAAGTTGCTCTCGGAGGATGTGTTGGTACCATTCTTTATTCATGGCTGTGTTGTTAGGCAAAATTGTGAGTGATCACACTCCCTTGGCTGAGAAGGAACCCCACACATGAATGGTCTCAGGATGCTTTACTGTTGGCATGACACAGGACTGATGGTAGCGCTCACCTTGTCTTCTCCGGACAAGCTTTTTTCCAGATGCCCCAAACAATCGGAAAGGGGATTCAGAGAAAATTACTTTACCCCAGTCCTCAGCAGTCCAATCCCTGTACCTTTTGCAGAATATCAGTCTGTCCCTGATGTTTTTCCTGGAGAGAAGTGGCTTCCTCGCTGCCCTTCTTGACACCAGGCCATCCTCCAAAACTCTTCGCCTCACGGTGCTTGCAGATTCACTCACACCTGCCTGCTGCCATTCCTGAGCAAGCTCTGCACTGGTGGTGCCCCGATCCCGCAGCTGAATGAACTTTAGGGAGACGGTCCTGGCGCATGCTGGACTGTCTTGGGCACCCTGAAGCCTTCTTCACAACAATTGAACCTCTCTCCTTGAAGTTCTTGATGATCCGATAAATGGTTGATTTAGGTGCAATGTTACTAGCAGCAATATCCTTGCCTGTGAAGCCCTTTTTGCGCAAAACAATGACGACGGCACGCGTTTCCTTGCAGTGGTCTAAGGCACTGCATCGCAGTGCTAGCTGTGCCACTAGAGATCCTGGTTCGAATCCAGGCTCTGTCGTAGCCGGCCGCGACCGGGAGACCCATGGGGCGGCGCACAAGTGGCCCAGCGTCGTCCAGGGTAGGGGAGGGAATGGCCGGCAGGGATTTAGCTCAGTTGGTAGAGCACGGCGTTTGCAACGCCAGGGTTGTGGGTTCGATTCCCACGGGAGGCCAGTATGAAAAATAAAAAAATGATGTATGCACTCACTTAACTGTAAGTCGCTCTGGATAAGAGCGTCTGCTAAATGACTAAAATGTAAATGTAACCATGGTTAACAGAGGAAGAACAATGATTTCAAGCACCACCCTCCTTTTAAAGCTTCCAGTCTGTTATTCTAACTCAATCAGCATGACAGAGTGATCTCCAGCCTTGTCCTCGTCAACACTCTCACCTGTGTTAACGAGAGAATCACTGACACGATGTCAGCTGGTCCTTTTGTGGCAGGGCTGAAACGCAGTGGAAATGTTTTTTGGGGGGATTAAGTTCATTTTCATGGCAAAGAGGGCCTTCGCAATTAATTGCAATTCATCTGATCACTCTTCATAACATTCTGGAGTATATGTAAATTGCCATAATAAAAACTGAGGCAGCAGACTATGAAAATGTATATGTGTCATTCTCAAAACCTTTGACCACGACTGTACAATGAGCTGAACTATGGCTGGCTGCAGTAGCCATTCTAGCCAAGATCAAGTTCAATCCTGGGCAAACGTGGTAAATCATTGGCAAATATTTATTTTTACCGATGGACGCAAACGTCCCACTGTTGCAGCCCACTTTCACTAACTTGGCTGCCGACAATCAGTTCTAACCAAGAGAGAGGCTTAAGCTTTTTGCATGCTTGCTTTCCAGTCAAAACAGTTCAAGCATATATTAAGACAAAGTTTAGAGGTTTTTGTTCATTTTGGCTGTCGAAGTTTGGTAGCCAAAGTACAAACAGGTCCTAAAATTAAAAACACCCGCCAAACGTGGGTAGATTGACACTGGCGGGTAAGGATGTCAAACTCACCAGCCACGTTGGCGTGTGGTAACTCTCCGGGCTCTACAGTGTGAGCATTTAATAAAAAAGTATGGGCACAAGTGCGAGCTGTAATTTATAGTTGTTTTCAAAGTATTTCTTCAGTTTTGTTTTATATCTGGTAATGCACAAAGAAATCTGAATCCTAACGTTATAGCTATCCCACCTTGCACAGCAACACTGCCTGTCTGAGGGACTGTGAGTGCTGAAATAATCATTTTTAGAAGCAATGGGCACATTGTTAACCTAATTAACTTGAAAGTCTCCTAAAGTGAGTCATTGTCCTCATGTTTCTTGGCTACTTACATTGTTTGTTCAAAAGCTAGGTTGCTTATCAACGTTTGAGTTTGTTCCCAATGCTAGCAAAGAGAAATTGTCGGCCTCTACTGGTGACATTCGCACGTGATGACTCAAGTGGCCCTGTCACCAAGGTAACCTTAAAAAGGGTAGCTAAACATTTTTGTATCTGATATTTATTTTAAAATACTCAGGTCACAGAATATTAAATTAAATTGAGCAATATACCACATTACTTCTTACTAGTAATACATTTATTGTTTTAGAAACATTCCTAAGCATGCTCAGTTTTTTCCTTTGTGTAGTTATGGCAAACAAAAATATTTGGGCTGGTTAAAAAAATATCAGTGGCTGGTAGATGTTTTTATATATATATATTTTTTTAATCTACCTGCCACAGTGGCTGGTATACAAAACAGTTAGTTTTAGGCCCTGTCTACGACCATTCGTCGGTGATTGGTCAACAGTACTAGTCCTAGGAGTGGGAACTATGGATGGGATTCTTCAATTAAAATGTTTGTCGTCATTCAACGAGAGACTAGTGTTTTATGCACATTTTTTTACTTGGGAAATACTGTACGAAACATCTTAGTTATATGTAAAATTGCACGACTAAGACCTCAAACATGAAAGTTGATTACAGATTTCTTGATTTATCTTAGATTAATTGGGACTATTTTGAGAAAGTGTATACTGGCTATGCTATTAATATGGTGTCTCAAGGGGGGCAAACAGTACTAACGCTTTTCTCATTTTTCAAGCAAAGGTCTTTTAAAGAAGTATGTGAGGCACAAACGATTGTGTCGCCTAGCCGAGTTCTGCTAGGAGCAAACCGAACCTAGTATGCGGCCACCTTTAAAATACATTGGCACACTTCACATCGCAAACAGAGACATTACCATAAGTTGTCTGGTAATTAAGAAAACACACACACACAGAGAAACACACCCCATGGAGCAGCAGAGGGTAAACATGCACTATCAGATGCTGTATCTCCAACAGCATGACATGAGCTCAGCTTCACCAATTACCCTGCCATTCTAATTACATTGCACCTATAACCATCTTTTTACTGAGAGTGCAGCAGAGGGGGAAACTCCAGGAAGGGACCACTTGAATGCTGCTCAACTCTACTCAGACCGACAGCAGTAGGTCTGGAATACCAGGCAGGCGTTCCTCCTCTTCCTCCCTCGTTCTTTCTCTTGTTCCCTCTCTCCTGGCCCGGAGGCAGGTGGGCACAGGTTGAGTCGACAGCCCGCCCGCCACAGGGCCAGGGGACAGAATATGACCTCACTAGGGTGTTCACAGCCATTTCCTGTGTAACGAAGTTCGGGGTACAGTGCCTTTAGAAAGCATTCATACTCCTTGACTTACTCCAAATGTTGTGTTACAGCCTGAATTCAAAATTGATTTAATTATTTTTCTCACCCATATACACAAAATACCCCATAATGACAAAGGGAAAAGATGCGTTGACATTTTTGCAAATTTTTTGAAAATGAAATACAGAAAACTAGTATTCACACCCCTCAGTCAATACATGTTAGAATCAACTTTGGCAGCAATTACAGCTGTTGAGTCTCTGAGCTTTGCACACCTGGATTGTACAAAATTCTTCAAGCTCTGTCATGTTGGTTGTTGATCATTGCTAGACAGCCATTTTCAAGTCTTGCCATAGATGTTCAAGACGATTTAAGTCAAAACTGTAACTAGGCCACTCAAGAACATTCAATGTAAATCTTCGGAAGCAACTCCAGTGTATATTTGGCCTTGTGTTTTAGGTTATCGTCCTGCTGAAAGGTACATTTGGAAAGCAGACTGAACCAGGTTTTCCTTTTAGGATTTTGCCATTGCTTAGCTCTATTCAGTTTATTTTTATCCTAAAAATCTCCCTTGCTGATGACAAGCATTCCCATATCATGATGCAGCCACCACGCTTGAAAATAAGAGTGGTACTCAGTGATGTGTTGTGTTTGCCAAACATAACGCTTTGTATTCAGGACAAGTTCATTTAATTTGCAGTTTTTTAGTGCCTTATTGCAAAGAGGATGCATGTTTTGGAATATTTGTATTCTGTACAGGCTTCCTTCTTTTCTCTGTCGTTTAGGTTAGTATTGTGGAGTAACTACAATGTTGTTGATCCATCCTCAGTTTTCTCCTATCACAGCCATTAAACTAACAGTTTTAAAGTCACCATTGGCCTCATGGAGAAATACAGGAGCGGTTTTCTTCCTCTCCAGCAACTGAGTTAGGAAGGACGCCTGTATCTTTGTAGTAACTGAGTGTATTGATACACCATCCAAAGTGTAATTAATACCATGCTCCATGTTCAAAGGGATATTCAAGGTCTGCTTCTTTTCTTCCCATCTACCAATAGGTCTAAAACAAAATTAAACATGTATTTTTCCTTATATAGACACACCATATGTGTTTTAATAAAATGAACTATATGTAGGCTACTGAGCTTGTCTGATGCTTTAAGCACACTGTTTGATTAAATAATTCAGGCACAAATGACTCAAGAGGGAGCTAGACATCAAGATAGCCTTACCAGAAGAAAGAAAACCTGTTCCCAACCCCCCTCATCCCGCTGCTGCTGGCCATGTTATGCTCCTGAAGTTGCCGGTAATAGGCTACACCAGGGGTAGGCAACCTTTTCCATTTAGAGTGCCAATTTATCTTACAATTTCTACCGATCTGCGTGCCAGTTTTGATTTTCTTATGCACATTTTGGTGGAACAGTCATTTAATTTATAATAAAGTAATGGTATCTTAAAATAATTGTCGAAATCTAAATGAAAATGATACAAATCTAAAAAGTAACTTCTATTACCATTGCCAACTATGTAAAAATAGCCTTCATAAAGCCAACAAATAAAAACATTGCAGCCTGCAGGTAGGACATTTCCTGATAAAAATAAATATCTTATAAATCACATTGGCTACGCATTGCCTGTTGGCAAGGAACTTGAAACATTGTATAAACTTTAACTGGGTCCGGCCCAAAGTTCGCACTAGCAAACTTGCAACATTGTATAAAATATTCTGGGCCCTCAGAGTTTCCCCGTTGCAGTGAGCTCAGAACAGATACAGCCGTAGGCCATTTGTGCAAGGGATAAGAAGTAATCCGGTATTGTATGACTTTTCCACTGGATCAGAGCATTACATTTTCCCCTTTCATGCCGAGTGGTATTGAAAGGGAGAGAGCTGGAAATATTTTTCAAATACATTGAGGAACAATTGTAATTCTCAATGGATTCTAAAAACGGACTTTGTTTACTTGCTGTTTGATGTAAAGAAAAAATTACTTTGAGAAGCTCCATAGCTCATTAGTGGTAGTGTGTTAAGACAAATCGGAAATATTATCAGACATCCCCAAATGGGGCACATTTATAGGCCAGGTAGCCTAGGCCTACTTATATATGTGTAAATCAGGTGTACGTCCTTACTCAACATTGACAGGAACATTCCAAACAAAATAATAAATGAATAAATTGACAAAACTCTTAAATGGAACTAAATAAACCAAAACTTGTTTCTCACAAGTGTAGCATAGGTTGTGCGCTCTGTAAACAACGTGTCCACTTCGACAAAGATAATGGTACATGGCTGTAATAATAATAATAATAATAATAATAATAATAATAATAATAATAATATGAACACAAATAAACGCAACACGTAAAAATAAAAGATCCCAGAAATGTTCCTTACGCACAAAAAGCTTCTCTAAAATGTTGTGCACATATTTGTTTACATCCCTGTTAGTGAGCATTTCTCCTTCGCCAAAATAATCCATCCACCTGACAGGTCTGGCATATCAAGAAGCTGATTAAACAGCATGATCATTACACAGGTGCACCTTGTGCTCAGGATTATTTCTGTCTTTAATAAAACCCTTTAAATCAAAAGGTCAAACAATTCACACAATGAAGTTATGAAACCATGAATGCACACGAAATGGCGAGAGATCGCATTCTGGAGAAAGACGTGCATTGTGCATCTTAGCCACACTCCCCTTCTTCATGGACCACCCCGCAATGGATTAGTCCACTGAGACAGGCGTGAATTAGACTGGTGTCTTGTGTACCATGAAACAAATATACAGTACCAGTCAAAAATGTGGATACACCTACTCATTCAAGGGTTTGTCTTATTTTTTTTTACATTGTAGAATAATAGTGAAGACATCAAAACTATGAAATAACACATATGGAATCATGTAGCAACAAAAAAAAGGGTTAAATCAAAATACACTGCTCAAAAAAATAAAGGGAACACTTAAACAACACAATGTAACTCCAAGTCAATCACACTTCTGTGAAATCAAACTGTCCACTTAGGAAGCAACACTGATTGACAATACATTTCACATGCTGTTGTGCAAATGGATAGACAACAGGTGGAAATTATAGGCAATTAGCAAGACACCCCCAATAAAGGACTGGTTTTGCAGATGGTGACCACAGACCACTTCTCAGTTCCTATGCTTCCTGGCTGATGTTTTGGTCACTTTTGAATGCTGGTGGTGCTTTCACTCTAGTGGTAGCATGAGACGGAGTCTACAACCCACACAAGTGGCTCAGGTAGTGCAGCTCATCCAGGATGGCACATCAATGCGAGCTGTGGCAAGAAGGTTTGCTGTGTCTGTCAGCGTAGTGTCCAGAGCATGGAGGCGCTACCAGGAGACAGGCCAGTACATCAGGAGACGTGGAGGAGGCCGTAGGAGGGCAACAACCCAGCAGCAGGACCGCTACCTCCGCCTTTGTGCAAGGAGGAGCAGGAAGAGCACTGCCAGAGCCCTGCAAAATGACCTCCAGCAGGCCACAAATGTGCATGTGTCTGCTCAAACGGTCAGAAACAGACTCCATGAGGGTGGTATGAGGGCCCGACGTCCACAGGTGGGGGTTGTGCTTACAGCCCAACACCGTGCAGGACGTTTGGCATTTGCCAGAGAACACCAAGATCGGCAAATTCGCCACTGGCGCCCTGTGCTCTTCACAGATGAAAGCAGGTTCACACTGAGCACATGTGACAGAGTCTGGAGACGCCGTGGAGAACGTTCTGCTGCCTGCAACATCCTCCAGCATGACCGGTTTGGCGGTGGGTCAGTCATGGTGTGGGGTGGTATTTCTTTGGGGGGCCGCACAGCCCTCCATGTGCTCGCCAGAGGTAGCCTGACTGCCATTAGGTACCGAGATGAGATCCTCAGACCCCTTGTGAGACCATATGCTGGTGCGGTTGGCCCTGGGTTCCTCCTAATGCAAGACAATGCTAGACCTCATGTGGCTGGAGTGTGTCAGCAGTTCATGCAAGAGGAAGGCATTGATGCTATGGACCGCTCGTTCCCCAGACCTGAATCCAATTGAGCACATCTGGGACATCATGTCTCGCTCCATCCACCAACGCCACGTTGCACCACAGACTGTCCAGGAGTTGGCAGATGCTTTAGTCCAGGTCTGGGAGGAGATCCTCAGGAGACCATCCGCCACCTCATCAGGAGCATGCCCAGGCGTTGTAGGGAGGTCATACAGGCACGTGGAGGTCACACACACTACTGAGCCTCATTTTGACTTGTTTTAAGGACATTACATCAAAGTTGGAACAGCCTGTAGTGTAGTTTTCCACTTTAATTTTGAGGGTGACTCCAAATCCAGACCACCATGGGTTGATACATTTGATTTCCATTGATAATTTGTGTGATTTTGTTGTCAGCACATTCAACTATGTAAAGAAAAAATTATTTAATAAGATTATTTCATTCATTCAGATCTAGGATGTGTTGTTTTAGTGTTCCCTTTATTTTTTTGAGCAGTGTATATTGTATATTTGAGATTCTTCAAAGTAGCCACCCTTTGCCTTAATGACAGCTTTGCACACTCTTGGCATTCTCTCAACCAGCTCGCGTGAAGAATGTTTTTCCAACAGTCTTGAAGGAGTTCCCACATATGCTGAGCACTTGTTGGCTGCTTTTCCTTCACTCTGCGGTCCAACTCATCCCAAACCATCTCAATTGGGTTGAGGTCGGGTGATTGTGGAGACCAGGTCATCTGATGCAGCACTCCATCGCTCTCCTTGGTCAAATAGCCCTTTCACTGCCTGGAGGTGTGTTTTGGGTCATTTTCTTGTTGAAAAACAAATGACAGTCCCACTAAGCACAAACAAGATGGGATGGCGTATCGCTGCAGAATGCTGTTGTAGCCATGCTGGTTAAGTGTGCCTTGAATTCTACATAAATCACAGACAGTGTCACCAGCAAAGCACCCCCACACCTCCTCCATGCTTCATGGTGGGAACCACACATGTGGAGATCATCCGCTCACCTACTCTGAGTCTCACAAAGATACGGCGGTTGGAACCAAACATTTCAAATTTGGACTCATCAGACCAAAGGGACAGCTTTCCACCGGTCTAATGTCCAATGCTCGTGTTTCTTGGCCCAAGCAAGTCTCTTCTTATTATTGGTGTCCTTTAGTAGTGGTTTCTTTGCAGTAATTCGACCATGAAGGCCTGATTCACGCAGTCTCCTCTGAACAGTTGATGTTGAGATGTGTCTGTTACTTGAACTCTTTGAAGCATTTATTTGGGCTGCAATTTCTGAGGCTGGTAACTAATGAACTTATCCTCTGCAGCAGAGGTAACTCTGGGTCCTTCCTTTCCTGTGGCGGTCCTCATGAGAGCCAGTTATCATAGCGCGTGATGGTTTTTGCTACTGCATTTGACTAAACTTTAAAAGTTCTTGACATTTTCCGGATTGACTGACCTTCATGTCTTAAAGTAATGATGGACTGTCGTTTCTCCTTGCTTATTTGAGCTGTTCTTGCCATAATATGGAATTGGTCTTTTACCAAATAGGGCTATCTTCTGTATACCCACCCCAACACAACTGATTGGCTCAAACGCATTAAGAAGGAAAGAAATTCCACAAATTAACAAGGCACACCTGTTAATTGAAATGCATTCCAGGTGACTACCTCATGAAGCTGGTTGAGAGAATGCCGAAAGTGTGCAAAGCTGTCATGAAGGCAAAGGGTGGTTATTTGAAGAATCTCAAATATAAAATATATTTTGATTTAACCCTTTTTTTGGTTACTACATGATTCCATATGGTGTTATTTCATAGTTTTGATGTCTTCAATATTATTCTACAATGTAGAAAATAGTAAAAATAAAGAAAAACTCTTGAATGAGTAGGTGTGTCCAAACTTTTGACTGGTACTGTGTGTGTGTGTGTGTGTGTGTGTGTGTGTGTGTGTGTGTGTGTGTGTGTGTGTGTGTGTGTGTGTATATATATATATATATATATATATATATATATAGTGAGGGAAAAAAGTATTTGATCCCCTGCTGATTTTGTACGTTTGCCCACTGACAAAGACATGATCAGTCTATAATTTTAATTGTAGGTTTATTTGAACAGTGAGAGACAGAATAACAACAAAATCCAGAAAAACGCATGGCAAAAATGTTATAAATTGATTTGCATTTTAAATGAGGGAAATAAGTATTTGACCCCTATGCAAAACATGACTTAGTACTTGGTGGCAAAACCCTTGTTGGCAATCACAGAGGTCAGACGTTTCTTGTAGTTGGCCACCAGGTTTGCACACATCTCAGGAGGGATTTTGTTCCACTCCTCTTTGCAGATCTTCTCCAAGTCATTAAGGTTTCGAGGCTGACGTTTGGCAACTCGAACCTTCAGCTCCCTCCACAGATTTTCTATGGGATTAAGGTCTGGAGACTGGCTAGGCCACTCCAGGACCTTAATGTGCTTCTTCTTGAGCCACTCCTTTGTTGCCTTGGCCGTGTGTTTTGGGTCATTGTCATGCTGGAATACCCATCCATGACCCATTTTCAATGCCCTGGCTGAGGGAAGGAGGTTCTCACCCAAGATTTGACTGTACATGGCCCCATCCATCATCCCTTTGATGTGGTGAAGTTGTCCTGTCCCCTTAGCAGAAAAACACCCCCAAAGCATAATGTTTCCACCTCCATGTTTGATGGTGGGGATGGTGTTCTTGGGGTCATAGGCAGCATTCCTCCTCCTCCAAACACAGCGAGTTGAGGCCAAAGAGCTCGATTTTGGTCTCATCTGACCACAACACTTTCACCCAGTTATCCTCTGAATCATTCAGATGTTCATTGGCAAACTTCAGACGGGCCTGTATATGTGCTTTCTTGAGCAGGGGGACCTTGCGGGCGCTGCAGGATTTCAGTCCTTCACGGCGTAGTGTGTTACCAATTGTTTTCTTGGTGACTATGGTCCCATCTGCCTTGAGATCATTGACAAGATCCTCCCGTGTAGTTCTGGGCTGATTCCTCACCGTTCTCATGATCATTGCAACTCCACGAGGTGAGATCTTGCATGGAGCCCCAGGCCGAGGGAGATTGACAGTTATTTTGTGTTTCTTCCATTTGCGAATAATCGCACCAACTGTTGTCACCTTCTCACCAATCTGCTTGGCGATGGTCTTGTAGCCCATTCCAGCCTTGTGTAAGTCTACAATCTTGTCCCTGACATCCTTGGAGAGCTCTTTGGTCTTGGCCATGGTGGAGAGTTTGGAATCTGATTGATTGATTGCTTCTGTGGACAGGTGTCTTTTATACAGGTAACAAGCTGAGATTAGGAGCACTCCCTTTAAGAGTGTGCTCCT
Organism: Coregonus clupeaformis; assembly: GCF_020615455.1. Lineage (NCBI taxonomy): Eukaryota > Metazoa > Chordata > Actinopteri > Salmoniformes > Salmonidae > Coregonus > Coregonus clupeaformis. The sequence goes on along the minus strand of NC_059208.1, from coordinate 9,671,647 downwards.
AATCTCAGCTCGTTACTTGTATAAAAGACACCTTGGAGACAGAAATCTTTCTGATTGAGAAGGGGTGAAATACTTATTTCTCTCATTAAAATCCAAATAAATTTATAACATTTTTGACATGCGTTTTTCTGGATTTTTTTGTTGTTATTCTGTCGCTCACTGTTCAAATAAACCTACCATTAAAATTATAGACTGATCATTTCTTTGTCAGTGGGCAAACGTACAAAATCAGCAGGGGATCAAATACTTTTTTCCCCTCACTGTATACGACTGCTCGACTAAAAATCTCAGTCGACCAACAGCATATCAACCAAACGATCGACCGGTCGACTAACTTATGTGACATGTTAAGCACATTTTTACTCTTGAACTTATTTAGGCTTGCCATAACAAAGGAGTTGAATAATTATTGACTCAAGACATTTCAGCTTTTCATTTTTAATTAATTTGTAAAAATAATAAAAAAATTCACTTTGACATTATGGGGTATTGGGTATAGGCCAAATTCAGGCTGTAACAACGTGGAAAAGTCAAGGGGTGTGAATACTTTCTCAAGGCGCTGTACCTCTGGGCAGGACTTATGGAACAGAGAGGACAGTGGAGAGGAGAATGGCAGGAACGTAATGGTGCCTGCACCCTGGGTCTTTCGCTTTCCCTCCATCCCTCTCTCCCTTCAGCTGTTCAGGCTCCAACTCTGGCTGCGTGAATGGAATTACAGGAAACCTCCCACCCACAATCCAAAAGACACACCACACACACAACTCAAATAACACTACACACCTCTCGCGTGCACACACAACTTATACACACATTCCACAGTATGGAGGAAATAAACCCTGCCTACCCTCCATCGCTGAAGCACTTTATTTTTATTTTTTTATATGGTTTCTTCGAGTCCTGCTTTACATGCAAGACAAGTTATCCTAACTCAACAGAAAGCATCACTAATACATTTTATTTATTTTTTAGTCATTTAGCAGACGCTCTTATCCAGAGCGACTTAACAGCCAACTGTCAGCACTGTGCATTGATAACGTTCCTGACTGTGAAATGTAATACTGCTGGACTGGACACATGAACGTCTATGGCAGACAGCCATGTGTAGGCTATATTACATATCCACATACATTTCTTACACAGATGTGTCCACATCTTTCAAACAGAGACTGCGTCCCAAATGGCACCCTATTCCCCACATACTACACTACTTTTGATCAGAGCCCTATGGACCATGGTCAAAAGTAGTGCAATACATAGGGAATAGGGTGCCATTTGGGATGCAGACGGAGCCTCTAACAGCCATTTTCATGCAAACTTCATTGATTCATACAGTAATATGCAAACAGCTTTTTACACAGCAGTAAAATCTCCATTTGATTTCCCAGAGAAATACCAGGAAATGTTTTCTGTTCTGTGGGGTCTTATTTAGAAAAGAGGAGCGGGAGACATAAAATGGGCTGAAAATATCTCTACTCACCCACGACCATGAGAGTGAACTCGAAGCCTCTCTTGACAGACTTTCTGTACACTTGGTTTGGGAGATTGGCAAAGCCCACATAACCTTCCAGGAGCTTCTCTTGCTGTAGACCGAAACCAAACATTAATGCTTTTCCCAACTGTCCGGGCTGGTAACAAGGCTAAACTAAAGACAGGTTACACTGTTGACTTATCGCCAAAGTAGCTGTGATATCAATGGCCTATGAAAACTGTTTAAAATAGTTGAATTGACAGGTACAGGATATAAAAAAATAGCAACATGTTAGGGCTGAGCGATATGGCCAAAATATCATATAACGGTATTACATTTAAAAAATACAGTATGATGGTATTTGATGTTTTTGAATAATAAAAGTTCTAAATTTGCTTTATGAGTAGTGCGTGACCCTAGGTTGCAACACATACATTCTAACTGATTTCAATGGGTCTTTCTCCATTCTGATTGTTTTATGCTGTTCAACTGAACCAAAAATCATGTTTAGCATTTATCAATTTCTGCATTTCCTGCACTCATTTGAGAGCATTTCCACACTGCCACGTAGGGCTGCACGGTATGGGCAAACAATCTAGGCCTTATTCTTAACCAAATGTTGCAATTGCGATTTGACTTGCGATTTTGATCAAAACACTTGGGTGAACTGTTGGAATCATGGAAATAGAATGATTCTTCTAATTCTATATAGTTAGATTATAGTAGTGGGCACTTTGAATACAGTGTTGTTTGACATGACAACAAATGAAAATGCCAGGGGGGAGTTATTGTGACAGGGTAGGAAAAAAAGTGTTACGTTTTCCTTGGGGACCCTATAATCTGTCTACATTGAATGTTCTCTCTTAGCTACTTCATGTAGCTAGCTAACATATTCATGCTTCGCGTATTCATCTTTGATTTAGAAGATACTGTTGCACAAACAACATGCTGATTTAGGTCTACACCATCACTGATATTATCAGGCTGTATAGCTAGTTACGTTTGCTCTGACTCAGTACATTTATTAGCTAGCCAGCTAACTAGCGATTAGCGGCTAACAAGACTTAGGCCCAACTTGCTAAGAAAAGACAAACTAGCTGTTTACAGATGTAAGCTACACAAACTAATAGTGTAATTATAGAATGATAGTGGATTTATATTAAGCAGCAAAGTGAAAACAGCATCATTGTCATCAACATTGTTGCATGTGCTGCATTGACCATGCAGACTGAACGCAAGTCTCTCGTGGTCGAGGAACAACAAATGGCTCCTTGTGTGACAGGGGGCGAGGATAGGTCTGTGTGAAAAGCGGCATGAAAGAGAGATGACTCAAGTAGCGACGTAAACTATAAAAATTGACGTTACACACGGTGTATCACATTGAACAAACCAAACATTCAAATACTGTTATACAAGGTAAAGTAAAAACCCAAACCGGTCCGTGCATCAATACCGGTATATAGTAAAATACGGTATACCGCCCAGCCCTACAACCTGGACAATGTTGTACTGAATTCAATCATTCATCAGACAATTGATTGAATTCATATGCCCAATCTAACATTCTTCTCTCTTAACATTATCAAATAAGTAAATATTATAGCCTAAAAAAGGTACGGTACAGTGGAGTGACACTAGGTAATCAGTCTCAATAATACTTACAGCTGGTTTGGAGAGTGCAGGTCAGGATGGTTGATAGTGAGGTGGTGATGGAAGAGAGGAGATGCAGAATGAGTCACAGTCCACAGTAGACAGGAGGAGCACCACACCATAAAGGAAAGAAGTGATTAATACAGTATACCAGTTAAGAAGAACACAGACAAATGAATCCACCATCCATCTTGTGTCAGAATAACACATGCCTGCCTGTGGATAAAAGCCCAGACGGACTCTCTCAGGTGTCAATTTCACTTTGACGCCATTTCAATGTGCAAGTGCCATCATGACCAAGAAATTTGCCTACTCATATAGTAGTCAGCAAGGCATAGCTTCTGAGGTATAGTTGAACTTACTTGTGTAACTTCTAGCCTATACAGTATACTGATAGGTCTTGCTACTCCATTTTGCGTATAGCACTCAATCAGATCAGATGATTGGTGGTAGTGGTACGCATACTTTTGGATTGCTTGGTTAATGCTAGTTCCTGCATCTTTCACCAAAAATTCAATTTGATCTGCCACAGGTATGACAAATAAAGTTTTTCCCCACTCAGTTTCTTCATTCTATTTGAAGGGATTTTACCTATGTTTTATAGGGCTAGGATATTTGTAGTCAAACCCATGCATAAACGTCTCAGATATCCTTTTTTTTTTTTATCAGAGGGTGTAAAACACGGAGATGGATCACGATTTATGACGAGTCTAGTCTGGAAAACAGGGTTGTGGCCTCAGCTTCTTTTACAGCTCTCTGGGTGCCAGTAAAGTGACATGAAAGCTCCTCCAAAAACAGGTATTTCCCTAAATAGGATAGCAGCCATTACTGAAGAGGAGTGTAGAGTCAGCAGCCAAACAATGTTCTCAGTAAAGAGAAGAAAAATCATTAACTTGCCAACTGTAATGACACAAACAAGTTAGGCTAAAGCAGTAGGACAGCAAATTATGCTTGTAATTCAGCACATCAGAGGGGGAAAAAAACAGTCAACCTACCTAGCATTCAAATTGCCTAATCCTCACTCTTACAACTCACTTGAGCTTCAGTTTGAGGAGTTACAACTAACTCAAACTTCCTACAGTATTTTAGGTCTGTTTATGAGAGCGGTCATTGATTAACTCCAGAGTTTAGAGGTATTGATACATCATTTCAGAGACTGATGTGAAAACGAGATCCCATTGGCTACCAGCTACAGCGTTGTCTCCCAAAAATCGTAGTGTAAAGCCATCAATAGGGTGGCAAGAATTTGAGCATTCACTCAGGCTATCCCAGACCCAGACAGTTGGGCCAAAAATAGTGATTATTAAGCGGAGGAGACATTTTTGGCGGTAAGCACTGCTCAGAGGAGGAGGCTGTTCATTCCGACAGCTTTAGACAGCCAGTTTCAGCTCATTGGCTATTAACAAACCACTTCCACAGAAGAAGATCTGCCCCACCTAGCCTTCACTCAAGCTCACCGTCTTTGAGGGTTTCAATGTCGCAAACGCCAGGTGGGATGATAGAAGTTGACAGACGTAGCATGCATCACCACCCAAGCCACTTCCTCCTGATGTTATCGGTCGGTCTGTGTCTGTCAGTCTGCTCTGGAGCAGAAACGTCTGTCACGTACACAGTATGACTGTCAGTGGTGCCTGTCGCTGATCAGACACTTCATGACCACCTCAGAACATAGCTGAGACAGCAGCATCATCATAATTCTGATCTCTTAGCTAGCTCGTACTGAGAAGAGAAACGTTTGATGTGCACTTCAGAGCCAAAAACAATGAGCCGTCCCTACTTTTCCACGAGTCCAAGCGGAAGGTCATAAAAGTTAGCCTCATCTTATGAAAAAATAAAGTGAAATATATAGGCTACATCTACTGCAGCTTCCTGACTCATACAGCAGGCATAAGCGGCTTGTTGAAATTTACTAAGTCAGGTCTTTTTCAAGGCAACACCCTTGACATATTTCAAATACCATTGTCAAGGTTGGCGAGAGAGCTTCCACCCAGGCCAGGGTCACTGCGAAGGATACGTGGTGTGGTGGACCTCTGTGTCTTGGATGTTCACCTCAACCTTTACACACAGTGGCTTTAACAAAGGCCACTACATACCTCCAGAAAAGCAGCGCTTCTTCCTCCTTTAGGCCTCACATTCCACCACTCTTTGCCCATGTTTTTCAATGCACCAATAGCCTGATACAATCTGTTTCCACTCTCTTTGCTACATGCTCCCTTCAAGCAGAGTAGATGTGTTATTCTTCTTTGCTGGTGGTGGGTAAACTGCCGGAAGAGATGTGGTAGGATTGAGGCTAGTCTGCCTCAGAGAGCCTGAGGTTAGAAGGAGGAGTGTTCAGCTAACCCTAAAGCAAGGCCTAGCACAGTACACTGATGTTGGCTTGCAAATACTAGAGGAGGATACATAGTAGAGAATGTTGCTCTGCGTCAAAAGGTCTGACCCCTCCCACGACCTTTCTTCATCTTCCCAGATCGTTACTTCACCAGACTTACTGGTGTGGGCGTGTGTGTGTACACAGTTTTGCCAACCTCTCCATTAGAGTCGGTCTGTGTCTGCCTTGCATGATTTAGTGTCAATTTACATTTTAGTCATTTAGCAGACGCTCTTATCCAGAGCGACTTACAGTTAGTGAACGCATATATTTTTATTTCTATACTGTAATTTAGGAATAATATTAAGTCTGTATGAGTAAGACAGTCCTGAGAGTGAGGTGAACAATAGTCAGTGGTCTACATGGAAAGCTGATTGATTCTCCATTCACTACCTACCCAGTTCATCTGAGGCTAAATACCAAATCTCTCCCCATGAGTGTCTACCGTATTTCACACACCAATCCAACGCTTTTAAATCTTTGAGGGGGAGTGAACGAATACATTACAGCAAGACAGGGAAGAATCCAAAATGGGCCTTTTACGGGCACCTAAACAAACTCTGCCCAGGCTATGGGCTGCCTTAGTCAGCTGTGTCATCACAGACATCCTGGCATTCCCAGGCCCCGCCATCTGACACACTGACTCACACAAAAATAGTTAGCAACAATAATGGAGAGACAGCAATTGTTCAATAACAATTGAGAGAGATAGTGGGAAAATGTGCATTTATTTACTCAAACTAAAGTAATAACATTGCAGGCATTCCATAGGGACTAGAGAAAACATTCACATGGTCGGTAGGTGGACTGTTGGGTTTGAATGGCTAGGGTGAGGATCTATGCCGGCCTTTACACTCACAGGAAACTTTCATTACAGATTCTACAGCTACAGGTCACATGGAGGAATAACTGACAGGCAGAGTCACTCAGTAAAAGCATCCGCCATGTGATTACAGCATGATTACCACAGTATTAATCCAGTCTCATGTGAACCAATACACGAGGACTTCGTTTTCTAAAGGAGATATTGCAGTCCTCCTACCCCACTCCAAGTAAAACATTTTGTTGATGCTGAATAGATGACAGTTTTTGTTTGACAGACAATCGAATGATGACGTAACTTAGCTTGTTAGGTGTTTTTGTGGAAGATTGGATTCATAACAACTTTGCTCCAGGTTTCCCCCACATTTACTTTACCATTGATTCAATCCACTTTAATTAACTAATGATTAGTTATGTGACCAACACTGGCAGTTTCTGACATCTGAAAGTAAGCTAGCTACGTCGACTTTTTGGAATAACAGCCATTCACAACTTAACAAGCGAGCTGCGATGTCAGCTATTCCATTACAACAAACCTAGCTAGCTAGTAGTAAATGTTTTTATAACATTGTTCTATCTGTGCTAGTAGTTAGCTAACCAACTTAACTAGGTAACGTTCGTTTTGTTAGCTAGCTAGAAACGTAGTTATGATGCGCCTTTGTTGGGGTTGCCAACTTATCACAACTGGCATCTGATGAAGTAGCTAAACTCAGTTGACATTCTTCACACAACATTATTTGGCCAGTAATTAACTTATCTGGCTGTATCTCAAACTGCTAGTTAATTAACGACAGGTAGCTAACGTGAACTACGTTAGCTATCGTTTGCTAGTACTAGCCAACTGTGTGCCAGGTAACTAAGCCTCTCACACAGTCGAAAAAACAAAGGAAATGCCACAGTAACGTTACTCGCGGTTATTCTCGAGCGGTTTGTAAATGTATTTCCAATGAGCTAGGTAACTATCGTTGTTTTTCTAGCTAGGTAACTAGCTAGCTAATTCTGACAAAGTTTTTTAGTAACAACTCCGAGGACGCAAATAACAAACGATAGCAAAAGTTCCCGAATGAATTAAAACGGACAGAGTCAGAGTACTCACCCATAATGTTCCCGTTCCTATGCACCTCACTAACCGATCTTGCACCGTTAGACATTCCCTTTCACGAACTCACTGGAGACCACAAAACTGTAAAAGTCGTACCAAATTTATTTCGCGTAATGTCAAAAATATCCACTGTCCGCAGCATGTGGTGGAGACATAGAAATAGATAGGACTACAGTGCCGAGAAGCCTTCTTCTTCGCTGAGGACTTATAGCGAACTACACACAAAAGGTGTGTTGTCGCCGCCAATTGGACGGGGGTGAAAATAATTCAGAAAATGTAAGTAAATTCCATAAAGTGAAAGGAAAAATAACATTAATCCACAAAAACTACAAAAAATGATTAAAATATATTCCCACTCAAATCATATTTTATTGGTCGCATACACATATTTAGCAGATGTTATTGCGGGTGTAGCGAAATGCTTGTGTTCCTAGCTCCAACAGTGCAGTAATATCTAACAATATACAAGTATGAAAAAATAAATAAAAGAATGCACTCACTAACTGTAAGTCGCTCTGTATAAGAGTGTCTGCTAAATGACTAAAAATTTAAAAATGTAATACAACAATACACAAATCTAGAAGGACGAGCAATGTTGCAGTCCGGAGTGTGTGTATGTATGTATATATACAGTGGGGGAAAAAAGTATTTAGTCAGCCACCAATTGTGCAAGTTCTCCCACTTAAAAAGATGAGAGAGGCCTGTAATTTTCATCATAGGTACACGTCAACTATGACAGACAAAATGAGAAAAAAAAATCCATAAAATCACATTGTAGGATTTTTAATGAATTTATTTGCAAATTATGGTGGAAAATAAGTATTTGGTCAATAACAAAAGTTTCTCAATACTTTGTTATATACCCTTTGTTGGCAATGACACAGGTCAAACGTTTTCTGTAAGTCTTCACAAGGTTTTCACACACTGTTGCTGGTATTTTGGCCCATTCCTCCATGCAGATCTCCTCTAGAGCAGTGATGTTTTGGGGCTGTCGCTGGGCAACACGGACTTTCAACTCCCTCCAAAGATTTTCTATGGGGTTGAGATCTGGAGACTGGCTAGGCCACTCTAGGACCTTGAAATGCTTCTTACGAAGCCACTCCTTCGTTGCCCGGGCGGTGTGTTTGGGATCATTGTCATGCTGAAAGACCCAGCCACGTTTCATCTTCAATGCCCTTGCTGATGGAAGGAGGTTTTCACTCAAAATCTCACGATACATGGCCCCATTCATTCTTTCCTTTACACGGATCAGTCGTCCTGGTCCCTTTGCAGAAAAACAGCCCCAAAGCATGATGTTTCCACCCCCATGCTTCACAGTAGGTATGGTGTTCTTTGGATGCAACTCAGCATTCTTTGTCCTCCAAACACGACGAGTTGAGTTTTTACCAAAAAGTTCTATTTTGGTTTCATCTGACCATATGACATTCTCCCAATCCTCTTCTGGATCATCCAAATGCACTCTAGCAAACTTCAGACGGGCCTGGACATGTACTGGCTTAAGCAGGGGGACACGTCTTGCACTGCAGGATTTGAGTCCCTGGCGGCGTAGTGTGTTACTGATGGTAGGCTTTGTTACTTTGGTCCCAGCTCTCTGCAGGTCATTCACTAGGTCCCCCGTGTGGTTCTGGGATTTTTGCTCACCATTCTTGTGATCATTTTGACCCCACGGGGTGAGATCTTGCGTGGAGCCCCAGATCGAGGGAGATTATCAGTGGTCTTGTATGTCTTCCATTTCCTAATAATTGCTCCCACAGTTGATTTCTTCAAACCAAGCTGCTTACCTATTGCAGATTCAGTCTTCCCAGCCTGGTGCAGGTCTACAATTTTGTTTCTGGTGTCCTTTGACAGCTCTTTGGTCTTGGCCATAGTGGAGTTTGGAGTGTGACTGTTTGAGGTTGTGGACAGGTGTCTTTTATACTGATAACAAGTTCAAACAGGTGCCATTAATACAGGTAACGAGTGGAGGACAGAGGAGCCTCTTAAAGAAGAAGTTACAGGTCTGTGAGAGCCAGAAATCTTGCTTGTTTGTAGGTGGCCAAATACTTATTTTCCACCATAATTTGCAAATAAATTCATTAATAATCCTACAATGTGATTTTCTGGATTTTCTTTCCTCAATTTGTATGTCATAGTTGACGTGTACCTATGATGAAAATTACAGGCCTCTCTCATCTTTTTAAGTGGGAGAACATGCACAATTGGTGGCTGACTAAATACTTTTTTCCCCCACTGTATACAGTGGGGAGAACAAGTATTTGATACACTGCCGATTTTGCAGGTTTTCCTACTTACAAAGCATGTAGAGGTCTGTAATTTTTATCATAGGTACACTTCAACTGTGAGAGACGGAATCTAAAACAAAAATCCAGAAAATCACATTGTATGATTTAAGTAATTAATTTGCATTTTATTGCATGACATAAGTATTTGATCACCTACCAACCAGTAAGAATTCCGGCTCTCACAGAACTGTTAGTTTTACTTTAAGAAGCCCTCCTGTTCTCCACTCATTACCTGTATTAACTGCACCTGTTTGAACTCGTTACCTGTATAAAAAGACACCTGTCCACACATTCAATCAAACAGACTCCAAACTCTCCACAATGGCCAAGACCAGAGAGCTGTGTAAGGACATCAGGGATAAAATTGTAGACCTGCACAAGGCTGGGATGGGCTACAGGACAATAGGCAAGCAGTTTGGTGAGAAGGCAACAACTGTTGGCGCAATTATTAGAAAATGGAAGAAGTTCAAGATGACGGTCAATCACCCTCGGTCTGGGGCTCCATGCAAGATCTCACCTCGTGGGGCATCAATGATCATGAGGAAGGTGAGGGATCAGCCCAGAACTACACGGCAGGACCTGGTCAATGACCTGAAGAAAGCTGGGACCACAGTCTCAAAGAAAACTATTAGTAACACACTACGCCGTCATGGATTAAAATCCTGCAGCGCACGCAAGGTCCCCCTGCTCAAGCCAGCGCATGTCCAGGCCCGTCTGAAGTTTGCCAATGACCATCTGGATGATCCAGAGGAGGAATGGGAGAAGGTCATGTGGTCTGATGAGACAAAAATAGAGCTTTTTGGTCTAAACTCCACTCGCCGTGTTTGGAGGAAGAAGAAGGATGAGTACAACCCCAAGAACACCATCCCAACCGTGATGCATGGAGGTGGAAACATAATTATTTAGGAATGCTTTTCTGCAAAGGGGACAGGACGACTGCACCGTATTGAGGGGAGGATGGATGGGGCCATGTATCGCGAGATCTTGGCCAACAACCTCCTTCCCTCAGTAAGAGCATTGAAGATGGGTCGTCGCTGGGTCTTCCAGCATGACAACGACCCGAAACACACAGCCAGGGCAACTAAGGAGTGGCTCCATAAGAAGCATCTCAAGGTCCTGGAGTGGCATAGCCAGTCTCCAGACCTGAACCCAATAGAAAATCTTTGGAGGGAGCTGAAAGTCCGTATTGCCCAGCGACAGCCCTGAAACCTGAAAGATCTGGAGAAGGTCTGTATGGAGGAGTGGGCCAAAATCCCTGCTGCAGTGTGTGCAAACCTGGTCAAGACCTACAGGAAACGTATGATCTCTGTAATTGCAAACAAAGGTTTCTGTACCAAATATTAAGTTCTGCTTTTCTGCTGTATCAAATACTTACAGTGGGGAAAAAAAGTATTTAGTCAGCCACCAATTGTGCAAGTTCTCCCACTTAAAAAGATGAGAGAGGCCTGTAATTTTCATCATACGTCAACTATGACAGACAAAATCCAGAAAATCACATTGTAAGATTTTTTATGAATTTATTTGCAAATTATGGTGGAAAATAAGTATTTGGTCAATAACAAAAGTTTCTCAATACTTTGTTATATACCCTTTGTTGGCAATGACACAGGTCAAACGTTTTCTGTAAGTCTTCACAAGGTTTTCACACACTGTTGCTGGTATTTTGGCCCATTCCTCCATGCAGATCTCCTCTAGAGCAGTGATGTTTTGGGGCTGTCGCTGGGCAACACAGACTTTCAACTCCCTCCAAAGATTTTCTATGGGGTTGAGATCTGGAGACTGGCTAGGCCACTCCAGGACCTTGAAATGCTTCTTACGAAGCCACTCCTTCGTTGCCCGGGCGGTGTGTTTGGGATCATTGTCATGCTGAAAGACCCAGCCACGTTTCATCTTCAATGCCCTTGCTGATGGAAGGAGGTTTTCACTTAAAATCTCACGATACATGGCCCCATTCATTCTGTCCTTTACACGGATCAGTCGTCCTGGTCCCTTTGCAGAAAAACAGCCACAAAGCATGATCAAATCAAATCAAATCAAATCAAATTTTATTGGTCACATGCGCCGAATACAACAGGTGCAGACATTACAGTGAAATGCTTACTTACAGCCCTTAACCAACAGTGCATTTATTTTAAACAAAAAAAGTAAGAATAAAACAACAACAAAAAAAGTGTTGAGAAAAAAAAGAGCAGAAGTAAAATAAAGTGACAGTAGGGAGGCTATATATACAGTAAAATAAAGTGACAGTAGGGAGGCTATATATACAGGGGGGTACCGTTGCAGAGTCAATGTGCGGGGGCACCGGCTAGTTGAGGTAGTTGAGGTAATATGTACATGTGGGTAGAGTTAAAGTGACTATGCATAAATACTTAACAGAGTAGCAGCAGCGTAAAAAGGATGGGGTGGGGGGGCAGTGCAAATAGTCCGGGTAGCCATGATTAGCTGTTCAGGAGTCTTATGGCTTGGGGGTAGAAGCTGTTGAGAAGTCTTTTGGACCTAGACTTGGCACTCCGGTACCGCTTGCCGTGCGGTAGCAGAGAGAACAGTCTATGACTAGGATGTTTCCACCCCCATGCTTCACAGTAGGTATGGTGTTCTTTGGATGCAACTCAGCATTCTTTGTCCTCCAAACACGACGAGTTGAGTTTTTACCAAAAAGTTATATTTTGGTTTCATCTGACCATATGACATTCTCCCAATCCTCTTCTGGATCATCCAAATGCACTCTAGCAAACTTCAGACGGGCCTGGACATGTACTGGCTTAAGCAGGGGGACACGTCTGGCACTGCAGGATTTGAGTCCCTGGCGGCGAAGTGTGTTACTGATGGTAGGCTTTGTTACTTTGGTCCCAGCTCTCTGCAGGTCATTCACTAGGTCCCCCCGTGTGGTTCTGGGATTTTTGCTCACCGTTCTTGTGATCATTTTGACCCCACGGGGTGAGATCTTGCGTGGAGCCCCCAGATCGAGGGAGATTATCAGTGGTCTTGTATGTCTTCCATTTCCTAATAATTGCTCCCACAGTTGATTTCTTCAAACCAAGCTGCTTACCTATTGCAGATTCAGTCTTCCCAGCCTGGTGCAGGTCTACAATTTTGTTTCTGGTGTCCTTTGACAGCTCTTTGGTCTTGGCCATTGTGGAGTTTGGAGTGTGACTGTTTGAGGTTGTGGACAGGTGTCTTTTATACTGATAACAAGTTCAAACAGGTGCCATTAATACAGGTAACGAGTGGAGGACAGAGGAGCCTCTTAAATAAGTTGTTACAGGTCTGTGAGAGCCAGAAATCTTGCTTGTTTGTAGGTGACCAAATACTTATTTTCCACCATAATTTGCAAATAAATTCATAAAAAATCCTACAATGTGATTTTCTGGATTTTCTTTTCTCATTTTGTCTGTCATAGTTGACGTGTACCTATGATGAAAATTACAGGCCTCTCTCATCTTTTTAAGTGGGAGAACTTGCACAATTGGTGACTGACTAAATACTTTTTTCCCCCACTGTATGTCATGCAATAAAATGCAAATTAATTACTTAAAATCATACAATGTGATTTTCTGGATTTTTGTTTTAGATTCCGTCTCTCACAGTTGAAGTGTACCTATGATAAAAATTACAGACCTCTACATGCTTTGTAAGTAGGAAAACCTGCAAAATCGGCAGTGTATCAAATACTTGTTCTCCCCACTGTATATATACACTGCTCAAAAAAACAAAGGGAACACTAAAATAACACATCCTAGATCTGAATGAATGAAATAATCTTATTAAATACTTTTCTTTACATAGTTGAATGTGCTGACAACAAAATCACACAAATATTATCAATGGAAATCAAATGTATCAACCCATGGAGGTCTGGATTTGGAGTCACCCTCAAAATTAAAGTGGAAAACCACACTACAGGCTGATCCAACTTTGATGTAATGTCCTTAATACAAGTCAAAATGAGGCTCAGTAGTGTGTGTGGCCTCCACGTGCCTGTATGACCTCCCTACAACGCCTGGGCATGCTCCTGATGAGGTGGCGGATGGTCTCCTGAGGGATCTCCTCCCAGACCTGGACTAAAGCATCCGCCAACTCCTGGACAGTCTGTGGTCTGTGGTGCAACGTGGCCAGATGTGCTCAATTGGATTCAGGTCTAGGGAACGGGCGGGCCAGTCCATAGCATCAATGCCTTCCTCTTGCAGGAACTGCTGACACACTCCAGCCACATGAGGTCTAGCATTGTCTTGCATTAGGAGGAACCCAGGGCCAACCGCACCAGCATATGGTCTCACAAGGGGTCTGAGGATCTCATCTCGGTACCTAATGGCAGTCAGGCTACCTCTGGCGAGCACATGGAGGGCTGTGCGGCCCCCCAAAGAAATGCCACCCCACACCATGACTGACCCACCGCCAAACCGGTCATGCTGGAGGATGTTGCAGGCAGCAGAACGTTCTCCACGGCGTCTCCAGACTCTGTCACGTCTGTCACATGTGCTCAGTGTGAACCTGCTTTCATCTGTGAAGAGCACAGGGCGCCAGTGGGGAATTTGCCAATCTTGGTGTTCTCTGACAAATGCCAAACGTCCTGCACAGTGTTGGGCTGTAAGCACAACCCCCACCTGTGGACGTCGGGCCCTCATACCACCCTCATAGAGTCTGTTTCTGACCGTTTGAGCAGACACATGCACATTTGTGGCCTGCTGGAGGTCATTTTGCAGGGCTCTGGCAGTGCTCCTCCTGCTCCTCCTTGCACAAAGGCGGAGGTAGCAGTCCTGCTGCTGGGTTGTTGCCCTCCTACGGCCTCCTCCACGTCTCCTGATGTACTGGCCTGTCTCCTGGTAGTGCCTCCATGCTCTGGACACTACGCTGATAGACACAGCAAACCTTCTTGCCACAGCTCGCATTGATGTGCCATCCTGGATGAGCTGCACTACCTGAGCCACTTGTGTGGGTTGTAGACTCCGTCTCATGCTACCACTAGAGTGAAAGCACCGCCAGCATTCAAAAGTGACCAAAACATCAGCCAGGAAGCATAGGAACTGAGAAGTGGTCTGTGGTCACCACCTGCAAAACCAGTCCTTTATTGGGGGTGTCTTGCTAATTGCCTATAATTTCCACCTGTTGTCTATTCCATTTGCACAACAGCATGTGAAATGTATTGTCAATCAGTGTTGCTTCCTAAGTGGACAGTTTGATTTCACAGAAGTGTGATTGACTTGGAGTTACATTGTGTTGTTTAAGTGTTCCCTTAATTTTTTTGAGCAGTGTATATATACACACACACACTACCAGTCAAACGTTTGGACACACCTACTCATTTAAGGGTTTTTCTTTATTTTTTACTATTTTTTACATCGTAGAATAATAGTGAAGACATCAAAACAATGAAATAATACATATGGAATCATGTAGTAACCAAAAAAGTGTTAAACAAATCAAAAAATATTTTATATTTTAGAATCTTCAAAGTAGCCACCCTTTGCCTTGATGACAGCTTTGCACACTCTTGGGATTCTCTCAACCAGCTTCACCTAGAATGCTTTTCCAACAGTCTTGAAGGAGTTCCCACATATGCTGAGCACTTGTTGGCTGCTTTTCCTTCACTCTGCGGTCCAACTCGTCCCAAACCATCTCAATTGGGTTGAGGTTGGGTGATTGTGGAGACCAGGTCATCTGATGCAGCACTCCATCACTCTCCTTCTTGGTCAAATAGCCCTTACACAGCCTGGAGGTGTGTTGGGTCATTGTCCTGTTGAAAAACAAATTATAGTCCCACTAAGCGCAAACCAGATGGGATGGCGTATCGCTGCAGAATGTTTTGGTATCCATGCTGGTTAAGTGTGCATTGAATTCTACATAAATCACAGACAGTGTCACCAGCAAAGCACCCCCAAAACATCACACCTCCTCCTCCATGCTTCATGGTGGGAACCACACATGTGGAGATAATCCGTTCACCTACTCTGCATCTCACAAAGACACGGCGGTTGGAACCAAAAATCTCAAATTTGGACTCATCAGACCAAAGGGACAGCTTTCCACCAGTCTAATGTCCATTGCTCGTGTTTCTTGGCCCAAGCAAGTCTCTTCTTCTTATTGGTGTCCTTTAGTAGTGGTTTCTTTACAGAAATTCGACCATGAAGGCCTGATTCACACAGTCTCCTCTGAACAGTTGATGTTGAGATGTGTCTATTACTTGAACTCTGTGAAGCATTTATTTGGGCTGCAATTTCTGAGGCTGGTAACTCTAATGAACTTATCCTCTGCAGCAGAGGTAACTCTGGGTCTTCCATTCCTGTGGCGGTTCTCATGAGAGCCAGTTTCATCATAGCGCTTGATAGTTTTTGCGACTGCACTTCAAGAAACTTTCAAAGTTCTTGACATTTTCCGGATTAACTGACCTTCATGTCTTAAAGTAATGATGGACTGTCATTTCTCTTTGCTTATTTGAGCTGTTCTTGCCATAATATGGACTTGATCTTTTACCAAATACGGCTATCTTCCGTATACCACCCCTACCTTGTCACAACACAACTGATTAGCTCAAACGCATTAAGAAGGAAATAAATTCCACAACTTAACTTTTAACAAGGCACACCTGTCAATTGAAATGCATTCCAGGTGACTACCTCATGAAGCTGGTTGAGAGAATGCCAAGAGTGTGCAGAGCTGTCATTAAGGCAAAGGGTGACTACTTTGAAGAATCTCATATAAAATATATTTTGATTTGTTTAACACTTTTTTGGTTACTACATGATTCCATATGTGTTACTTCATAGTTTTGATGTCTTCACTATTATTCTACAATGTAGAAAATAGTAAAAATAAAGAAAAACATTTATTCAGCCTCCTGGGGTTGAAGAGGCACTGTTGTGCCTTCTTCACCACATTGTCTGCGTGGGTGGACCATTTCAGATAGTCAGTGATGTGTACGCCGAGGAACTTGAAGCTTTCACCTTCTCCACTGTGGTCCCGTCGATGTGGATGGGGGCATGCTCCCTCTGCTGTCTCCTAAAGCTCACGATCAGCTCCTTCATTTTGTTGAAGTTGAGGGAGAGGTTATTTTCCTGGCACCACTTTGCCAGGGCCCTCACCTCCTCCCTTTTGGCTGTCTTGTCGTTGTTGGTAATCAGGCCTACCACTGTTGTGTCATCTGCAAACTTGATGATGGAGTTGGAGGCGTGCGTGGCCACACAGTCATGGGTGAACAGGGAGTACAGGAGGGGGCTGAGCACCCACCCTTGTGGGGCCCCTGTGTTGAGGATCAGCGTAGCGGAGGTGTTGTTGCCTACCTTCACCACCACTCCTTCAGTCATTTGAAAACTAAAATACCCTACTAATACATGTACAGTATCCCAGAAAGAGTTCAGCTGCAGAAACAATGATTTAGATTTTTCTTGACTTCTTTTCAACTTGTGCAGTGCTGTTTACCACCATTGCTATAAATGACACAATTTCTGTGTACTGCTGGTAATACTCAGGCTGTGGTGTAGGCCTACCGGTATTCACTAGCACCGGTCCTTCAGAGATACTCAACCTTTCTACCCTTTTGACAGCCTCCGCATAGCAGACTCTCTCAACTGCCCTGATTTTGGCAACCTCAGTCTCTTTCACCCTAATCAGGCATTCCAAGGATTTCGCTTCAGGTTCTCCACCACCATTACAACACTTTGCTCCTTGGCCACTCTCTTCTAATAAACATTCGACATCTCCTTCATAGTGATCTTTCCCACATCTCGACTTCACCCGTCCAAACATTTTACAGCAAGAACATTGTAAAGCCGGGGATACGAAAGCTCTGACAGGATAGTACACATATCCCAGCTGCACTGCCCAAAAGCCTGGGCAGCACCATTGAGAACTGTCACAGACAGAAGAGGAAGCGAGACATCTCACTTGTTCGTTTTTTCTGGTTCATATACAGTCAATGAACTAAGCAGACCAGACCCAGTTGCTAATGCATTGGTGCCTATGGGAGAGCCACTCCTTAAGCAGACTGGAACTGTGACAATTTTTAAAAATGGTAAATGGCCCAAGTGGGACATTTTCATTTATCCACCATCTCTGCTTTCACCATTTTGAAGTAGTCATTGGGTGGGACCAGAGGTGTAGTGATGCCTGGAGATGTGGGTATACTCTAATTTTGCAAAACATTTCACCAATGGCCCGCCCGGCGTAGGAAAGGCACCCTGTGTGAAAAACTCTATGAGAAACAGTGACATACATTCTTGCACTACTCATCTCATATGTATATACTGTATTCTCTTCTATAATATTCTACTGTATCTTAGTCCATGCCGCTCTGTCATTACTTGTCCATATATGTATATATTCTTAAATTCCATTCCTTACTAGTTTTGTGTGTATTGGGTATATGTTGTGAAATTGTTAGATATTACTGCACTGTCGGAGCTACATTTACATTTTAGTCATTTAGCAGACGCTCTTATCCAGAGCGACTTACAGTTAGTGCATATCAAGAATGACAAGAATTCCCTTCCTTACAAAAACGTTTTGTAAAATCACAAATGTTTCATTAGATCACATATCAGCGTCGGTAATATCTGTATAGAACATCCTACCATAATAAACAGACGTGTGCTCTTTTTGGCCAAGCCGAGAGGTAAGGAAGGTCCAATGACCTTTTATGCTGATTAGATACGTTTATTATACAGCACTGTAAGATCTGCAGCACTTCATTCTAACAGCAGGGTTACGTGTTCATTAGGGCACGCAACTGAAAACTCTTCTCAACAGAAAATAAAAATTAGCTGAGTAAAAGTCCAGGTAGTTCCTCCTGGTTTAAGTCAGTTTTCTTCATTTTGGTGCCAAATTAACACGACCCAGGCCATGTGAGCTGGGTGATTAAATATCCTAGGTACTAGAAGCACAAGCATTTCGCTACACCCGCTATAACATCTGCTAAACACGTGTTTGTGACAAATACATTTGACTTGATTTGATTTGAATGATAAATCCCATATTGGTCTTTCACAGTCAGGCCAACCCAAGCTGTACTGTGCAAGTAGGCTAATAGTAGGCCTACTGTTGAAACAGATAAATGAAATTCACTAGTTTCAGATTTGTTTAAAAAAATGGTTCACACACTTTTTTAATAGAGAAATGTAATAAAATTGGATGTTTTAAGTCCATAACAATGCTTAAACCACATCAGGAGACCACTTTTGAGGTCTGGGAAAAATCTCATTTGCTCTTGTCCTTCTAGACCTGTCTGCTGCCTTTGATACTGTGAACCATCAGATCCTCCTCTCCACCCTCTCCGAGCTGGGCATCTCCGGCGCGGCTCACTCTTGGATTGCGTCCTACCTGACCGGTCGCTCCTACCAAGTGGCGTGGCGAGAAGCTGTCTCCGCACCACGTGCTCTCACCACTGGTGTCCCCCAGGGCTCAGTTCTAGGCCCTCTCCTATTCTCGCTATACACCAAGTCACTTGGCTCTGTCATATCCTCACATGGCCTCTCCTATCATTGCTACGCTGACGATACACAACTAATCTTCTCCTTTCCCCCTTCTGATAACCAGGTGGCGAATCGCATCTCTGCATGTCTGGCAGACATATCAGTATGGATGACGGATCACCACCTCAAGCTGAACCTTGGCAAGACGGAGCTGCTCTTCCTCCCGGGGAAGGACTGCCCGTTCCATGATCTCGCCATCACGGTTGACAACTCCGTTGTGTCCTCCTCCCAGAGTGCGAAGAGCCTTGGCGTGACCCTGGACAACACCCTGTCGTTCTCCGCTAACATCAAGGCGGTGACCCGATCCTGTAGGTTCATGCTCTACAACATTCGAGAGTACGACCCTGCTTTACACAGGAAGCGGCACAGGTCCTAATCCAGGCACTTGTCATCTCCCGTCTGGATTACTGCAACTCGCTGTTGGCTGGGCTCCCTGCCTGTGCCATTAAACCCCTACAACTCATCCAGAATGCCGCAGCCCGTCTGATGTTCAACCTTCCCAAGTTCTCTCACGTCACCCCGCTCCTCCGCACACTCCACTGGCTTCCAGTTGAAGCTCGCATCTGTTACAAGACCATGGTGCTTGCCTATGGAGCTGTGAGGGGAACGGCACCTCCGTACCTTCAGGCTCTGATCAGTCCCTACACCCAAACGAGGGCATTGCGTTCATCCACCTCTGGCCTGCTGGCTCCCCTTCCTCTGCGGAAGCATAGTTCCCGCTCAGCCCAGTCAAAACTGTTCGCTGCTCTGGCACCCCAATGGTGGAACAAGCTCCCTCACGACGCCAGGACAGCGGAGTCACTCACCACCTTCCGGAGACATTTGAAACCCCACCTCTTTAAGGAATACCTGGGATAGGATAAAGTAATCCTTTTACCCCCCCCCCTCAAAAATAAAATAAATAAATAAATTGTAAAGTGGTTATCCCACTGGCTATAAGGTGAATGCACCAATTTGTAAGTCGCTCTGGATAAGAGCGTCTGCTAAATGACGTAAATGTAAATGTAAAATTTTTGAGTGTAGCTACCCTTTAATTCATGTGCACAGGGACCTAGCACTGATGTTTGGTTAGCAGTGTTTCTGTAGCACTTGAGACAGAGTTTGGAAAATAAATGGCCATTGGATTGATGCCAATAATTATTATCATTCTGCCAGGTAGGCATAGGCTACTTTGTAGCTAGTTAACACTTAATTGAGAAGGTTTTGGGAAAGCCTTTCCATCTAGAAGATGGTTAGGCCTATCATTACCATCGCTATATTTTTCCTGTTCCTTAATTGTTTAAAACCAGGACGTTTTACTTCATACAGATGTAGGATCTTAATTTGATCACTCTTTTGCTGATTAGAATTTTCCTGCACTGCAGGAAATGCAAACTTGTAGTGTATTCAAGGTTTAAAAACGCTTCTAAAGTTTGTAATTTACACTTTAAAATGTCAGACTTGATTTACCCTAACAAAAACTGTATGAACCCCTACAAAAAATATCCATGAATTATAATCCACATAATAATTCAAATGTCCTGTTGCTGCAGGATTCTTTTCCTGCGGTAGCAAACTGGCTCAAATTAAGATCCTACATCTGTATTATGAGGCATGTCTTACCTTGCTTCAAAGTAGCCTATAGCCAAAATCCCACTATAGTAACATGGAGGCAATTAGTTGTTGCATCTTTAGATTTCCCCTCTTTCTACATTTCTAAAGAATATTTCAATCTCTGGCCATGAAACCGCCTGCGCATTTTAGAAAGGTGTTTCTGCAAATAGCATTTTGGAACATTAGGGCGTGGGCCAGTGGAAGCTGCTGAGAGGAGGATGGCTCATAATAATGGCTGGGACGAAGCGAATGGCATGGCATCAAACACACGGAGACCATGTATTTGATACCATTCCACCAATTCCGCTCCAGCCATTACCACAAGCCCGTCTTCCCCAATTAAGGTGCCACCAACCTCCTGTGCCGTAGGCCTACCGCCGTGTGTGCATTGCTGCGCCTAAAATGTAAAGAATTAGCTTAATAATTTATCAACATTTTAAGCTAAACATTTTGATCTGCTGCATCAGCCTTATTGATTGATACAGTGTATACCTGACTGTAAGTCGCTTTGGATAAAAGCGTCTGCTAAATGGCATATTATTATTTATTATTATACCTCCACTACACTACTTGGCTTGATACCTGCTCAAACAACACACTCCAGGTGGCAGTAGTCACCCTTTCAGTGTGTTTACTAACTCATAGAAGTAGTAGAAGAAGCATTATAACTGACTCACATCACCTATATGTAGGTCTATACTAAAGTAGGTTATGAATCATTTGGTACGTTTTCTGCTCATATGCCATGGTCGGTTTATGGAATCTTATACCGTCTATGATGGAATGATTCGTTCATGAATTGATAATATGACCTGTGGTGCCACCTAGCGGTTATGGTATGAAAGATAAACCATAATCAGGAGGCAAACAGGATCTTCGTCCAAGAGGTCTTGACATCTATGGCACAGGAGATAGCATGCCTTCCCTATCCTCATAGTGTCACTGGATCAAGCATCTTGACTACTCCCTTCTAAGTCCCACACATTAGTCCCTCAGGCTTTTGTTAAAATCATAACCAACACAGAGGAGGACAATTGGACTGTAACATTGAGCCCTAAACAGCCTTGAAACCCTGAATACACCAACTAACCAGATGACAACCTCTGTGTTGAGATGAATTCGGATGTGGCACGTAGGGCAATGAGAATGTCGCTTCACGTATCTGATATGAGAGAGATCATCGGCTGAATGGCTGACTTTGCGCCACCTGCGTGTGTGTGTGTGTGTTATTATTGTGGCATGGATTCAGCCCTTCTAATAAACAAATACTCTGACCAATTATAGAGAAGTCTGAGTCTATTACTGTGAGAAAATGGACAAATGGCAGGGTTGCCCGATGATGTAATTGAGGAATGATTGGTTAAAGGTTACACGTGACATAACATTGACAAATGTATTGGGGTTGTTACACAGTATTTTTATTTTTATTTATCGCACAATATAATTTGCCTTGAGAGACACACCCTGCCATTTGCATGTTCCATATTCTCAATGAATATAGCACTCAAATAGACAGTATTAGTTATGGCATGAAACAACCACAAGATGTCAGTGTTGGTGATATCAAATGCAACTATACGGCCATGTGATTCAGTATTTATTATCATAGCAGTGAACAGCAGCGGGATTGGCTGTATAATCAAATCTGGGCCCTGGGAATGGGCTCTCCTGTAGAGGAGTGTTTATGTCTGAGTCATAAATAGAATCGCCATTCATTCACAGTTGATCAGTAATGACTGTAATGACTCAGACTCTTCTGAAACCCTCCACAGCATCTCATAGCAGAGCTCAGTCAATATCCTTCTCTCACATAGTAGTTCTAAAACATCTGAATGCTAATTACAGTGTGTGTGTATGTATGTGTGTGTGTGTAGTATGTTTATATGGATATGATTTCCATAAACTTTATATTCCCTAATACAAGGAAAGAGAATTGAGAGGCGATTGCTCCTTCAATCATTCTTTCACATGGACCCTTGAGTGCTAGGGAAGAAACCATGCTCTGAAGTAGCGTGCCTTGGCACAGGCGGACATTTTCCTATTACAATAATAAGAGACAATTATAGTAAATGGTATATACATTTTTCATAGATTATCCCAAAATAGCCTCAGATACAGTGGGGAAAAAAAGTATTTAGTCAGCCACCAATTGTGCAAGTTCTCCCACTTAAAAAGATGAGAGAGGCCTGTAATTTTCATCATAGGTACACGTCAATTATGACAGACAAATTGAGGAAAAGAAATCCAGAAAATCACATTGTAGGATTTTTAATGAATTTATTTGCAAATTATGGTGGAAAATAAGTATTTGGTCACCTACAAACAAGCAAGATTTCTGGCTCTCACAGACCTGTAACTTCTTCTTTAAGAGGCTCCTCTGTCCTCCACTCGTTACCTGTATTAATGGCACCTGTTTGAACTTGTTATCAGTATAAAAGACACCTGTCCACAACCTCAAACAGTCACACTCCAAACTCCACTATGGCCAAGACCAAAGAGCTGTCAAAGGACACCAGAAACAAAATTGTAGACCTGCACCAGGCTGGGAAGACTGAATCTGCAATAGGTAAGCAGCTTGGTTTGAAGAAATCAACTGTGGGAGCAATTATTAGGAAATGGAAGACATACAAGTCCACTGATAATCTCCCTCGATCTGGGGCTCCACGCAAGATCTCACCCCGTGGGGTCAAAATGATCACAAGATCGGTGAGCAAAAATCCCAGAACCACACGGGGGGACCTAGTGAATGACCTGCAAAGAGCTGGGACCAAAGTAACAAAGCCTACCATCAGTAACACACTACGCCGCCAGGGACTCAAATCCTGCAGTGCCAGACGTGTCCCCCTGCTTAAGCCAGTACATGTCCAGGCCCGTCTGAAGTTTACTAGAGTGCATTTGGATGATCCAGAAGAGGATTGGGAGAATGTCATATGGTCAGATGAAACCAAAATATAACTTTTTGGTAAAAACTAAACTCGTCGTGTTTGGAGGACAAAGAATGCTGAGTTGCATCCAAAGAACACCATACCTACTGTGAAGCATGGGGGGTGGAAACATCATGCTTTGGGGATGTTTTTCTGAAAAGGGACCAGGACGACTGATCCGTGTAAAGGAAAGAATGAATGGGGCCATGTATCGTGAGATTTTGAGTGAAAACCTCCTTCCATCAGCAAGGGCATTGAAGATTAAACGTGGCTGGGTCTTTCAGCATGACAATAATCCCAAACACACCGCCCGGGCAACGAAGGAGTGGCTTCGTAAGAAGCATTTCAAGGTCCTGGAGTGGCCTAGCCAGTCTCCAGATCTCAACCCCATAGAAAATCTTTGGAGGGAGTTGAAAGTCTGTGTTGCCCAGCGACAGCCCCAAAACATCACTGCTCTAGAGGAGATCTGCATGGAGGAATGGGCCAAAATACCAGCAACAGTGTGTGAAAACCTTGTGAAGGCTTACAGAAAACGTTTGACCTGTGTCATTGCCAACAAAGGGTATATAACAAAGTATTGAGAAACTTTTGTTATTGACCAAATACTTATTTTCCAGCATAATTTGCAAATAAATTCATAAAAAATCCTACAATGTGATTTTCTGGAGAAAAAAATTCTCATTTTGTCTGTCATAGTTGACATGTACCTATGATGAAAATTACAGGCCTCTCTCATCTTTTTAAGTGGGAGAACTTGCACAATTGCTGGCTGACTAAATACTTTTTTCCCCCACTGTATATGGGTATCATTTATTTAGTTTAGAGTATATTGCAAGTTGTAAATGTAGGCTACATTCCTATGTTATTTAAACTGACTTTGAGATTTAAGTAAATGAAGTACAGAATTTTGGTTGTCAGTGAAAGAATGATATTCAGAACATGCATGTCCTTCATGTCATGTGTGTCCTTACCCGTGCAAAACTGTGTTCTTCTATAATTATTCTACTGTATACCCTCCTTTGTCACAAACCAATGTTACTGTTGCCAGTGTAGTGATGATTTCAGCAGTTGCCTTCCGAGTGAACATGTACAATATCTGTTGCCAGGTGTAACATGTTTAAGTATTTTAAATTGTCAAATCAAATCATGAAACATGTATCCTCTTCGGAATATGGATTTATGCAGTGGGCGTTAGTGTGGGCGTGTATATTGGTGTTATGCATGCATGAACATGTGGTGTGTGTGCGTGTGTGTGTGTGTGCAAGTGTGTAAATGCATATGTGTTTATTATAACACAAGCCATTAGAGACACTGCTTGTCATCTTCAGCCATAGAAGCCATAGCTCATTAGGGAGGCTAAAGAAAAAAGCTCAGAGCTCAAGAGAAAGAAAATAGAAAAATGAAAAAAAAAAGTGTGTTTCTTTGCCCAGGAGCAAACTGGTACTTTGGTAGCTATGATGTGTGTGTGTGTGTGTGTGTGTGTGTGTGTGTCCAAACCCTTACCCCCTATCCATCAGATTGTTTTAATGTACGGAAACGTACGGAATGTACGGAAACGTACGGAATGTACGGAAACGTACGGAATGTACGGAAACGCTACAGACAGACTATGACTCCTTATTAAGGAAGCTATGGAGCCTGCCGGTAGTCCTGTTAACGAGATCTACACACCACAGCCCTGCCAGCAGAAAGATCTGTATGGGAATCAAACCCCACTATGCCTTCTGAGAAGCTTAATTTGAATAAGCTGCAGATTGAGGGCTGGGCACTGGGAGTGATAGGCCTACAGTACACTGTTAATTCCAACACGTGTGTGTCCGTGTGTCTGTGTGTCTGTCTGTCTGTCTTCATGGTGTCCTCCATAATAACAAAAAAATATCCTCCTGGACCTCTCAAAAGTGTCAACTTGAAAAGCTGCATGAGAAAATCATTCAAGTTTTTAAAAACGAGAGGCTTAGTCGAGAGAGAACAAGCATTGTTTTGGGGCCTGCAGGTGTTTTTCTACGTAGACATTATTTTGTCTGAAAGAAATATGCACTCTGTTTTGTTCCCGTCACATGCGACACCTCTTTGTCTATGTGTGAATACATTTGTCTCTGCCACTGCAGCAGCTTGTTGGCTTCTTTGTAGCTGGTTCCAGCAGCCTCGCTGGCTTTGAAGTTTCCCCTGAGTTGGACATAAAGCAGTCGTTTTCATAATTGATTTTCATCGGTGGAAGTTTTGGTGTTTCATACACTGTTATGACGTTTCTCCCGCTTGATCCCCCCAAGGCTGAGGCTTCTTTTATGTGCCATCTTCCAGGCGACAGTAGGCTGTCAGAAGTGAGTAGTACGATGAGATGAGGACAACAGTAACATAAAGTTATACTCCACTACTTTCCATGGTCTTCAAATAGCATACAGTCACAACCACAACAACACACTTATCCTGTCAACATGGTCTCATTAGAATACTGTATGTCATAATAGTGACATTTAACCATTGTAGTTACATTTCACCTACCGTAAGATGAGATATGTGGTCCTCTGTAGCTCAATTGGTAGAGCACGGCGCTTGTAAGGCCAGGTAGTGGGTTCGATCCCCGGGACCACCCATACGTACAAATGTATGCACACATGACTGTAAGTCGCTTTGGATAAAAGCGTCTGCTAAATAGCAAATAAATAAAAACATATATATGTCTGATCCTGTACTCTGTACTCCAATACTTTCCATGGACTAACTTAACTATGGGAGTCATGAGACCCAGGCAGTGTTCACATGAAAAGCTCCAGGAAAGACATGGATCCTAGATGCCCGGGGGTTTTCCAGGAAATAGATGGATCCTAGATGCCCAGGGTTTTTCCAGGAAAGACATGGATCCTAGATGCCCGGGGGGTTTCCAGGAAATACATGGATCCTAGATGCCCAGGGTTTTTCCAGGAAAGACATGGATCCTAGATGCCCGGGTGGTTTCCAGGAAAGACATGGATCCTAGATGCCCGGGGGTGTTCCAGGAAAGACATGGATCCTAGATTCCCGGGGGTGTTCCAGGAAAGACATGGATCCTAGATGCCCGGGGGTGTTCCAGGAAAGACATGGATCCTAGATGCCTGGGGGTGTTCCACATTCTTCAGTATGATTAAAGACCCAGGGGTGTCCTGTGAAAACCATTAGCATATTTAGGGCTTCTTTAAAGAATAATTGCATATAACCATTCTTCATCGGAATTAAATACCTTTTTAGAAGCTTTGGAATACATGGGAAGGGGTGCAGTGGGTAGGGAGAGAGGGCCTGTAACCCATTGATGGGCATGGATACTGGAAAATTAAGGTTATAGGCCATCCAAGTGAAAAAGTTTATATTTCTCCAAATGCTGCGTTGCTAAGGCCCTCCTCATATCCAACACCAGATTAATTGTGAATCACTGGCACCAATGGCTACACATGTTTAAGAAAACTTAACATATACAGACATTTTCTGCCATCCCTCCACAAAGAGTAAGTAAGCATAGTCTGTGATTTTAAGTCTTATTTTCTTCAGTTTGTCTTTATCCCTTGTATGAGCAAACCATGACATTGGTTTAGTCTCTCTCTCTCTCTGGAGTACTGACTATCTTCATGCAGCCTTTGCACCCTACCCTGGCCTCTATCCTACATGGGAGAGTAGAGATAGCTTCAGGGCATAAGCTCCATGCTGAAACAAGGATGAACACAGCTTACCATGATCCTTTTTATAGGAAACATAGACAACACATGTCTTGTTTGGCCCTATGAGAGGAAATCATGTGAGTATGGTAATGAAGAGTGCAATCACTCACAAACTGAACATGAGGTTTTTATAACCTTTATTTTACTAGGTAAGTTGGTAACACTTTATTTGGAAAGTCCATCTGTAGATGCTCTACAGACTATCTACAGACTATCAGTAACATTTCAACTAACTATCTACTAACCCTAACCCTAACCTTAACCCTTATCCTAACCTAACAAAGAAGAGAACCCATTCTCATTTACATCAACAACCTGGGGAGAGTTGCAGGTCAGGGGAGAGGAGAGGGGATGGTCCTATAGGATACACGTTTCTGGAAGTCAGTCTGCTCAATATGCCTGCTGATGTAGTACTACAGTAATATTGTTGATTGTTTGGATCCCTATTAGTTGATACAGTCGCAATAGCTACTCCTCCTGGGGTCCTGTGTTCATTGTGTTGTTGTATTTTCTTTGCTGTCTCTCATTTGGAAAGACTTTAAGACTGTAACAGTATATACTGTGTGTCCTATAATGTCCTATACATCCTTGAAAAACATATGTAAATGGCTTAGATTAGATACATCAAATGATGAGAGAACACAAATAAATTAAATTGCCAACATGTCAATAGGCAGTATGCTAATATCACTATCGACAGCGTCACACATGCGAAGCGTGCCCATATGGAGGTACACATCTCATTGTATTTAATTAATGTCTTCACATCTAACATTGTTGTACCCTTGTTGTCTGCTCTCTTGTCACCCTGGCGTAGTGTTGTACATGACAAACTCCCAAATGTTTTACATTTACCCTCTTAATGAGGCTGATGTCTACTTGTCATTGAGAAATAATTAACCATGGCGTCCCTTCCAAACAAGAGACAGTAAAGAAGATACAACTCAACACAATAAACCCAGTATAGGGAAAATAAGAAGAATGAGAATTCTGTTCCTAAGCAAAAAGCCTTGTATTGTCAGAGAGACCTCTTTGCCAACTGCCTGCTAAAGTTTTATTTTGTGATGTGTAAGCTCTACTCCGCTAACAAGCCCAGATCACGCATAAAAGCAAACAGACAGACAGTGGTCCTAGAGAAACTAATGATCAACACACTGAAACGAGACCACAAAAATTACAAAGAAGAAACAAATATCTGAGTCTTGTCCACATGTTGAGGAGGACAACATTCAGCTATCAGAAACACTGTCAGAGCCAGTAATGGGAAATGCTTCTTATGTGTTACTTTCGAATAGGAGAGGAATTTGCATTTTCCACATGACTATAACTTTATAAGAAGTTGAACCTTGTTAATGTTATTCAGGGAGAGAAAGACTGAGACCAATGCTTCTACTGTCTTTGACACCATCTGTTTCACGCTTTAAAATAGCATGATCTAATATCAATTACTTCACAGGGAAGTAATGGTGTTTGACGGAATGGTATTTGGTTTGAAAATGTGAAACAAAATAAAACTTAAAAGATGTTGGTTTGAGGCATCCATTAGCAGTAAAAACCTCAACTCAGAATATGTTCCAGAAGATCAAGTCTAATTACCACATAATGGATTAGCTGAAGAGTTTCCCAAAGGATACTAGAAGTTCCTAGAAGTCAGTGAGAGAGACGTAGCGCCATACACTGTGTATAAAAAACATTAAGAACACCTGCTCTTTCCATGACATAGACTGACCAGGTGAATCCAGGTGAAAGATATGATCCCTTATTCGTGGTCCTCTGTAGCTCAGCTGGTAGAGCACGGCGCTTGTAACGCCAAGGTAGTGGGTTCGATCCCCGGGACCACCCGTACGCACAAAAAAAAATGTATGCACGCATGACTGTAAATCGCTTAAAGCGTCTGCTAAATGGCATATTATATTATATTATTATATATATATTATATTGATGTCACATGTTAAATCCACTTCAATCAGTGTAGATAAAGGAGAGTAGACAGGTTAACCTCTTAAGGATCAGACCCTTTTTTTCAATTTTTGCGTAAAATGACATACCCAAATCTAACTGCCTGTAGCTCAGGACCTGAAGCAAGGATATGCATATTCTTGATATCGTTTGAAAGGAAACACTTTGAAGTTTGTGGAAATGTGAAATTAATGTAGGAGAATATAACACATTAGATCTAGTAAAAGATAAAACAAACAACAAAACATGCGTTATTAAAAAAATAAATAATAATCATCATCTTTGAACTGCAAGAGAATGGCCACAATACAATATTGCAGTTTTGGCGCAATTTAGATTTTGGCCACTAGATGGCAGCAGTGTGTGTGCAAAGTTTCAGATTGATCGAGTGAAACGTTGCAATACTGGACTGTTTTGCATCAAGTCTGCCCAAATGTGCCAAATTGGTCAATTGATACATTTTCAAGTACATAACTATAGAGAACATACAAAAATGATATGGTAATACAACATTTAAGTTTACACACTCCCAGGAATGTCATACATGATGGATCATTAGCTTATATACTAACTTTCACACATCTATATGGCCGGGCGGGGTGGGTGTGGAGCCAGGATTTTATCAAACAAAACTATGCTACATTTTATCTCTGGGACCCTTAGGATGACAAATCAGAGCAAGATTACTGAATGTAAGCACATTATTTATCTTCAGAGGTGAATGTATCAAACCAGTTGCCGTGATACGTTTTTTGTTGTTGTGCACTCTCCTCAAACAATAGCATGGTATTTTTTCACTGTAATAGCTACTGTAAATTGGACAGTGCAGTTAGATTAACAAGCTTTCCGCCCATTTAAGACATGTCTATGTCCTGGAAAGTTTGCTGCTACTTACAACAGTCATGCTAATCACATTAGCGCACGTTATCTCAACCGTCCGGTATACAGGACACCGATCCCGTAGAGGTTAAAGAAGAAGGATTTTAAAGCCTTGAGACAATAGAGACATGGATTGTGTATGTGTGCCATTCAGAGGGTGAATGGGCAAGACAAAAAAATGAAGTGCCTTTGAACAGGGTATTTTAGTAGGTGCCAGGCGCATCGATTTGTGTCAAGAACTACAACTCTGCTGGGTTTTTCACGCTCAACAGTGTGAATCAAGAATGGTCCACCACCCAAAGGACATCCAGCCAACTTGACACAACTGTGGGAAGTATTGGAGTCAACATGGGCCAGCATCCCTGTGGAACGCTTTTGACACCTTGTAGAGTCCATGCCCCAATGAATTTAGGCTGTTCTGAGGGCAAAAGGGGGAGTGCAACTCAATATTAGGAAGGTTTTCGTAATTTTTGGTATGCTCAGCGTATATCATCAGAACAGTGGTCGGAAAACAGAGCCTTGATGAACTCCAAAACTTACCTTAGACTCTCCTCTTCGCCAAATTCACCATACACATCTCTTTTCCACATAAATCAGTTATCTAATAGTTCTCAGTATCCCTACATACAGCAAGGACCATCATATGGTTGTGAATGGTCATTCTCCTTCTCATGTTTGCTTTCTCCTATAGCACAGCACCACCAGGAAAGTATAATCTCCGTCATGCTAAATTGAGCTGATTATTGTAATGAGGTTTCACACCTTTGATATCCTCCAGAGCCTTGGGGAGAGGTTGTGAAGATGAACATGGGCGGGTGAAAGAAACCAAGCGAGATGGAGGGCGGTAGGGATGGAGGGCGGTAGGGATGGAGGGAAGGAAGGGACAAGGTGTGAGAGAAGACTAAAAACAGCATCCCTCCACGTGTGCCATTCTGAGGTTTTTCCAGGTCAGCTGTGATACAGTAATGTACAGTTAGTAAGATTGTAAAGATTGTTTTTATTTTTGGTGAACCATAAAAAAATATTAAAATATTTACTCCCTGAAAAGCAGGAAATGCCTTCAATAGCGGTGGACAAAGAAGCATATCCTATTGTGTATAGCCAGTCCTGTGGAGAGGGAATATGTTGCTACGCATACATGACTGTCACTTTAATTGCTGATTTTCAAAATGTCATTGCTCTTGTAATGTTTTTTTCTGTGGATAGGGGTGTCAGACCCTGGAACTGGATCGTGGTATGAATTTGGAGTTTCAGGGGTCTGGTTTGGTATGATTAAAGTTATCAAGAATCCCAGGAACTCCCAGCTATAGGTTTCTTGATTCCTGATTAATATAAAACTCACTCACATACTGTAGTATCTAGCATTGGGTAGGTCTGTCTGACCATCCCAGGAAAATCATTGGTAAGAGGCTACATTTGCAACGTGAATGAGGCTTCGTGTAAAAAAACCAGGTTTCAGAACCTAGCTGGGTACAGTAATATCTGGTTCGAGCTGGTGTGATATGGCTACCCAAAGCAGGTTTGTAATCACCTGCACTACACCTGTCTTCAAACGCAGGCAGGTTCATGTGACGTCTCTTCTAGGCTGGCTTAGCCACACTGAGCCTTGGCTGCTTCACTCCGATAAGGTGGATAAGAGAGCCGTCCTGACTGCACACACCCACACCCACACCCACACACACACATATACGCTCAACACACACACACACACACACACACACACACACACACATACACACACACACACACACACACACACACGCTCACACACACACACACACACACACACACACAGGGGGAGCGGTCCTGTCGACGTATTACACTGTGGCTTTCATCTCCTTACCATTTGAAGGGCTTATTCACGCCAATTAATAGTCTGTTGCTTTCTTCTCATAATTCCACCCACCAACTTCCCCTGCGGTCAGTGGAGGCTCCTCAGAGGAGGAAGGGGAGGACCATCTTCCTCAGTGAATTTCATAAAAATAAAAATAGTGAAACATTACAAAAGCTGTAATTTAAACAATAATTAATATATTCACGTCACCAAATAATTGATTAAAACACATTGTTTTGCAATGAAGGTCTACAGTATTCTCAACAGCACTCTGTAGGGTAGCACCATTGTGTAGCCGGAGGACAGCTAGTTTCCGTCCTCCTCTGGGTATATTGACTTCAGTACAAAACCTAGGAGGCTCACGGTTCTCACCCCCTTCCATAGACTTACACAGTAATTATGACAACTTCCGGAGGACGTCCTCCAACCTATCAGAGCTCTTGCAGCATGAACTGACATTTTGTCCACCCAATCAAAGGATCAGAGAATGAATCTAGTGCTGAAAGCATAAGCTACAGCTAGCTAGCACTGCAGTGCATAAAATGTGGTGAGTAGTTGACTCAAAGGGAGAGAAAGACAATATTTGAACAGTTTTGAACAAATAAATGTCTTCAAAAATGAAGGAGAAGCAAGAGAGAGAGGGAGAGAGAGAGAGCTAGCTACTGTCACGATCGTCGACTGAAGACACGGACCAAGGCGCAGCGTGATAAGCGTACATACTTTAATTGTACTTACACAAACAAAAACAACAAACAAACGATACGTGAAGTCCTAGGTTATACACAACAAACCAAACGGAACAAGATCCCACAACTACTAGTGCAACACAGGCTGCCTAAGTAGGGTCCCCAATCAGAGACAACGAGCTACAGCTGCCTCTGATTGGGAACCACCCTGGCCAACATAGATCTAAACGATCTAGAACGAAAACATAGAAAAACTCAACATAGAAAAATACACACCCTGGCTCAACCTTTAAGAGTCCCCAGAGCCAGGGCGTGACAGTACCCCCCCTCAAAGGCGCGGACTGCGACCGCGCCACACAAACACAAGAGGGTAGGGGCCGGGTGGGCATTCCGCCTCGGAGGCGGATCCGGCTCCGGGCGTGACCACCACTCTCTCTTCACCCCCCCGTTGCGCCCCTGATCTGGTCTGGCCCCGCTGGCCAGAGCTGGACTGGACACCGGTGGAGCGGATTGCTCTGGCTCCGGAGTGGAGCAGCTGACCGGTGCCGGACCAGGCACCGGTGGAACAGGCACAGGCCATGCCGGACTGGACACACGCACCACTGGCTTGGTGCGGGGAGCAGGAACGGGCAGGAACGGGCTGACGACGCGCACCACTGGCTTGGTGCAGGGAGCAGGAACGGGCCGGACCGGGCTGACGACGCGCACCACTGGCTTGGTGCGGGGAGCAGGAACAGGCCGGACCGGGCTGGCGACGCGCACCACTGGCTTGGTGCGAGGGACAGGAACAGGCCGGACCGGGCTGGCGACGCGCACCACTGGCTTGGTGCGAGGGACAGGAACAGGCCAGACCGGGCTGGCGACGCGCACCACTGGTTTGGTGCGAGGGGCAGGAACAGGCCGGACCGGGCTGACGACGCGCACCACTGGCTTGGTGCGGGGAGCAGGAACAGGCCGGACCGGGCTGGCGACGCGCACCACTGGCTTGGTGCGAGGGACAGGAACAGGCCGGACCGGGCTGGCGACGCGCACCACTGGCTTGGTGCGAGGGACAGGAACAGGCCGGACCGGGCTGGCGACGCGCACCACTGGTTTGGTGCGAGGGGCAGGAACAGGCCGGACCGGGCTGGCGACGCGCACCACAGGCTTGGTGCGAGGGACAGGAACAGGCCGGACCGGGCTGGCGACGCACACCACTGGCTTGGTGCGTGGGACAGGAACAGGCCGGACCGGGCTGGCGACGCGCACCACAGGCTTGGTGCGAGGGACAGGAACAGGCCGGGCCGGACTGTGGAGGCGGACTGGAGGTCTGGAGCGGAGAGCTGACACAACCCGTCCTGGCTGAATGCCTATTTCCACACAATATGTGTGA
Source organism: Coregonus clupeaformis (assembly GCF_020615455.1). Taxonomy (NCBI): domain Eukaryota; kingdom Metazoa; phylum Chordata; class Actinopteri; order Salmoniformes; family Salmonidae; genus Coregonus; species Coregonus clupeaformis. The sequence goes on along the minus strand of NC_059208.1, from coordinate 9,637,555 downwards.
GGCATCAGCACAGGACGTACAGGGCTGTGCACTCGTACTGGCGCTACAGCACGTGGCACTGGCGCAGGATATATGGTACCGAGGAGGGGTACTGGAGGCCACGAGCGTTGAGCCAGCACACCCCGTCCTGGCTGCATGCCCACCTTAGCACGACACGTGCGTGGTGCTAGCACAGGACGTACAGGACTGTGCCGGAACACTCGCGGCACAGTACGTGGCTCCGCCAACCACCCTTTTAGCCCCCCCTAAAAATTATTGGGGCTGTCTCTCGGGCTTCCTCCCCGGCCGGTACCCTCTGCGTTGCCGCTGCTCCTCTCTGTAGCGCGCCTCCACAGTCTCCTCTCCTGCCTGGGCATTCACCTTTGCCCATGGCCCTTTGCCCGCGAATATCTCCTCCCAAGACCACCATTTGCCCACCTGGGACATCGCCATCTTCTCCTCCTGGGCACGCTGCTTGGTCCTCTTATGGTGGGATCTTCTGTCACGATCGTCGACTGAAGACATGGACCAAGGCGCAGCGTGATAAGCGTACATACTTTAATTGTACACAAACAAAAACAACAAACAAACGATACGTGAAGTCCTAGGTTATACACAACAAACCAAACGGAACAAGATCCCACAACTACTAGTGCAACACAGGCTGCCTAAGTATGGTCCCCAATCAGAGACAACGAGCTACAGCTGCCTCTGATTGGGAACCACCCTGGCCAACATAGATCTAAACGATCTAGAACGAAAACATAGAAAAACTAAACATAGAAAAATCCACACCCTGGCTCAACCTTTAAGAGTCCCCAGAGCCAGGGCGTGACAGCTACAGTTGAAGTCGGAAGTTTACATACACCTTAGCCAAATACATTTCAACTCAGTTTTTCACAATTCCTGATATTTAATCCTAGTAAAAATTCCCTGTTTTAGGTCAGTTAGGATCACCACTTTATTTTAAGAATGTGAAATGTCAGAATAATAGTAGAGAGAATGATTTATTTAAGCTTTTATTTATTTCATCCCATTCCCAGTGGGTCAGAAGTTTACATACACTCAATTAGTATTTGGTGGCATTGCCTTTAAATTGTTTAACTTGGGTCAAACGTTTTGGGTAGCCTTCCACAAGCTTCCCAGAATAGGTTGGGTGAATTTTGGCCCATTTCTCCTGACAGAGCTGGTGTAACTGAGTCAGGTTTGTAGGCCTCCTTGCTCGTACACGCTTTTTCAATTCTGCCCACAAATGTTCTATAGGATTGAGGTCAGGGCTTTGTGATGGCCACTCCAATACCTTGACTTTGTTGTCCTTAAGCGATTTTGCCACAACTTTGGAAGTATGCTTGGGGTCATTGTCCATTTGGAAAACCCATTTGCGACCAAGCTTTAACTTCCTGACTGATGACTTGAGATGTTGCTTCAATATATCCACCAAATTTTCCTTCCTCATGATGCCATCTATTTTGTGAAGTGCAGAAGTCCCTCCTGCAGCAAAGCACCCCCACAGCATGATGCTGCCACCCCCATGCTTCACGGTTGGGATGGTGTTCTTCGGCTTGCAAGCCAACCCATTTTTCCTCCAAACATAACGATGGTCATTATGGCCAAACAGTTCTATTTTTGTTTAATCAGACTAGAGGACATTTCTCCAAAAAGTATGATCTTTGTCCTCATGTGCAGTTGCAAACCGTAGTCTGGCTTTCTTATGGCGGTTTTGGAGCAGTGGCTTCTTCCATGCTGAGCGGCCTTTCAGGTTATGTCGATATAGGAATCGTTTTACTGTAGATATAGATACTTTTGTACCTGTTTCCTCCAGCATCTTCACGGTCAAGGTCTTTTGCTGTTGTTCTGGGATTGATTTGCACTTTTCACACCAAAGTACATTCATCTCTAGGAGACAGAACACGTCTCCTTCCTGAGCGGTATGACAGCTGCGTGGTCCCATAGTGTTTATACTTGCATACTATTGTTTGTATAGATGAACATGGTACCTTCAGGCATTTGGAAATTGCTCCCAAGGATGAAGTCAGACTTGTGGAAGTCTACAGTTTTTTTTCTGAGGTCTTGGCTGATTTCTTTTGATTTTCCCATGATGTCAAGCAAAAAGGCACTGATTTTGAAGGTAGGCCTTGAAATACATCCACAGGTACACCTCCAATTGACTCAAATGATGTCAATTAGCCTATCAGAAGCTTCTAAAGCCATGACATCATTTTCTGGAATTTTCCAAGCTGTTTAAAGGTACAGTCAACTTAGTGTATGTAAACTTCTGACCCACTGGAATTGTGATACAGTGAATTATAAGTGAAATAATCTGTCTGTAAACAATTGTTGGAAAAATTACTTGTGTCATGCACAAAGTAGATGTCCTAACCGACTTGCCAAAACTATAGTTTGTTAACAAGAAATTTGTGGAGTGGTTGAAAAACAAGTTTTAATGACTCCAACCTAAGTGTATGTAAACTTCCGACTTCAACTGTATATATCTTAGTATTTTTTTCACTTTCACTTACTTAGCTATTAGCCAACTCAAACACCCGGCTCAAACAGAGAGGGATGCTACGTTAGCTAGCTGGCTATGGCTATCCAACACTGGCACTCTTTCAAGTCAAGGTAAGCTTTTGGTTTTATACATTCATTGCCACCGGCATCCGCCAGTGTATCTGCTAAAGTGCTTGCTGACTGTACACTGAACTGCATGATTGTAGCGGGTTTACTAATGCGTTAGTTCTATTAGCTATGTTGACTATGACGTTAGATAATAGGGTGACAATGATGTAGGCTATGTGTAGCGGTTAGCGGTTAGGATATGAAGGTTTGGCTTGGAAAGGTTTTTTCTCCTGGTCACAGCTAGCTGATGTGTTGTGCACTAAAGTCCACAAGCGAAAGGAACTGGTGCGCGAGGAGGAGAGTGTGTAAATGCGAGAAGGAATTACAATGAGCAAAGTGATCATGCTGTTTGTACAGTATGTGGCTGCTATGACAGTGAACTCTATTTGCGTGTGATCAGGGGTGTATTTTTTCTGCCAATTCTGTTGAAAAACATTTCTCAAACTGTCACAAGCCGGGCTAGAACTCCGGTCTCAAATGTGTAGAGCTGGGGGTACTACCCCTTGCCACAGAGGAGATGTTGTAGGACCCAAATGAAACACCCCAGGCAATACTCCAGGTAAGTAGATTTAATGTTCAAAACAGGAGGCAAAACAAAACAACTCCCCGAGGGGAGAAAAACAAACTAAAGATAACTTCGAATAACTTACTAGGACTGATACGGTGGGACAAAGCAGGAGACACATAGACAGGACGCAATAACCAAGTGAGAAACAAGGGGAAAACACACAGCTAAAATACTCAAGGGGAAACAAGGCACAGGTGACATAGATAAGCTAATTAGGACACATGAGGAAAAACTAAGGCAAAGGGGAACACAGCTGACCTCTAGAGGCCAGGAGACAAACAGGGGAAGCAGGAAGCTGACACAAATGGAAGCAAATGGAACGAAATGGGGATAAACATACCTGAATTTGTCCAATAGAAACTCTCGTTTGCAACTAGATGCAGGCAAGAGCGTGCAAGGCGGTATTGAATGTGTTACTGCCTGTCACCTTGATTACAAAAAATTATCTTGACTTCTCTCAACTTCATGATAGGTATAGGGAAATTCAAGTATCATGTAGCACCCTAAATCTATCGATGTTACATTGAGCTGGGTGAATGGAATATGAATGAAAGTCATCCAAAATGCTGTAATAGAAATAAGGCCATGCTCATTAAAACAATGGTTGTCCTCCCTCATCTTAAACTGCACCAACTGCCACTGCCTACGGTTTTATTTACGCTCACACTGCCTGTGTTATCATCAGCTTAATGGTTGTGTTGGTTCATACCTAATACCTAATACACCTTGCATGGTTACATTAGTAAAATAGACAGCGAGAGAAATTGCAAATGGCCAGGTAACATAACTTGTGTTGTCATTAAGTGGGTTACTCCTGTGTTTGGAGAAAGAAAATATAGGGTGTTCATTGAAGAACTTTGTGGCCTTCATTGTGACCTTTGGTCACGGGCATCACAGAGGATGACACAGGAAGTGAAATAATTGTCCTATAGTCTCATCAATGCATTGTTGGCTTTCCTATCAAAGGTGTAATAACGACTGTTAATAAACTCAGTTTCTTTCCATAAAGGACTGTCTGAGTAACTTAATGTGTGACATTTTCACATGGACAGCGGTCATTTATCAGTCTCACTCTTTAGCAAGATACATGATGTTGTTAATTTCCTAAATGAAAGTTAACTCATGATCTGTGAATTACTTTTTCATGATTTGTTAACCGTTTATAAACGGCACATCCATCCTAGGTGATGGTCTTATTGGTCTTATTTTAACATGGTGGACTTGAACAAAAAGAACAATGTTTGGATTCGAAACCAAACACAGGGGAAATCACTTTGACATCCCCAATTTGCAGCAACAAATTAAAACATAACAAAGACTTAATTACGGTAAAGAAAAGTAGGCGTCTGCCAATATACATTACAGAAAATTCCCTACATTAGCCTGATGGCTTCACTGTTTTTTGTGTCTTATTTCCTCATTTACAATAGCACACAAGAACACATTACTTTATTAAGCATTATTAAATGAGCAATTTAGGCCGTGGATGAGCTAATGGCTTGCGTAAAAGGATATCATAATAATAATCATAGGAAGACAGATTGACAGGTGATCCTCATTTGATATCATCATACGTACACAGTAAAGGCATGCAGCCTCTTGTGTGTCATCAGAAATAGCTATATGCTGGGTGAAACAGGTGGAGAAGTGTAATGGTTTGTTGATGGTCTTGTCTAAGACATTAAACCTGCACCAAATCCACTCAGGCAGTCTAAAAAGCTTTGTCTGGTGGCTGGGTTGTGTTATTTGATATGACCATAATCCTGACCAAAGCCACAGTAATGGTTTTCGTATGAGCCAACCAACCACTTAACCTTCTCCAGTACCTCTGATCATGAGAGGTGCACTGCCACCATAACAAGTGGCTTTGGGCTAAAGTAAGGACTTCCTCCACCGGCAGTCCTAGTATGCACCCCAAATGGCACCCTAATGTGCCCTGGTCATAAGTAATGCATTATGTAGGGAATAGGGTGCCATTTGGGTCGCAGTGTTAATTCATTTTGTCTCGATGAAACTGAACATTGCTCACAGGGGGAAGTAGAGTGTCAAAGGGGACCAATTTAACCGTGGATGGGGAACATTTGACATATCTACCTCCTGGTTAGAGTCCTCTGATGAGGTTTCAGGAAGGATTAAAGCTTATGTGATACTCTGACACTGTAATATTTAGGAAATGATGGGTGATACAGTACAGTACAAAACCATTGCTTTTATTCCTATATAATATAATACCTAATTGTTGCTCTTTGTGAGGCTGCATAAACTCACCAAATTACCAGCTTTCCTTTCCTTTGTCTCATGCTTGGCAATTAACCCAAATAAGAACAGGGGAGAAAATCTGTATGGAGGAGATATTATTGCCTAAGGAATAACAATGTCTCATTACTAAAGACAGTGGTCTTGTGTGGGGCTCAGTTGGTGCTAGCATTGTCAAGGTTGGGGTTCAATTCCCGCAGGGATCACATACACATACTATAAATGTATGCACTCACTGTACTGTAAGTTGGATAAAAGCACATGTTAAGTGGCAAAATATATAGAAAGCAGTGGCGGTCGGTGCCGTTTTTTTTATGAATATGGCCTTGCTTATATGGCTTATTTCTATTACAGCATATTGGATGACTGTCATTCATATTCCATTCACCCAGCTCAATGTAACATCGATAAGTTTAGGCTACTACATGATACTCTAATTTTCCCTGTACCCATCATGAGGTTGCTACAAACTAGCCTATGAATGGAAGTTTACAATGTAAGTGCACAGGTCGAGAGAATTATGAGTAATCAATGTGACAGATAGTGACATATTCAATACCACCTTGCACACTCTTGTCTGCGTCTAGCTGATCTAGGGTGTAATCATTAGTCCAACAGTTGCAAACAAGAGTTTCTATTGGACAAATTCAGGTATGTTTATCCCCGTTTCGTTTCATATGCTTCCGTTTAATAAATGTTTTTCAACAGAATCGGCACAATGAATACACCCCTGATCAAACGCTAACAAAGTTCACTTTCATACCAGACACATACCAACAGCTCATTGTATATAAAATTCCTTCTCGCATCTATCCATGCGCTCTCCTCCCCTCACCTTTTCCTTCGCTTGTGGACTTCAGTGCACAACACATCAGATGTCTGTGACCAGGCAAAAAAACGTTTCCAAGCCAAACCTGCTAACCGCTACACACAGCCTACATCGTTGTCACGTCATAGTCAACATAGCGACTAGAACTAAAACGTTAGTAAACCCGCTACAATCATTCAGTACAGAGCAGTCAGCAGCAATCAGTTTAGCAGTTACACATGCGGGCCCCAGTGGCAAAAAAATAATACAACCAAAAGCTTACCTTGACTTGGAAGAGTTCCAGTGTTGGATAGCCATAGCCAGCTAGCTAACATAGCATCCCTCTCTGTTTGAGCCGGGTGTTTGTGTAGGCTAAACTAGCCAACTGCATTTGACACTAGCTAAGTATGTGAAAGTGAAAGTAAAAAATATATACTACGAGATATAGCTCTCTCTCTCTCTCTCTCTCTCACTCTCTTTCTCTCTCTCTCCCTCTCTCTCTTGCTTCTCCTTAATTTGAGAAGAAATATGTTTGTTCAAAACTGTTCAACTATTGTCTTTCTCTCTTTTTGAATCAACTACTCACCCCATTGTATGCACTGCAGTGCTATTTAGCTGTATCTTATGCTTTCAGTACTAGATTAATTATCTGATCCTTTGATTGGGTGGACAACATATCACTCTCCTGAGTGGCGCAGTGGTCTAAGGCACTGCATCGCAGTGCTAACTGTGCCACTAGATCCTGGTTCGAATCCAGGCTCTGTCGCAGCCGGCCGTGACCGGGAGACTCATGGGCGGCGCACAATTGGCCCAGCGTCGTCCAGGGTAGGGGAGGGAATGGCCGGCAGGGATGTAGCTCAGTTGATAGAGCATGGCGTTTGCAACGCCAGGGTTGTGGGTTCGATTCCCACGGGGGGACAGTATAAAAAAAATATATATGTATTCGCTAACTGTAAGTCGCTCTGGATAAGAGCGTCTGCTAAATGACTAAAATGTAAATGTAATATCAGTTCATGCTGCAAGAGGTTGGAGAACGTCCTCCGGAAGTTGTCATAATTACTGTGTAAGTCTATGGAAGGGGGTGAGAACCATGAGCCTCCTAGGTTTTGTATTGAAGTCAATGTACTCAGAGGAGGACAGAAGCTAGCTGTCCTCCGGCTACACCATGGTGCTACCCAACAGAGGGCTGCTGAGGCTACTGTAGACCTTTATTGCAAAACAGTGTGTTTTAATCAATTATTTGGTGACGTGAATATATTTACTATGGTTTTATCTGAAATTCACTGAGCAGGATGGTCCTCCCCTTCCTCCTCTGAGGAGCCTCCACTGATAGAAAAAGAGTCAAGGCAACCCCAGGAAGGAAACCACAGTAACCAAAGGTCATTGGGTCACCTGGCAGGCAGGTGATGGCGGTGAACATGTCCTGTGGGAATGCCACGCGATGCTGAAGGGGTTTGTGTGTGTACGTACGTGCATGCGTCCGCAGGTGTGTGTGTGTTTGCGTGTGTGTGTGTGCCAGTGGCACCCTAAGAAAGGTAAACAAATCACAACAGTGTGGGATACACTGTATGTCTGTTGTACTTTACGGTGTGTTCAAAGAAAGGAAAAGAAAGAGAGGGAAAGTGTGTCCCCATTTTATCATTCAATATTAACCTGTTAGTTTATTCAAACTCAATTCAATAATGAACATCGGCAACAGGCCCATTAATCAACCATACCAGACCAGACGACGGTAGACCAGACTAGTACAGTGAAATATTATAATAAAACAGAAAAGCGATCCAGTATCTTCTGTAATAACCCTAAGGAGAAACCAGAATTAGTCTAATACAGGAGGAAATAATTTAGTCGAAACAGAACATTTGGGGACAATGTTTCTGATTGCCCAAAGCAGAAATCAAATATGTGTTATCGAGAATATGAAGCTGATGAAGCTTATTCCTGGACCAAAAAGCAGATGAAGCTTATTCCTGGACCAAAAAACACTTTCAATTAAGATTTTCCATATACTTTTTATTTCAGTAGGAGGTTTAATCTGAGTCTGGGAAATCATCCCTTGATGTTTCCTGTATAAGACTCAGACAGAGACAGAGACCTTGTCCCTGAGGACAGTACCTTGAATTACCATAATTTGATGCCCCTGAAGATCACTTTCAATGGCTCTGACTTTATAAACTTAAGATGAGTCTTGTCCCAAGGAGAATGACTAAGTATGATAACTGCAGGTCCACCCAGTACTGTTGGCATGGCTAATGCTGAGCAATATGCAGAGACAGGTAAGAAATCATCGCCAGCTCCCTCCCTCAAACAACAGGAGGAAATTAAAATATGTCACAGTCAGGCAGTGTTTTAGCTGGCTCATGGTTTGTTTTAACTGGCTTTGTCTGGTCTGGTCTCTGTCTGAGTTGTAGTGCTACAAGCCTGGTGGCTCACTGGATAGACAAGCACTATAACCTGGTGGTCCAGTCTATGGTCCTGTGTGTGCTATTAGCCAACTCCTCTCTGTGTTCCAATTGTCTTACCAAAGATGCCTTTGTGTATGCCTTGACAATGATAGAAGAGTTGGCTACAACACATAGCCTTCAGTATGGGACCAGGCTAAACAGGGATATTCTTGTCTGAGTATTTTTGATTGTCGAGGGACAGCTGATCCAATCACTAAGGGGCAAATCCTAATTTCCAATGTTCATGTAGTCATGCATTGATGTCAGTGTTAGACTAAGAGGAAGTTAGGATTCACCTTGGGACTCAGTGCCTAACCCAACCCCTCTGGAGAGACAGTACTTCTCTGTATATTTTGAAGTCCTTCTTTGAATTTCTCCAAGTTCACATCTGAGACAGTTGTTATGTTGCACTCTTCAATAATATATCAAACCCTCTGATACTGGTCCTTGGAGACACATATGTCTGAGCAGTTTCAATGTGTACAGTAATTTGACCCATAGGCGAAATTACCACGGGAATTGGTGGACATATTAGAACAGGTCGATTCGTCTCCCCCCCCCCACCCCCCTAATTTATTCAAAATGGTTGGGGGTCCCCTGGAGGATTGGAGGGGCCCCATATAGCATAGGAACACGTCATAAGCAATGGCAAAATGTGTAGAATTGCAGGACATCAGCTTTAATGGTCGACTTTGGCCACGAAAAACAGTCCAATTCCTCCTCTTTCTCAATTTTCTAACCAAAATGGGGTGTGCCTTTGGTGGTTCATCAATGTGTCATTCTGGTCATGCACGCTGCGACCGACATAGCTAGTTCATTAGCTAAGCTAGCCACTTGTAGCTAGCCAGTGACTCATCCAGTATGTGTTGGTGTCATTTCACAGGATTTGTTATTCAATCAGTTTTTATTAAAGCATTACATATATTTTAGTCATTTAGCAGACGCTCTTATCCAGAGCAACTTACAGTTAGTGAATACATATATATTTCATTTCATACTGGTCCCCCGTGGGAATCAAACCCACAACCCTGGCATTGCAAACGCCATGCTCTATCAACTGAGCTACATCCAGCCATTCCCTCCCCTACCCTGGACAACGCTAGGCCAATTGTGCGCTGCCCATGAGTCTCCCGGTCGCAGCCGGCTGCGACAGAGCCTGGATTCGAACCAGGATCTCTAGTGGCACAGCTAGCACTGTGATGCAGTGCCTTAGACCACTGCGCCACTCAGGAGACTGAATGACCTGTTATGTTGGTGCATTGATCAGTTATAGTTTAAAGTCGTTATTTTAGCGTCCAAAAAACGTTGATTAAGTATGTTAAAAAGCTGCTTTTCTGTGTTGGAATGGTGTGGGCATATACCGGTCATTAAAAATATTCATTCAAGTAGACCGCTGATTGGCCAGGTCATCCTCCTCAGGAGGTTGACAGCATCCTTTATGAGGAAATAGCAAGAGTTTTTGAAACGGTCTGTTTAAGAGGTGGGAATTTGTAAGTGTTTTGTCTCCAATTTATGCTTTGGCCACAAATACAAGTATAGGATGAGTTAACAACATTATTTGGGTATGAATTAACAGAATATGAACTTTTAAAAGGGATATTTTCACTGGACAGTTACTTTAAAATGGAAACATTTTCTCTTATCCTCATGGCAAAATGTAAAAAAAATAGCATGAGATGAACTATAAAACAGCAACATTTTCTCTCTGCCCCATGGTAAAATGTGTAGAATTGCAGGTAATTAGGGGGGAGGGGCCTTCCACTTAGCCTTCCCACTTATACTGTGTTTTACCCCTCAAGAGAGGCATAATACGTTTTGTCAAACTGTGTAGAATTGCAGGAAATTTGTTTTAAAATGTAAAAAAATTATCCGGGGGAGGACCACCCAGAGCCACGTCTACTGTTTGTCCACCCCAATATCTACACCACAATGCCACCCTTGATTTGACCACCTCTAATCATCTCTGGAACAGCCTGTCTCTGTCATACTAAACATGTCCTTGTTGGGGTGTAGCTGTGAGAGTGGGGGTGTCGCTGTGAGAGTGGGGGTGTAGCTGGGAGAGTTGGGGTGTACCTGGGAGAGTGGGGGTGTAGCTGGGTGTAGATGAGAGGGGGACAGCTGGGAGGAGGTGGTTGGTGGGGAGAGGTTGCAGGGGTTGAGTGGTGTTGGCAGAGACCATGAAGTATGACTCTGGGTCTACCTTGAGTATAAAATATGTCTGAGTATAAAAATAGATCTAATTTAGGATCTAATTTTAGTCTGTGTCAGTTTATAATTTAGAAGACAATTAAGAACAATTGGGCATCCATCCTATCCCAGCCTTAAATACAGATGGATGGAAGGATGGAGGGATGGAGGGAGGGAGGGAGGGGAGAACCGTTGAACAGATGTAGCCGTGGTGTCGAGGGGAATAAATAAGTGAGTAGTTGTTTTGAGACAGATAGGCGCACTCATGTATGGCAGGCAGCGTTTGTTCATCTGTGCTTTTAGTGAACCGTTGACAAGCCGCTTCTAGTCTCAACTTCAAAAACGATTTCTCTTTGTTTAAATGTAGCCCTGATTTGCTGCGCGTCAGTGTGTGTATTTATTCTGAACATGCCTTGATCATGATCTGTCATACTTTGCATTTAAAGATGGAATCCACAGTAGGGGAAACACCGCCCCACCGTCCCACCGTCCCACCGTTGTTATTGTTTTTGTTGCTGAGCTGAGGAGCATCATGCAGCATGGTAACAAAAAATTGCGCTCTTCTATCGCACGTGCAATGATGTCCGAGGGGAAAAAACCGTTTGTTGTATGCAGTAACTTATTTGTTGTTGTACTATCGCAAACGGACGTGGCAGTTTCACCATTAAGGATTCCAGCTTTAAGGACAAATGCAAATAAACATACTGTATGGATACTGAAGCTCATTATTCAAAGATAAACATTTTGTTTAGCTAAAACGTGAACCAGTGATTGATGAAGCACTGTAGGTTGCATGTTGTGTGACAATGTTATCAGCATATGGCAAATGTCCCTCTGTAAAGTGTATTGAGACCTTATCACAATCCACTTAAATAAAGTTGACTTGACTTCACAGGCATATGGGTGCCCTCTCCACTCCTGATGCCTAGTATTGGGTAGAAGGCTACAACGTACACTACCAGTCAAGAGTTTGGACACACCTACTCATTCAAGGGTTTTTCTTTATTTTTACTATTTTCTACATTGTAGAATAATAGTGAAGACATCAAAATGATGAAATAACACATATGGAATCATGTAGTAACCAAAAAAGTGTTAAACAAATCAAAATATATTTTATATTTGAGATTCTTCAAATAGCCACCCTTTGCCTTGATGACAGCTTTGCACACTCTTGGCATTCTCTCAACCAGCTTCATGAGGTAGTCACCTGGAATGCATTTCAACTAACAGATGTGCCTTCTTAAAAGTTAATTTGTGGAATTTCTTTCCTTCTTAATGCGTTTGAGCCAATCAGTTGTGTTGTGACAAGGTAGGGGGGGGGGTATACAGAAGATAGCCCTATTTGGTAAAAGACCAAGTCCGTATTATGGCAAGAACAGCTCAAATAAGCAAAGAGAAACGACAGTCCATCATTACTTTAAGACATGGTCAGTCAATACGGAAAATGTCAAGAACTTTGAAAGTTTCTTTGTGCAGTCGCAAAAAACATCAAGCTGGCTCAAATATAAACTGGCTCTCATGAGGACCGCCACAGAAATGGAAGACCCAGAGTTACCTCTGCTGCAGAGGATAAGTTCATTAGAGTTACCAGCTTCAGAAATTGCAGCCCAAATAAATGCTTCACAGAGTTCAAGTCACAGACACATCTCAACATCAACTGTTCAGAGGAGAGTGCGTGAATCAGGCCTTCATGGTCTAATTGCTGCAAAGAAACCACTACTAAAGGACACCAATAAGAAGAAGAGACCTGCTTGGGCCAAGAAACATGAGCAATGGACATTAGACCGGTGGAAATTTGTCCTTTGGTCTGGAGTCCAAATATGAGATTTTTGGTTCCAACCACCATGTCTTTGTGAGACGCAGTATTGGTGAACGGATGATCTCTGCATGTGTAGTTCCCACCGTAAAGCACGGAGGAGGAGGTGTTATGGTGTGGGGGTGCTTTGCTGGTGACACTGTCTGTGATTTATTTAGAATCCAAGGCACACTTAACCAGCATGGCTACCACAGCATTCTGCAGCAATACACCATCCCATCTGGTTTGGGCTTAGTGGGACTATCATTTGTTTTTCAACAGGACAATGACAAACACACCTCCAGGCTGTGTAAGGGCTATTTTACCAAGAAGGAGAGTGATGGAGTGCGGCATCAGATGACCTGGCCTCCACAATCCCCCGACCTCAACCCAATTGAGATGGTTTGGGATGCGTCGGACGGCAGAGTGAAGGAAAAGCAGCCAACAAGTGCTCAGCATATGTGGGAACTCCTTCAAGACTGTTGGAAAAGCCTTCCAGGTGAGGCTGGTTGAGAGAATGCTAAGAGTGTGCAAAGCTGTCATCAAGGCAAAGGGTGGCTATTTGAAGAATCTCAAATATAAAATATATTTTGATTTGTTTCACACATTTTTGGTTCCTACATGATTCCGTTTGTGTTATTTCATAGTTTTGATGTCTTCAGTATTATTCTACAATGTAGAAAATAGTCAAAATAAAGGAAAACCATTGAATCAGTGTGTGCCCGGGTGTGTCCAAACTTTTGACTGGTACTGTACATCATGACCATCCAAAGCTAAATGAAAATAAATCACAAGGCGAGTGTCCATATTTCCTTTATTTCCTTTTATGACATGCCTTTACAATGTATGGATGGTTTAATCAGTGCTAGGTCTTGAGTTTTATCACAAAGCTTCAGACAACGTTTTGTCCGTCTAAAAAAAGGAAAAGACAATTGACAGGCAGAGAAGAAAGACAACAACCATATTCTCTCTGTTTTATATTACTTTGACATTTCTGCGTCTTCATTTCAGCAAGACAGTGGAAAACTAGGATATCAAAGTCCATTTCACTTCTATCAGCTCTTTCAAAGCAAACAATAAAGAGTTAATTTCTCCTTTGTGTTGGTTCTGTATACACTATCCTGGACATGAAAAGATTCCCAAACACATAAACCTTTGTCTGTGAAACGCAGCGCTTTCTTCTTTCATGTCCAGAAACCGACTCTGAATGTGAAATGATTTGGTTAAAATGAGAAACAGAAAATGTGAGATAAGTATTTCAGGCACTTAAATATTCTTCCCGACTCCTTGGCTTGGCTACGCTTGCTTTCTTCATTTGCGGTACAGTACATGCATTGAAAGAAAAAGTATCCTCTCCTAAACCCATTACAAATACATGAGACATGAACCCATGGCCTCTGCTCTGCAGGATAAATCAGTGCAAAAGGCTGTACAGTAGCACAACATTCAAATACAACGATTTAAAGGGATTTCAAGTTCTTTCTCACACACAACAACAATGTACCTATTTACATTTAGTTTGATTCATGTGTGATGTGACTAGGCTTACTTGTGTATCTACCGGTTGTATCTATCTGTTGCAACTACTTGTCGTAACAACATGTTGTAACTACCTGTTGTAACTACCTGTTGTAGCAACCTGTTGTAACTACATGTTGTAACTACCTGTTGTAGCAACCTGTTTTACTACATGTTGTAACTACCTGTGCTCATCATATCATCAAATCCTCCCAAATGAACTGTCCACCTTGCAGCTCTGGGGGAAAAAATGAAACTTTGTAAACATTCCTTTTCAAAATACAGAATTTGTTATCCGCATTGAATATGGAAAGAACCTTATACTTTTCTAATTCTCTCATTCTCCTGCCCATATCTCTCCTCTCTATTTATCTCTCTCTCTTTCTCTCCCTCTCCGACCTGCCCTCCCCCTCCCTTCTCTCTATGGGATGTTTTAGTGAACCCTTGTCACTGTGATGGAAGTGAAAGCCATTTAAATTAATGACAGCTGCAATTTGCTCTTCTCACTTGGCTGGAGATATAACTGTACACACAGTGTTATTAAAGGCAAGGTAAATGATGCATGCATCTATCTGCATTCTGAACGCAGCATGGGGCTGAACAGAAAGGGGATGTATGTGTTGAAATGATTACAGTCTTCCCATCGCCAGGTTTGTGATGCTGAGGGTGTGTCCCAAATTGTACCCTATTCCCTACATAGTGTATTACTTTCCACCAGGGCCCACAGGGCTTTATGCACTATGTAGGGAATAGGGTGCCATTTGGGACACTAACTATATCTACAATTTGGCTGAGAGAGGAAGCTTTGTGTGAAACACATTCCTATGAATATGAATATGTATTCTATTTCAGGAAGCATAAACTGAGTCATAAAAAATCATAGCAAATGTTTTTTGTGGAAAAACCAAATGCACAGTATTGTTGTTGGGTGTTGTACAGGTGTTGTGTTAACATGTAACACGAAACGCTTGTTCGGACTCAGGACATGAGAACTTGGACACTACTAGGGTACTGGTAAATCACGAAACACATACAAATCACTTGAATCTACCAATTGTTTTGCGGGGTCATTTGATTTGATATCTACCCAAAAAACCATTGTGCTACGTTATCTGACCATCACAAATCTACTAAGATGCAATGGATCAACTTTGTTGTTTCAAGACAACAAGAACATACAGTACAGGGAGTTGACAAAATGAAGGAAGGAATGTTTAGTGTTTCTACAGCACATCAGTAGTCTTTCAACATTGGTGATGTCATGGTCAGTTTAACAAATCATTGATTCCATTATTTCACATATGAAAATTAAAGGTAATTTTCATGATTGATATTTGGGGCCCGTTATTTGTTCAAATAAAATTAAACAAAGTATGCAGTTGGATGCACAAACACAGAACACTCTTCAGATCAAAGGTCTGTTATCATTACCTTACAAAAGTTTAGTCCAACAAACAATTTCTCCAGATTTTGCTCTAGAAAAGACTTATCAACCTATCAAAATTTAAACCTGAGATTCAGATTTTCAAAACGATCTCAGAACAGATCTCAATGAAGCCATATGTGGTACACCCATAGACTATACCCTTCTGTTACTGTGATCTGAACTAACTGCCGTTGTCTATGTTCTGACCTGTACGCTGTGCATTTGAAAATGCTTGTCTTTAGATTGATGCCTACAGACAACCGCTAACGTTTAAAGCATTTCTCCTCTTTAAAAATGGGGTTTTCTCAATGTTTACCTTTGTAATTGACACATATGGGGTGTGAAGCTTCAAATACACAGATCCAGGTTGAATCTATCATGATTTCTTTTAAGTACACCACAGGTAGGACAAAATAAAAACAATTTCACAACAGAAGACGTTACATCCATCTTGAAATTTGGAACCAGTTGTAAACACTAGAAATGTGGGTCCTATCTCCGGGTTTAGTTCTGAACTTCTGCTGTTCATGCATAGAATTAGAATAAATTAGTCATTCTAATTCTAGAACTAATTAGGCAATCTAATTCTATGGTATACAGTCAGTTCTCACTATAGTGATGTCAGTTCTCACTACAGGGATGTCACACCGGACTACTGATGTCCTATAGTATTCAGTAGTGATGATGTCATGTTACACCACAGTACTGATGTCCTCCACCTCGTTGGGCTTCACAGGCTTGCTGGGCAGCGACTTGAGGTACTCCAGGTGTCGCCGGGCATCCTCCTGGTTCTGCCGTACGTAATACACCACGTAGGAGATGACCATGGCGAACCAGCCGAACATCGTCACCAGCATGGCGTAGTCCGTGGTCCTCTTGGCCAGGTTACACAGGTCTGTGTCCACCGCCAGGAAATGGCGTCCCTCCTGCTCCTGGAGTTCGGAGCTCCGGCAGAGGACACGTGCAGCCGCTTCGTGGTTGTGGGCCATGCCGCCCAGTGCCTGCTGCAGGGTGCAGTCACAGTGCCAGGGGTTGTCGTCCACCAGGACCCGTGCTTTGAGCCGGGCGAACGCATCCTTGTGCACGCTAGTGATGCGGTTGTGTGAGAGGTCGAGCACCTGCAGTGTGGCCTCCACGCCACTGAAGGCGCCCTCCCCCAACGTCTCCACAGAGTTGTGGGACAGGTTGAGCTCCCGCAGCAGCCTCAGGCCCCGGAAGGCGTGGTCGGGGACGGCCATGATCTGGTTGTGGTCGAGGCGGAGCACGGCGGTGTCTGGAGGCAGGTCCGGGGGGATCTCTTTGAGCCGGGACCCGGTGCAGGAGACGTTGAGGCCAAGGAGGAGCCCCAGGGGCCCCGGGCCGAGGTGGAGGCCAGGGTCGGGTCGGGCCCGCTGGCAGACGCATCCCTTGGGACACATGGAGGCAGAGGGGAAGCACAGGGCCATGAGGACCAGGCTCTGGAGGAGCAGGCACATGGGGATGGAGCGGGACAGCCACAGGTCCAGGGGAGTCATACTGGTGGGGACCACCAACCCTCAGCATCCCGCCAAGGGACAGGGACACTACACCACTGGACCGACCCAAGGAGCAACGGACCGGCCACGGCTCATACCAAACACTCCATACTGGAGACTGACGAGCCTCCACCAACACACTCGGTCAGTTCAGGCCTAGCAGGGCCTGTCACCAGTTTAACTCATGCTGTAATCACACCTGAAATAAAACAGATAGAAGCATTAAACAATATAAAAACTGCTTAATGAATTACTGTAGACAAAACAGCAGCACCACGGTTTGTAAGTGAAAATAAACCATTGACTTACTCTGTTAAATACACATCATCATAATCTCACTGTTATTGATAGAAACAATATTGCACAACTTGTTCTATTTATGCCATTCTAGGCTACATGATAGGGTTAATCTAGGTTAGATGAATCACTGTCCTTAATAACCTAAATCAGGGTCACACAGAGTGTATCTTGGTAGTTTTAAACAAATCTAATTTGAAACAAAAGTATATACCTCTCACACATGGTTATGGGCATAAAAAAAGAAGATAACTGTACCATGTCAGTGGCTTGCGAAAGTATTCACCCCCCTTGGCATTTCTCCTATTTTGTTGCATTACAACCTGGAATTAAAATGGATTTTTGGGGGGTTTGTATCATTTGATTTACACAACATGCCTACCACTTTGAAGATGCAAAATATTTTTTATTGTGAAACAAACAAGAAATAAGACAAAAAAACAGACAATGTGATCGTGCATAACTATTCACCCCCCAAAGTCAACACTTTGTAGAGCCACCTTTTGCAGCAATTGGGGTATGTCTCTATAAGCTTGGCACATCTAGATACTGGGATTTTTGCCCATTCTTCAAGGCAAAACTGCTCTTGCTCCTTCAAGTTGGATGGGTTCCGCTGGTGTACAGCAATCTTTAAGTCATACCACAGATTCTCAATTGGATTGAGGTCTGGGCTTTGACTAGGCCATTCCAAGACGTTTAAATGTTTCCCTTTAAACCACTCAAGTGTTGCTTTAGCAGTATGCTTAGGGACATTGTCCTGCTGGAAGGTGAACCTCCGTCCCAGTCTCAAATCTCTGGAAGACTGAAACAGTTTTCCCTCAAGACTTTCCCTTTATTTAGCGCCATCCATCATTCCTTCAATTCTGACCAGTTTTCCAGTCCCTGCCGATGAAAAACATCCCCACATGCTGCCACCACCATGCTTCACTGTGGGGATGATGTTCTCAGGGTGATGAGAGGTGTTGGGTTTGCACCAGACATAGCGTTTTCCTTGATGACCAAAAACCTCTATTTTAGTCTCATCTGACCAGAGTACCTTCTTCCATATGTTTGGGGAGTGTCCCACATGCCTTTTGGCGAACACCAAACGTGTTTGCTTATTTTTTTCGTTAAACAATGGCTATTTTCTGGCCACTCTTCCGTAAAGCACAGCTCTGTGGAGTGTACAGCTTAAAGTGTTCCTATGGACAGATACTCAAATCTCCACTGTGGAGCTTTGCAGCTCCTTCAGGGTTATCTTTGGTCTCTTTGTTGCCTCTCTGATTAATGCCCTCCTTGCGTGGTCTGTGTGTTTTGGTGGGAGGCCCTCTTTTGGCAGGTTTGTTGTGGTGCCATATTCTTTCCATTTTTTAATAATGGATTTAATGGTGCTCGTGGGATGTTCAAAGTTTCAGATATTTTTTTATAACCCAACCCTGATCTGTACTTCTCCACAACTTTGTCCCTGACCTGTGTCACGCTCTGGCTCCGGGACTTTGTATTATTGAGCCAGGGTGTGTTCATTTTTGTTGTGTTTGGGGATTAGTTGGGTTGTTATTGGTGGTTTCATTGTTTGGTCCAGTGACTCCCAATCAGTGGTAACGAGTGTCAGCTGTCGGCTCGTTATCTCTGATTGGGAGCCATATTTAAACTGTCATTGTTCACCTTGGGGTTGTGGGTTTTTGTTCTATGTTCAGTCGTTGTCACTGAGGACTTCATGATCGTGTTTTGTTTTGTATTCTCGTGTATTGCATTAAAGTCAATATGTTCGCTACCAACGCTGCGCTTTGGTCCTACTTCATAGACGATCGTGACAGAAAAACCCACCACAACGAGACCAAGCAGCGTTTCCAGGAGTTGGATGACGAGTGGTGGAGACAGAAGAGCGAAGGTTGGGAGAGGACTATAGAGGCCTGGTCCACGGAGAGGAGAGAACCCCAGAAAATGTTTAGGGGGGGGCTCACGACGTCGGGGCAGCAGGAGTACGGGTTAGAGGAGTGCAGTAGGTTGGCAGAAAAGGCCGCCAGGTTAAGGGGGCCACTGGTCACGAAGGGGAAGGAAGGTGTGGAGGCACGGCGAAGGGTACTGGGGTGTGTTACCAGTCCGGTCCGGCCCGTTCCTGATCCCCGTGTAGGGCCAGGGGTGTGTGTCCTCAGTGCGGTCCTGTCTGTTCCTGTTCCTCGCATGGAGCCTGTGGTGCGCGCCGCCAGCCCGACTCGGTCTGTTCCTGCTCCCTGCACCAAGTCTGTGGTGCGTTTCGTCGGCCCTGTTCGGCCCGTGCCTGCTCCCCACACCAAGCCAACGGTGTGCGTCGCTAGGCCAGCTCGACCTGTTCCTGCTCCCCGCACCAAGTCTGTGGTGCGTTTCGTCAGCCCTGTCCGGCCCGTCCCTGCTCCCCGCACCAAGCCAATGGTGCGCGTCGCCAGCCCAGCCCGGCCTGTCCCTGCTCTACGCACCAAGCCAAAGGGGTGCGTCGCCAGCCCAGCCCGGCCGGTTCCTGCTCCACGCATCAAAACTACGGTGTGCGTCGCCGGCCCAACCCGGACTGTTCCTGCCACTCGCACCAGGCTAAGGGGTGCGAGTCGTCAACCTGGGTCAGCTCGTTCCGGCTACTCGCACCAAACCAAGGGGGCGAGTCGTCAACCTGGTTCAGCCTATGCCTGCTACGCGCACCAAGCCAGGGAGGCGAGTCGTCAGCCTGAGGAGGTCCGTTCGGCTCCACGCACCAAGCCGAGGATGCGTATCGTCAGCCAGGTCCGGTCCGTCCCTGCCTCACGCGCCAAGCTAGGGGTGCGCGTCATCAGTCCGGATCCAGCCAGCTGGGTTGGATCGGACCGGGGCCATTACGGGGATGGATGTAGGATGGTGGTCAAGCCCGGAGCCAGAGCCGGAGCCGCCTCCGAGGAGCAACACCCACCCAGCCCTCCCCTATTTGGGTTCTTTGAGGCGCGGTCGCAGTCCGCGCCTTTAGGGGGTACTGTCACGCTCTGGCTCCGGGACTTTGTATTATTGAGCCAGGGTGTGTTCATTTTTGTTGTGTTTGGGGATTAGTTGGGTTGTTATTGGTGGTTTCATTGTTTGGTCCAGTGACTCCCAATCAGTGGTAACGAGTGTCAGCTGTCGGCTCGTTATCTCTGATTGGGAGCCATATTTAAACTGTCATTGTTCACCTTGGGGTTGTGGGTTTTTGTTCTATGTTCAGTCGTTGTCACTGAGGACTTCATGATCGTGTTTTGTTTTGTATTCTCGTGTATTGCATTAAAGTCAATATGTTCGCTACCAACGCTGCGCTTTGGTCCTACTTCATAGACGATCGTGACAACCTGTTTGGAGAGCTCCTTGGTCTTCATGGTGCCGCTTGCTTGGTGGTGCCCCTTGCTTAGTGGTGTTGCAGACTCTGGGGCCTTTCAGAACAGATGTATATATACTGAGATCATGTGACAGATCATGTAACACTTAGATTGCACACAGGTGGACTTTATTTAACTAATTATGTGACTTCTGAAGGTAATTGGTTGCACCAGATCTTATTTAGGGGCTTCATAGCAAAGGGGGTGAATACATATGCATGCACAACTTTTCCGTTATTTTGTTTTGTTTAGAATTTTCTGAAACAAGTAATTTTTTTCATTTCACTTCAACAATTTGGACTATTTTGTGTATGTCCATTAAATGAAATCCAAATAAAAATCAATTTATATTACAGGTTGTAATGCAACAAAATAGGAAAAACGACAAGGGGGTGAATACTTTTTCAATGCACTGTAGAGTTGAAATGTATTCAATTTTGAGTTTGCATCCCAATATTACCCTTTATCTACACTATATATACAAAAGTATGTGGACACCCCTTCAAATTAGTGGATTAGGCTATTTCAGCCACACCCGTTGCTGACAGGTGTATAAAATCAAGCACACAGTCATGCAATCTCCATAGACAAACATTGGCAGTAGAATGGCCTTACTGAAGAGCTCAGTGACTTTCAACCGTCATAGGATGTCACCTTTCCAATAAGACAGTTTGTCAAATTTCTGCCCTGCTAGAGCTGCCCCGGTCAGCTGTAAGTAATGTTATTGTGAAGTGGAAACATCTAGGAGCAACAACGGCTCAGCCACAAAGTGGTAGGCCACATAAGCTCACAGAATGGGACCACTGAGTGCTGAAGCGCTTAGAGCGTAAAAATCGTCTGTCCTCAGCTGCATCACGCACTACCGAGTTCCAAACTGCCTCTGGAAGTACGTCAGCATAATAACTGTTTGTTGGGAGCTTCATGAAATGGGTTTCCATGGCCGAGCAGCTGCACACAAGCATAAGATCACCATGCGCAATGCCAAGCGCCAGCTGGAGTTGTGTAAAGCTCACCGCCATTGGACTCCGGAGAAGTGGAAACGCGTTCTCTGGAGTGATGAATCACGCTTCACCTTCAGGCAGTCCGACGGACGAATCTGGGTTTGGCGGATGCCAGGAGAACACTACCTGCCCGAATGCATAGTGCCAACTGTAAAGGAGGAATAATGGTCTGGGGCTGTTTTCATGGTTCGGGCTAGGCCCCTTAGTTCCAGTGAAGGGAAATCTTAATGCTACAGCATACAATGACATTCTAGACGATTCTGTCCTTCCAACTTTGTGGCAACAGTTTGGGGAAGGCCTTTTCCTGTTTCAGCATGACAATGCCCCCGTGCACAAAGTGAGGTCCATACAGAAATGGTTTGACGAGATCGGTGTGGAAGAACTTGACTGGCCTGCACAGAGCCCTGACCTCAACCCCATCGAACACCTTTGGGATGAATTGGGAGGCCGACTGTGAGCCAGGCCTAATTGCCCAACATCAGTGGGCGGCAGGTAGCGTAGTGGTTAAGAGCGTTGTGCCAGTAACCGAAAGGTTGCTGGTTCTAATCCCCGAGCTGACTAGGTGAAAAATCTGTCGATGTGCCCTTGAGCAAGGCACTTAACCCTAATTGCTCCTGTAAGTCGCTCTGGATAAGAGCGTCTGCTAAATGACTAAAAAAATAAAAAAATAAAAAATTATAATAATAATAATAAATAAATAAAATAAATAAATCAGTGCCCAACCTCACTAATGCTCTTGGGGCTGAATGGAAGCAAGTCCCCACAGCAATGTTCCAACATCTAGTGGAAAGCCTTCCCAGAAGAGTGGACGCTGTTATAGCAGCAAAGGGGGGACCAACTCTATATTAATGCCCATGACTTTGGAATGAGATGTTTGACTAGCAGGTGTCCACATAATTTTGGTCATGTAGTGTATATCACAGAAGACTGAAATATAACAAACCGTTTGACATAGAAACACAGGATTTTCGGCGTTTATTTAAGAAATACACTACCGTTCAAAAGTTTGGGGTCACTTAGAAATGTCCTTGTTTTCGAAAGAAAAGCAATTTATTTGTCCATTAAAATAACATCAAATTGATCAGAAATACAGTGTAGACATTGTTAATGTTGTAAATGGCTATTGTAGCTGGAAACGGCTGATTTTTAATGGAATATCTACATAGGCATACAGAGGCCCATTATCAGCAACCATCAGTCCTGTGTTCCAATGGCATGTTGTGTTTGCTAATCCAAGTTTATCATTTTAAAAGGCTAATTGATAATTAGAAAACCCTTTTGCAATTATGTTAGCACAGCTGAAAACTGTTGTACTGATTAAATAAGCAATAAAACTGGCCATCTTGAGACTAGTTGAGTATCTGGAGCATCAGCAATTGTGGGTTTGATTACAGGATCAAAATGGCCAGAAACAAAGAACTTTCTTCTGAAACTCGTCAGTCTATTCCTGTTCTGAGAAATGAAGGCTATTCCATGCGAGAAATTGCCAAGAAACTAAAGATCTCGTACAAAGCTGTGCACTACTCCCTTCACAGAACAGCGCAAACTGGCTCTAACCAGAATAGAAAGAGGAGTGGGAGGCCCCGGTGCACAACTGAGCAAGAGGACAAATACATTAGAGTGTCTAGTTTGAGAAACACACGCCTCACAGGTCCTCAACGGGCAGCTTCATTAAATAGTACCTGCAAAACACCAGTCTCAACATCAACAGTGAAGAGGCGACTCCGGGATGCTGACCATCTAGGCAGAGTTGCAAAGAAAAAGCCATATCTCAGACTGGCCAATAAAAATAAAAGATTAAGATGGGCAAAAGAACACAGACACTGGACAGAGGAAGATTGGAAAAAAGTGTTATGGACAAACTAATCAAAGTTTGAGGTGTTCGGATCACAAAGAAGAACATTTGTGAGATGCAGACCAAATGAAAAGATGCTGGAAGAGTGCTTGATGCCATCTGTCAAGCATGGTGGAGGCAATGTGATGGTCTGGGGGTGCTTTGGTGGTGGTAAAGTGGGAGATTTGTACAGGGTAAAAAGGATATTGAAGAAGGAAGGCTATCACTCCATTTTGCAACGCCATGCCATACCCTGTGGACGGCCCTTGATTGGAGCCAATTTCCTCCTACAACAGAACAATGACAATGACCCAAAGCACAGCTTAAACTATGCAAGAACTATTTAGCGAACAAGCAGTCAGCTGGTATTCTGTCTATAATGGAGTGGCCAGCACAGTCACCGGATCTCAACCCTATTGAGCTGTTGTGGGACCAGCTTGACTGCCTGGTACGTAAGAAGTGCCCATCAAGCCAATCCAACTTGTGGGAGGTGCTTCAGGAAGCATGGGGTGAAATCTCTTCAGATTACCTCAACAAATTGACAACCAGAATGCCAAAGGTCTGCAAGGCTGTAATTGCTGCAAATGTAGGATTCTTTGACGAAATCAAAGTTTGAAGGACACAATTATTATTTCTATTAAAAATCATTATTTCTAACCTCGTCAATGACTACATTTCCTATGCATTTTGCTATATTTCCTATTCAAACTAATTTCATGTATGTTTTCATGGAAAACAAGGACATTTCTAAATGACCCCAAACTTTTGAACGGTAGTGTATGTTTATTCATTATGAAATTCTTAAAAATATTAATAACATTCCACCCATGAGGCCACTAGAGGGTGATTTGGTCATTTGACTGCAGGAAAGGGCTACAACAACACATCCTTATGAACACACACTCATTACTGAGACGTGACGATAAGCATGGACCTGTGAATCCTCCTGTCAATCAAACACTAGCCAGCTACAAACTATGTTGTTTATTTAGTCAATTAAGAACAGATTCTTATTTACAATGAGGATCTGTCAAACATGTACATTGCCTGTTGTGCATGTACATTTTATTATCTGTGTAAGAGTGAGAATATAGTAAGTACACAGTAATGGGCAGTTAGAGAGGACAAGGGAAGCAATGTTTACTTACGTTCCCATTCATGACATATGATTGGTATCGTTAGTAAAACAAACACACACCTACTCTATTGTAAGCTTGTGTACTGTGGATAACAACACATTGGATACGTTCCAAATGGCAGCCTATTCCCTATGTAGTGCACTACTTTTGACTAGGGCCCATAGGGAATAGGGTGCTATTTGGGCCCCAGACATTGTCTGATAAGTGCTAAGTACAGTGGAGTGCAGTAGGCTGGTTCTATCACACCCCCTCATTCTCCCTCTGTCACACTGTGTAATGTCACCTTCTCAAAACAGATCTTTGTCTGCAGAACATGGCATAGGGAAGAAACAGCACAGGATTCACTACAGTACAGGAACTCTACATTAACCTTACTGTACAATACAGCCCTATTCAATCACAACAATGCTATGCAATTATTTTCTGTCGCATAACTTTCCCCATATCGAGACCCTACCTATCATGTTCATAAAAACATGCTAACATGCAGTGCTTAATTTGTAAATTGCGAGGTCCCGGAACACATAGTGAGCACGAGGGGGGGGGGTTATCCGGGGGGTTCTGAGTTATCGGAACACAACGTAGCAGCGCATCAGACAGAGTAAACAGCCAAGTAGCCTACTATCTATGGTGGTGAAATGGACAGCACTCTCAAAGGTGCTGATTAATTCTAAGCATTTTAGACGTCGCTGCAGTATGCCCACATATTTGAGTGTAGCTGCGGGGCTTACACATGCAACATTTTTAGACGTCACTGCAGAACACCCGCCATATGCAAATACACACATACTCAGCTGTGGGGCTTACAAGACTCAAATTTCATATAATTTTCAAGACATCAATGTAGCAGTAGAATAAATATCACGATATTGGAATATAACTTCAAATAAAATAAATCAATGTAGGCTACAGCAGAACACACATGAGAATGTATAGGCCTCCTGCCTATGTGATAATATGCACATATTCAGATTAACTTCACAGTACAGAACTGTTTTTAAAGGTAAACAATTTTCCTACCTTAGTTTTCAAAACCACCCACAATGACTCTCCCCATGTCAAGTTAATTTAACTCCTGACAGTTAATTTCTTGCTGATAGGGCTGTTCTGTTCTGAAGACTCCTACTGTAGAGTCAATTTTTTCATTTTGAGTGTTAACTATAACCTGGGTGTCCTCTTTAGCCTTGTCTACAATGCTTGCTGCCTCTAAATGCGCCTTGGTTCGGGCATGTTCAAAAATATTTTTCTGAGGGCTCTTTGTTGTTGTTTTTATGTCAGTCAGAGGATGTTACTGTACATTCCACCCTCTCTTTTGCTAGCTAGTTTAATCCCCTCCAGTCGTTTCTAGACCCAAGCTCCCTACCTTTTTGCATGTTGTACAGCCCAGCTTTGAATTCTGCATGACAAGCCCTTGGTTATTCGTTTGCTTGTTCTTGAACTGCAAATTGCACCTGCACCGAGCACTTTGTCGGTGGATGCACTGTCCCCCCCCCAGCTCCCCGTCTCTCTCTCCCGCTAAGTCTGACTCGCTAGTAGGCCTACTAGCTAGTGGAGGTGCCGGTGGTGATGCTGAACTGGCGGGATTAGCAGAACTGGTAGCTAAGGCATCGCCATCAGGAACAGTTCTCTGACTCGTTCTGGGTTCGATTCAACATCTTTCTCTGGATTTTTGGACATGAAAAATGTCATCAAACTCGATTGACTTTTCTCATCCATTTTGTATTTGGCTTTCCACCGTTTCAAATTCAGTAGGGAGACGACTAGCCTAGGCTACGTGACGTGATTACATAGGGACCTCTTCACTAGCTGACCACCACTACCAAGACCTGTGTCAAGATCAGTTACTTACCCCACCGGCCCTCCTCATAACCTCTATGTACAAATAAAAGAGTAGGTCTGGAATCAGTGTGGCAGTATAGGATGAATACACAGAAGGATCACTTCTGGTCTTTCTGGGGGGCGGGAGAAATAACAAGTCAACTTGAATTAACGCTGATCGATTTTATTAGAATGTTTACAGTGCGAACAGTGAAACAATTAATAAATAATGCCACGAGAGGTACCTGATCTAGGCAAATAGGTGCCGGAACGAACAAAGTCAAATTTGAGAGGTGCCGGATCCTGTTCCGGCAGGATCCGGCTCAAATTAAGCACTGCTAACATGTGTCTGTCAGATCTCCCTGAGGCATTGATAAAAACACATTAATTACCGAGCTCGAACAGAATAAGATCCTGATACTGTATCCACTTAAGTGATTGTTAATGGATATGGGCGTCTCCCCACACCCGGGTGAGGCTGGAATAGCCAAATCCACTAATGTGAAGGGGTGTCCACATACTTTTGTATATATAGTGTAATTGGTTAGATTTGTCAAAAATGTCAAAACCCTACTGCTAACCAATATGATAATATAAAGACTGCATGTAAAAAGTAAGGACTTAATTCAATTTATGAATGTTTTAATGGTTCCACTGAATCTGAATAACAGGGCAATCATGTCCTTCTTGATTTGTGAAAATACAATTTAAGTGGTGCCAAAAATAGAAATGGTCGCAGCCTCGCGGCTGAGTTCACAGGCGCCCAATTTAACCCAGTATGTGAAAAACCTTGTGACCAGAGACTGGAGAGGGCCACCAGCTGAATTCAGCCAGGTCATTACTCTGAAATAACTTTTGGGTATGATGGTATGACTTCAGTGTGTATAAAACTGAGCACACAGCCTTGCAATCTCCATAGACAAACATTTGCAGTAGAATTTGCATACTGAAGAGCTCAGTGACTTTCAACCGTCATAGGATGCCACCTTTCCAACAAGTCAGTTTGTCAAATTTCTGCCCTGCTATAGCTGCCCCGGTCAACTGTAAGTGCTGTTATAGTGAAGTGGAAACGTCTAGGAGCAACAACGGCTCAGCCGCGAAGTGGTAGGCAACACAAGCTCACAGAACGGCATCGCCGAGTGCTGAAGCGCGTAGCGCGTAAAAATCGTCTGTCCTCGGTTGCAACACTCACTACCATGCAAAGCTCGCCTTCACTCTGGAGCAGTGGAAACGTATTCTCTGGAGTGATGAATCACGCTTCACCATCTGGCAGGCCGACGGACCAATCTGGGTTTGGCAAATGCCAGGAGAACACTACCTGCCAGAATGCATAGTGCCAACTGTAAAGTCTGGTGGAGGAGGAATAATGGTCTGGGGCTGTTTTTCATGGTTTGGGCCTCTTAGTTCCAGTCAAGGTAAATCTTAACGTTACAGCATACAATGACATTCTAGACGATTCTGTGCTTCCAACTTTGTGTTAACAGTTTGGGGGAGGCCCTTTCCCGTTTTAGCATGGCGATGCTCCCATGCACAAAGTGAGGTCCATACATGTAGTGTATCATGTCATCAATGTCAACTTAGATTTTTGTAAAGTAAATATCTGTCATCATATGATTTTAAGGGGTAGAGGCTGGGCAATGGATTGGGGATAGAGAATAATACAACCTTTACATTTTTTACCATTACTGGAAAAAGAGCAATCCTTTACAAAAATCAGATTTTCAAATGCAACTACCACTGAATAAAAATATAAAACGCAACATGCAACAATTTCAAAGATTTTACTAAGTTACAATTCATATAAGGAAATCAGTCAACTGAAATAAATAAATTACGCCCTAATCTATGGATTTCACATGACTGGGAATACAGATATGCATCTCTTGGTCACAGATACCTGCCTCATGCAGCGCGACACATCTCTTTCGGATAGAGTTGATCAGGCTGTTGATTGTGGCCTGTGGAATGTTGCCCCACTCCTCTTCAATGGCTGTGTGAAGTTGCTGGATATTGGTGGGAACTGGGACACGCTGTCATACACGTTGATCCAGAGCATCTCAAACATGCTCAATGGGTGACATGTCTGGTGAGTATGCAGGCCATGGAAGAACTGGGACATTTTCAGCTTCCAGGAATTGGGTACAGATCTTTTCGACATGGGGCTGTGCATTATCATGCTGAAACATGAGGTGATGGCGGCAGATGAATGGCACGGCAATGGGCCTCAGGATCTCGTCACGGTATCTCTGTGCATTCAAATGGCCATCGATAAAATGCAATTGTGTTCGTTGTCCGTAGCTTAAGCCTGCCCATACCATAACCCCACCTCCACCATGGGGCACTCTGTTCACAATGTTGACATCAGCAAACCGCTCGCCCACACGACACCATACACGCTGTCTGCCATCTGCCCGGTACAGTTGAAACTGGGATTCATCTGTGAAAAGCACACTTCTCCAGCATGCCAGTGGCCATTGAAGGTGAGCATTTGCCCACTGAAGTCGTTTACGTCGCCGAACTGCAGTCAGATCAAGACCCTGGTGAGGACGACGAGCACACAGATCAGCTTCCCTGAGACAATTTCTGACAGTTTGTGCAGACATTCTTTGGTTGTGCAAACCCACAGTTTCATCAGCTGTCTGGGTTGCTGGTCTAAGACAATCCCACATGCAAAGATGCCGGATGTGGAGGTCCTGGGCTGGCGTGGTTACTCGTGGTCTGCGGTTGTGAGGCTGGTTGGATGTACTGACAAATTCTCTAAAATGACGTTGGAGGTGGCTTATGGTAGAGAAATGAACATTACATTCTCTGGCAACAGCTCTGGTGGACATTCCTGCAGTCAGCATTTCAATTGCACGCTCCCTCAAAACTTGAGTTATCTGTGGCATTGTGTTGAGGCACAGATCTGGGGAAGGGTGCCAAAAAATGTCTGCAGCATTGAAGGTCCCCAGTGGCCTCCATCATTCTTAAATGGAAGAAGTTTGGAACCATCAAGACTCTTCCTAGAGCTGGCCACCCGGCCAAACTGAGCAATCAGGGAAGAAGGCCTTGGTCAGGGAGGTGACGAAGAACCCGATGGTTACTCTGACAGAGCTCCAGAGTTTCTCTGTGGAGATGGGAGAACCTTCCAGAAGGACAACCATCTCTGCAGAACTCCACCAATCAGGCCTTTATGGTAGAGTGGCCAGACGGAAG
Source organism: Coregonus clupeaformis (assembly GCF_020615455.1). NCBI lineage: Eukaryota > Metazoa > Chordata > Actinopteri > Salmoniformes > Salmonidae > Coregonus > Coregonus clupeaformis. The sequence continues at coordinate 9,607,828 of NC_059208.1, read as the reverse complement.
CCACTCCTCAGTAACATGACAGCCCGCTTGGAGTTTGCCAAAAGGCACCTAAAGGACTCTCAGACCATGAGAAACAAGATTCTCTGGTCTGATTAAACCAAGATTGAACTCCTTGGCCTGAATGCCAAGCGTCACGTCTGGAGGAAACCAGGCACCGCTCATCACCTAGCTAATACCATCCCTACAGTGAAGCATGGTGGTGGCAGCATCATGCTGTGGGGATGGGGGACTAGTCATGATCGAGGGAAAGATGAACAGAGCAAAGTACAGAGAGATCCTTGATGAAAACCTGCTCCAGAGCACTCAGGACCTCAGACTGAGGCGAAGGTTCACCTTCCAACAGGACAATGACCCTAAGCACACAGCCAAGACAACGCAGGAGTGGCTTTGGGACAAGTCTCTGAATGTCCTTGAGTGGTCCAGCCAGAGCCCGGACTTGAACCCGATCGAACATCTCTGGAGAGACCTGAAAATAGCTGTGCAGCGACGCTCCCCATCCAACCTGACAGAGCTTGAGAGGATCTGCAGAGAAGAATGGGAGAAACTCCCCAAATACAGGTGTGGCAAGCTTGTAGCGTCATACCCAAGAAGACTCGAGGCTGTAATCACTGCCAAAGGTGCTTCAACAAAGTACTGAGTAAAGGATCTGAATACTTATGTAAATGTGATATTTCAGTTTTAAATTTTTTATACATTTGCTAACATTTCTAAAAAACTGTTTTTGCTTTGTCATTATGGGGTTGTCACGCCCTGGCTCTGGGGACTCTTGTATGTTAAGCCAGGGTGTTAGTTTCTTTGTGTAGTGTCTATGTTTCGTTTTCTATGTTCTGTTCAAGGTTATGTGTTTCTATGTTGGCCGGGGTGGTTCTCAATCAGAGGCAACGTGAATCAGCTGTTGCTTGTTGTCTCTGATTGGGAACCATACTTAGGCAGCCTGTTGTGCACTTGTGTTTTGTGGGATCTTGTTCCGTGTTGGTTTGTATTGTATAACCGAGGACTTCACGTATCGTTTTGTTGTTTTGTATCGTTGTCACGCCCTGGCTCTAGGGACTCTTTTAAGTTGAGCCAGGGTGTGTAGAGTTTATGTTTTGTGCTCGTTGTGTCTAGTCTAGTTTTGTATATCTATGTTGGCCAGAGTGGTTCTCAATCAGAGGCAACGAGTATCAGCTGTTGCTGGTTGTCTCTGATTGGGAACCATTTTTAGTCAGGTGGTTTTCCCACAGTGTTTGTGGGATCTTGTTCCGTGTTGGTTTGTGTTTTGCACCTGTGGACGTCACGTATCGATTTGTTGTTTTGTTCGTGTATCATTTAATAAATAAGTATGTTCACCTTCCACGCTGCGCCTTGGTCCTCTATATCCGACGGCCGTGACAGAAGATCCCACCAATACAGGACCAAGCAGCGTGCCCAGGCAGGAGAGGAGAAGCGGCGCCAACCGGGCAGTCGTCGGACAGGCGAGGGGCACCCCCAAGACATTTTTAGGGGGGGGCACATGGCAGGGACGACGGGGCCACTGGAGGCAGATAAGGGGCGAGTTGGTGGACGAGGAGAGAAGGCCACCGGGTTACGGGAGCCATTGGTGTATAGAGGGAAGGAAAATGTAGAGGCACGGCGAGAGGTACTGAAGTGTGTTGCCAGTCCGGTCCGGCCCGTTCCTGATCCCCGTGTAAGGCCAGTGGTGTGTGTTCCCAGTACGGTCCGGCCTGTTCCTGTCCATCGCGCCAAGCCTATGGTGCGCGTCGCCAGCCCGGCCCGGCCTGTTCCTGCCCCTCGCACCAAGCCTATGGTGCGCGTCGCCAGCCCGGCCCGGCCTGTTCCTGCTCCCCGCACCAAGCCAATGGTGCGCATCGCCAGCCCGGCCCGGCCCGTTCCTGCTCCCCGCACCAAACCTGTGGTGCGCATCGCCAGCCCGGTCCGGCCTGTTCCTGCTCCCCGCACCAAGCTAGTGGTGCGCGTCGCCAGCCCGGCCCGGCCTGTTCCTGCTCCCCGCACCAAGCCAATGGTGCGCGTCGCCAGCCTGGTCCGGCCTGTTCCTGCTCCCCGCACCAAACCTGTGGTGCGCATCGCCAGCCCGTGCCCGTTTCACCGGTGCCTGGTCAGGTACCGGTCAGCTGCTCCACACCGGAGCCTGAGCAATCCGCTCCACCGAAGTCCAGTCCAGCTCCAGCCAGTGGGGCTAGACCAAACCAGGGGCACTACGGGGGGGTTAGTAGAGGGTGGTGGTCAAGCCCGGAGCCGGAACCGCCTCTGAGGAGGAATGCCCACCCAGCCCTCCCCTGTTCGGTGATGTTTAGGCGCGGTCGCAGTCTGCGCCTTTAGGGGGGGGTACTGTCACGCCCTGGCTCTAGGGACTCTTTTAAGTTGAGCCAGGGTGTGTAGAGTTTATGTTTTGTGCTCGTTGTGTCTAGTCTAGTTTTGTATATCTATGTTGGCCAGAGTGGTTCTCAATCAGAGGCAACGAGTATCAGCTGTTGCTGGTTGTCTCTGATTGGGAACCATATTTAGTCAGGTGGTTTTCCCACAGTGTTTGTGGGATCTTGTTCCGTGTTGGTTTGTGTTTTGCACCTGTGGACGTCACGTATCGATTTGTTGTTTTGTTCGTGTATCATTTAATAAATAAGTATGTTCACCTTCCACGCTGCGCCTTGGTCCTCTATATCCGACGTTCGTGACAATCGCGTTGCTAGTACACTATTAAAGAGATGTACGCGTATCACGCTGCGCCTTGGTCCGCTCATTATGACGATCGTGACAGAAGATCCCACCAAAACAGGACCAAGCAGCGTGTCCAGGAGCAGACAGCCTGGACTTGGGAGGAGATCTTGGACGGGCAGGGGTCCTGGACTTGGGAGGAAATCCAGGCCGGTATGGATCGCCGTCCGTGGGAGGAGACGGTGGAGGCGCGCCATAGAGAGGAGCAACGGCGCCAACCGGGCCGACGTCGGACACGCAAGAGGCAACCCCAATACATTTTTTGGGGGGGGCACACGGCATGGACGACGGGGCTGCTGGAGGCAGCTACTGGGCGAGTTTGTGGATTAGGAGAGGAGGCCACCGGGTTTGGGGGGCTGGAAGGGAGGTTGGCGGAGCCTAGAGGTAGAGCAGAGCCAACTCCCCGTACTCAGGCTAGGCAGTGTGAGACTGGGCAGGTTCCGAGGTATGCGGAGCTGCGTACTGTGCCGCGAGTGGTCCGGCACAGTCCGGTACGTCCTGTGCGAGCACCACGCACGTGTCGTGCTAAGGTGGGCATGCAGCCAGGACGGAGTGTGCCGGCTCAACGCTCGTGGCCTCCAGTACCCCTCCTCGGTCCCGGTTATCCTGCGCCAGTGTCACGTGCTGTAGTGCCAGTACGAGTACACAGCCCTGTACGTCCTGTGCTGATGCCTCACACAGAGTGTGTAAAAATAGGCATTCAGCCAGGACAGGTTGTGTCAGCTCTTCGCTCCAGACTTCCAGTCCGTCTCCACAGCCCGGTCCGGCCTGTTCCTGCTCCCCGCACCAAGCCTGTGGTGCGCGTCGCCAGCCCGGCCCGGCCTGTTCCTGCCCCTCGCACCAAGCCTGTGGTGCGCGTCGCCAGCCCGGCCCGGCCTGTTCCTGCTCCCCGCACCAAGCCTGTGGTGCGCGTCGCCAGCCCGGTCCGGCCTGTTCCTGCCCCTCGCACCAAGCCAATGGTGCGCGTCGCCAGCCCGGCCCCGCCTGTTCCTGCCCCTCGCACCAAGCCAATGGTGCGCGTCGCCAGCCCGGCCCCGCCTGTTCCTGCCCCTCGCACCAAGCCAATGGTGCGCGTCGCCAGCCCGGTCCGGCCTGTTCCTGCTCCTCGCACCAAGCCAATGGTGCGCGTCGCCAGCCCGACCCGGCCTGTTCCTGCCCCTCGCACCAAGCCAATGGTGCGCGTCGCCAGCCCGGTCCGGCCCGTTCCTGCTCCCCTCACCAAGCCAGTGGTGCGCATCGTCAGCCCGGTCCGGCCCATTCCTGCTCCCCGCACCAAGCCAGTGGTGCGCGTCATCAGCCCGGTCCGGCCCATTCCTGCTTCCCGCACCAAGCCTGTAGTGCGCATCATCAGCCCGGTCCGGCCCGTTCCTGCTCCCCGCACCAAGCCAGTGGTGCGCGTCGTCAGCCCGGTCCGGCCCATTCCTGCTCCCCGCACCAAGCTTGTGATGCGCGTCATCAGTCCGGCACAGCTCGTGCCTGGTCAGGTACCGGTCAGCTGCTCCACACCGGAGCCTAAGCAATCCGCTCCACCGATGTCCAGTCCAGCTCCAGCCAGCGGGGCCAGACCAGACCAGGGGCGCTACGGGGGGCGGTTGTTAGAGGGTGGTGGTCACGCCCGGAGTCCACCCGGCCCCTCCCCTGTTGGGTTTATGTTGGCGCGGTCGCAGTACGCGCCTTTGGGGGGGGGTACTGTCACACCCTGGCTATGGGGACTCTTGTATGTTAAGCCAGGGTGTTAGTTTCTTTGTGTAGTGTCTATGTTTCGTTTTCTATGTTCTGTTCTAGGTTATGTGTTTCTATGTTGGCCGGGGTGGTTCTCAATCAGAGGCAACGTGAATCAGCTGTTGCTTGTTGTCTCTGATTGGGAACCATACTTAGGCAGCCTGTTGTGCACTTGTGTTTTGTGGGATCTTGTTCCGTGTTGGTTTGTATTGTATAACCGAGGACTTCACATATCGTTTTGTTGTTTTGTATTTTGTATCGTGTTGCTAGTACACTATTAAAGAGATGTACGCGTATCACGCTGCGCCTTGGTCCGCTCATTATGACGATCGTGACAGGGGTATTGTGTGTAGATTGATGAGGGTGAAAAACTATTTAATCAATTTTAGAATAAGGCTGTAACATAACAAAATGTAGAAAAAGTAAAGGGGTCTGAATACTTTCCGAATGCACTGTACTTCCATTAGTTTTCTAAAACCGGTACCGGTTACCTTCAGATGTGTCGTAGAGCACAATCGTGTTCGTGAGAGTCTCCCCTTTCCATTGAATGGTCATAATAGTTTGTAGGTCAAACTGTTTGGACACAACAGACGTTTACGTGATTTACCAACTTTCGGGATGTCTCATGGTCTGACAAACACCGTTCTAGCCTCTGCCACCTTTCACCGCAGATGCGGAAGTGCGACACTGGCGGATGCAGTGGATTGAGATGCATCCAATGCAATAAAAACAGATATCTCTAGTTTAAACTGATTGATTTCGATGGGGATATTTTTGTTATGTAACTTAGATTGACCGTTGAGTCAATCGACTCAGCTTCTGGATATGCCACACCTGTCAAGAGGATGGATTATCTTGGCAAAGGATAAATGCTCACTAACATTTTAGAGAAATAAGCTTTTTGTGCGTATGGACAATTTCTGAAATATTTTATTTCAGGTCATGAAAAAAGGACCCGTGTGGCTCAGTTGTTAGAGCATGGCGCTTGCAACGCCAGGGTTATGGGTTCAATTCCCATGGGGGACCAGTATGGGAAAAAGTATGAAAATGTATGCACTCACTACTGTAAGTAAAACTACAAAAAGGTAAACATGTTGCATTTATATTTTTGTTCAGTGTAAATTGGTCTGCAATCACAATCTAGCACGCACTATAGAACTGGGATGGGCTCCCAATCAATTACAATCATGCATGGGCTTTGTTAATAGCACTTGGGCTATGTAATGGCTGCTCAATAGTTTTCTCCCCCATGGGCTTGTAAGTAAGAATTTCACGGTAAGGAATCCTGCTGTACCTGTTGTAGTCGGCGCATGTGACAAATAAAATGTGATTTGATTTGATTTGTAAGAGCTTTGACTTCCAGTGATGTCAACCAAAGCTTACAATCGAGGCTATTTCCTATGACAAATCTCAACATGGCAGTAAGGATGAATCATGAAGTAAGGAAAAATAAATGCAGCTATAGCTATTCTATGTTAAGTGATATTGAAGTCATCCATCGCAAAACACTGTCAGACTGGAAGCATTAGCCTGAAGACAAATGAATGGTCAAAAGTTCAATGAGGTATCTCTTTGATATGACCCCATCATAAGGTCAGAGAATAAATAATGTCCATTGTTTCATTACTATGCATTTACAAAACAATTACTAGAATATTATGTAACATCAATGTTGTTACTGTAGTAATTAGTGTTACTACACAGGTATAAGAGAAACTTCATGAACACCATCATTATAATAAGAGGCAGAGTAATTTGATTGGTCCAAGACTTAGAATTGAAATGTATTTTGACACAACCATGACAATATTTGTATCATTTATCTTAGGATATGGCCATTCTATTACTTAAGTTACATGTTCCTGTCAAGGCCATATTTATGGGTTAGCATCACCATGAAATTCAACAAAGATGTGGATCCATCCAGAATGGCACCCTATTCCATACATAGTGCACTACTTTTGACCAGAGCTGTGGTGAACTACATAGGGAATAGGGTGCAATTTTGGATGCACACTTAGACCTACAGCAGACTAGCCTACTGTGTTTTCTTGACCCATATAGTCCTACATCACTTGATACATTTTGTGTTAATCAAATAAACATTATTATTAAGGATGAACTATTTATGCAAATAGTCTTGAGCTGGATAGGGGGATTTCGAATTACCATAGAAATGGGCCTGAGCAAATAATAGCCAAGCTATTCCTCAAACAAAATAGTCTGCAAGTGTTATAAATGGCATGGCATAGCATTTCCCAAACAAATAAACCATGCTCCATGGTAAAGAATATGATTTATGAGTAGCCAAGCCTACACAAAGTTGTAAACTTTGTTAGGTAGGCCTATAGGTCTAAATGTATGCCTTTAGTTTATCGGTTATATATTATCATTATGATATTACTAGATTATATTATTATAGTATGAGTTTTGGTATGATATAATGAGTGAACATCTGCTGAACTATTTCCATATGAACACTAATGATAAGGAGGACACCCCACTGTGTGAGCCTGCTCGTCACCAAGGTGAATTTCTTCCTATAGCGCACTCGGTGGCTCAACCGTCAACGGTTAACCCTGCTCTCGAGCTCCGCGCCCGAATGCGACGTACTACAGTGTTCCCGGCTCCCCTTTCTGACCGGCTCAGCTGTTGTTTTCTACATGGAAAAAACTCACTGCCATGATTAAACTATTTCATTGCGGTAATGGGTGTCATCATGTAAAGATGACACCCATGGATGACACCCATGGAACTATGTAATGTCCAAGTATTTACCAAGGACATAAGAGCATAAGAGCAATGTTATTGCCGGTATCCTATAATACCATTATATAATACCATTATTCTAATAGAATAATAACAGTATATTCGATATACCTACCTACAATAAACAATATTTGAGTGATCAGAGGACATCAATGTAGCTGTGAAGCTACATGAATAATAATATTAATTTAAAACATGGTGGATATTGGGGGAAAAAAACTAAAAATGATATATGACGACCCAAACCAATCTATTTTTTGAGTTTTTTTCTTAATCTGACTAACAACAATCACCATCAGAAAAGAAAAAGAAACATGAAGCATGAAAATTAGCTCATACATACGTATGTGTGTGTGCTGCGCGTGTAGCAGAGCTGCAGAGCAACAGGCGACATTTGTTTCCATTCTCACCTGCAATAAAAACAACCGTCAGTCTCTCAATTTCCAACGTTGACATTCTAAACGGATCGTTCCAAACCAATCTTCCTTCTGCATTAGTTTCCTATCCTCGTCAAAAATGTTGGAATAGCCGCAGTTGAAATTCACATTTTTACAATTGCTTGTTGCTCCTCAGTATTGAACGCGAAAGGAGCGTGACTGAGCTCGAGCTGGCAAGGGAGGGGTTTGCGAGACAAGCATTGGAGGCGACAGTGTTCACCCGGAGCGCGCGCGGGGATGAACGGTCAGACAGACAGTAGGTGTTGCCCCAGTGTCTGTTGGGTTCTACTGACAAATTCTATACACGTGTAATAAATCATCAGATACATTCGTTATTTTGCATCCTCGTAAAACTAAAAGGAGAGCTGTTGAGTTAAGACAAATTGTAGGTGCATTTCACTGTTAGGTTACACATGTTGTTTACGAAGAATGTGACGAATAAAATTTGATTTGATTTGTGATCCCAGACAGTCACCACACTATCTGCATAACGCTTCAATCAGTCAATGGTAGAAATATTAACCAAAGTATTGCTCTTTCAGTGATTCATATTTGAATTGTAGCCTATCACATTGGTCCACATTTGAAAATACCGTATACTAAAGACTTTTCTGTGACTATGTGTCTGCTCAGAGAACAAGTGGCCTACACGTAGCCTACATAATGTGATCAGGAGCCCACATTTACCATGGGACTTACTGTGTAGCCCACATTTACCATGGTACTTACTGTGTAGCCCACATTTACCATGGTACTTACTGTGTAGCCCACATTTACCATGGTACTTACTGTGTAGCCCACATTTACCATGGTACTTACTGTGTAGCCCACATTTACCATGGTATATATGAGTCACATGAAGCTGTCGCACTGCCACATGACTGTCAGGGGAATCTGAAGGGAACTGTCTATGTAACATGGCCATGGTGGCCACCAGCCTGGCAGTCAAGCAGGATCTCCCTCATTCTCTCACATAACAGGCAGGCACTCACTTACTGGATGGTCATGACTGGGACACTCATATAAATAATTATATTTCTATGGGGACACCCAACTGTGGTGATGACATGAGGGGCCCTAGAGATTCCTATGGGGACACCACCTGACATCAACTGACTTCGGAGTTTGGTCATAGCCTGGCCAGGCAACCATGGGTACAGTTAACAATAACATTCAGGACTCAGGAGTTTACAGTGCATTCGGAAAGTATTCAGACCCCTTCACCTTTTCCACATTTTGTTACGTTACAGCCATATTCTAAAATTGATTAAATAAATGTTTTTCCTCATCAATCTACACACAATACCCCACAATGACAAAGCGAAAACAGGTTTTAAGACATTTTTGCAAAAAAACAGAAATACCTTATTTACATAAGTATTCAGACCCTTTGCTATGAGACTCGAAATTGAGCTCTTGTGCATCCTGTTTCCATTGATCATCCTTGAGATATTTCTACAACTGGATTGGAGTCCACCTGTGGTAAATTCAATTGATTGGACATGATTTGGAAAGGCACACACCTGTCTATATAAGGTCCCACAGTTGACATTGCATGTCAGAGCAAAAACCAAGCCATGAGGTCGAAGGAATTGTCCGTAGAGCTCCGAGACAGGATTATGTCTGTCAGCTTCCTGCTTCCCCTGTTTGTCTCCTGGCCTCTAGAGGTCAGCTGTGTTCCCCTTTGCCTTAGTTCTTCCTCATGTGTCCTAATTAGCTTATCCAGGTCACCTGTGCCTTGTTTCCCCTTGTGTATTTTAGCTGTGTGTTTTCCCCTTGTTTCTCACTTGGTTATTGCGTCCTGACTGTGTGTCTCCTGCTTTGTCTCACCGTGTATGTCCTAGTAAGTTTTTGAAGTTATCTTTAGTTTGTTTTTCTCCCCTCGTGGAGTTGTTTTGTTTTGCCTCCTGTTTTGGAACATTAAATCTACTTGCCTGGAGTATTGCCTTGGGTGTTTCATTTGGGTCCTACAACATCTCCTCTGTGGCTAAGGGGTAGTACCCCCAGCTCTACACTTCTGAGACCGGAGTTCTACCCGGATTGTGACAGAATTCTACCCGGATTGTGACAGAATAACCAAGTCAATCATGGACCCAGAAACACTCAGTTCCCAGGACCTGTTGGCGGTGATCATTCGACATGAGGCTTCTTTCCAGCGCCATGAAGCCGTTCTCAGCCGACAAGAGGAGCCGATGGCTAGACATTCTCAACTCCTGGCCGAAATGATGAGTTCCCTTCACCAGCTCTTTGAACGCCTCCTTGGTCCTCCCCCTTCCCCCCGGTCACCTCCCAGTGACGACAGGCCTTCTCGGTTGGCGGAGCCCCGACTACCACCTCCCAAGCCCTTTTCTGGGGATCCAAGCTCTTGTCAGGGTTTCCTCACCCAATGCTCCCTCACCTTCGAGCTCCAACCCTCAAGTTTTCCCACAGACCGTTCCAAGATTGCCTACCTCATTACCCTTCTTTCAGACAAGGCGCTCGCCTGGGCCTCTGCGGTGTGGCAGTCCCAGGAGGCCTGTTGTGACTCCCACGCTGCATTTGTAGAAGAGTTCAAGCGGGTGTTCGATCATCCTGTCAGTGGGCGGGAGGCTTCCAAGCGCCTACTGTCTCTCCGTCAGGGCCCCCCGAAGCACGGCAGATTTTGCCATTGAGTTCCGAACCATAGCAGCAAGGAGCGGATGGAATGATGAAGCGCTGAGGGTCTGCTTTCAGGGAGGGTTATCTGAGCCCCTTCAAGATGAGTTAGCCACCCGTGAACCAGCTGAAGATCTCGAGTCCCTCATAGCCTTGGCCATCCGCCTGGACAATCGTCTAAGAGAGCGGAGAACGGCTCGCCGTCAGGTGTCTCAGTCCCAAGTTCCTCTGAGCAGCTCTGTTTCTCCTGTTTGGACTCCGTCATTCAGAGCTGCCCCGGCTCCTGAACTGCCCCAGGATTCCCCGGAGAGCATGCAGTTAGGCCGTTCCAGGCTTTCTTCCAACGAAAGGGAACGTCGCATGAGGGAGCGTCGGTGCCTCTACTGCGGGGTGGCCGGCCACTTCCGCTCCACTTGCCCCGAGCTTTCGGGAAACGCCTGTCCCCGCCCAGCTACAGGAAGGTTGTGATGGGGAAAATTAGAGCTCCTCCTACTAACGCGGTCCTAGCTATTCCAGCCACTCTGTCCTGGGAGGGCCACCAGCATCGGGTCTAGGCTATGATCGATTCCGGTGCCGCAGGTGATTTTATGGATGTAACCTTGGCTAAGGAACTTAAGATCCCTACCCAACTACTTCCTCAACCCCAGGCAGTTACAGCCTTAGATGGCAGACCTCTGGAACCAGGAAAAGTTACTGAGGCGACTCAGTCCCTGCGACTTACCATCTCTCAACACCAGCAGGAGGAGACCTTCTATCTCATTGACTCTCCCGAGTATCCTATTATCCTGGGTCACCCTTGGCTATGCAGACATAATCCCCAGATCGACTGGCCTACTGGCACCATTCTTAGCTGGGGTCCCACTTGCCAACTCACCTGCATGCTTCAGAGTTCCTCAGCCCCTAGTACCCAGTTTCAAGAGTCTGTTGACGTCTCCCCGAGTCCCCAGTGTTTACCATCGGTTCAAGGCAGTGTTCAGCAAGGCCCGGGCTACTGCCTTACCGCCTCATCGCACTTATGACTGTGCCATTGATCTACTCCCTGGGTGCTGCCCTCCTAGAGGTCGGATCTTTTCCTTGTCCTCCCCGAGCACGCAGCTATGGACACCTACATTAAGGAGTCCTTGGCAGCCGGCCTCATCTATGCCTCTACTTCCCCGGCTGGGGCGGGCTTTTTTGTTGAAAAGAAAGACGGGGGTCTGAGGCCTTGTATTGATTACCGGGGACTCAACAAGATCACGGTTCGGAATCGATACCCTCTTCCTCTCATGGCCACTGCTTTTGAGCTGCTTCAAGGGGCTTCCATTTTTACTAAGCTGGATCTCCGCAATGCTTACCATCTCGTGCGGATCCGGCCAGGAGACGAATGGAAGACGGCGTTCAACACGCCCACGGGACACTATGAATATCGGGTGATGCCGTTCGGGCTCACCAATGCCCCCGCAGTATTCCAAGCCCTGATTAATGATGTTCTCCGGGATATGCTTAATCTGTTCGTCTTCGTGTACCTGGACGATATCCTCATCTTCTCGGGGTCACTGAAGGAACATGAGGGGCATGTTAGCCGGGTTCTCCAGAGGCTCCTTGACAATCACCTCTACGTTAAGCCTGAGAAGTGTGAATTTCATGTTTCTCAGACTCAGTTTCTCGGGTTTATTGTCACTCCCGGGCACCTAGAGATGGATCCCAAGAAGGTCAAGGCGGTCCACGATTGGCCCACACCTGCCACGGTCAAGGAGGTTCAACGGTTCATTGGCTTTTCTAACTTCTATCGGAAGTTCATCAAGAATTTCAGCTCGGTGGTAGCCCCCTTGACGACGCTTACCAAGGGAGGAGGGACCAAGATTCACTGGGGTCCGGAAGCAGCAGGGGCCTTCGAGGATCTCAAGCGCCGCTTCACTTCTGCTCCGATTCTGGTGACCCCTGACCCAGAGAGACCTTTCGTGGTGGAGGTGGACGCCTCAGAGGTGGGGGGTGGGAGCCGTCCTGTCACAGAGGGGTGCGGATGGGAGATTACACCCTTGTGCCTTCATGTCTCGCCGCCTGTCTGAGGCCGAGCGCAACTACCACGTGGGGGATCTAGAGTTGCTTGCGGTAAAACTGGCCTTGGAAGAGTGGCGCCATTGGCTTGAGGGGGCTCAGCACCCTTTCCAGGTTCTCACAGACCACAAGAACCTGGAATATCTCCAACAGGCTAAGCGGATGAACCCTCGGCAAGCACGATGGTCCCTTTTCTTTAATCGATTCCAGTTCCTCCTGACTTACCGACCTGGCACCAAGAACGTCAAGCCGGATGCTCTGTCTCGAGTCTATTCTCCCGAGGTACAAGAGAAGCCCTTGGCATCGATTATTCCGAGGTCTAGGATCGTCGCACCTCTTCAGTGGGAACTAGAAAGAGGGGTACGAGAAGCTCTTGCCCATGAGCCCGATCCAGGCGGTGGTCCTGCCGGTCGCCTGTACGTTCCTCTCTCGGTTCGGGCCCGCGTCTTGCAGTGGGGTCATGAGTCGCCCTTGACATGCCATCCTGGCAGTGCTCGCACACTGGAGTTCCTCCGACGGCGGTTTTGGTGGCCGTCCATCAAGAAGGACGTGCAGGTCTATGTTGAGGCCTGCCCTGTGTGCAACCAGGGAAAGTCGACACGCCAGCGACCCCAGGGACTGCTCCATCCCTTACCTGTTCCTCGAAGGCCATGGTCACACCTTTCTCTGGACTTTGTTACGGGACTTCCTCTATCCCAGGGCAACACCGTCATCCTTGTGGTGGTAGACCGTTTCTCTAAGGCTGCCCGGTTTATTCCCCTGCCCAAGCTGCCCTCGGCTAAGGAGACTGCTGAGCTCCTCATGAACCATGTCTTCCGGATATTTGGCATTCCCCTGGACGTGGTCTCTGACCGAGGTCCCCAATTCTCGTCCCGGTTTTGGGGGCCTTCTGCAGGCTTATTGGGGCCACAGCCAGCCTATCGTCAGGATTCCATCCAGAGTCTAATGGCCAAACGGAACGGATTAATCAGGATCTGGAGACCACCCTGCGGTGTATGGCGGCCAGTAATCCCACGTCTTGGGCCACCTATATCATTTGGGCTGAATATGCCCACAACACCCTCCAGTCCTCAGCCACCGGATTGTCCCCCTTCGAATGCCAGTTCGGTTACAACCCTCCATTATTTCCAGAGGAAGAGGCGCAAGTTGGTGTTCCCTCGGCCCAGCGCTTTGTCCAACGCTGTAGGCGGACCTGGAAGAAGGCCAGGTGTACCCTCCTTCGGACCTCCCAGAGATACCAAAGTCAGGCTAATCGCCACCGCCGGACGGCCCCTAGTTTCCGAGCTGGTCAGAGAGTTTGGTTGGCCACTAAGAACTTGCCCCTCCGGGTCGAATCCAAGAAGCTTTCCCAGAGATACATCGGCCCTTTCCGCATTGCTAGAAAGGTTAACCCTGTTTCGTATCGTTTAGTTCTGCCTCGCTCCCTTAGAGTTAACCCCACTTTCCATGTTTCACTCCTTAAACCTGTCTTGTCTTCTCCTTTTGCCCCCCACACAGACCCCCGCCACCTCCCAGGATCATAGACGGCCAGCCAGCCTACACAGTCCGCCGGATACTGGACTCCCGGAGGGTCCAGAACTCTCTGCAGTATCTGGTGGACTGGGAGGGCTACGGGCCAGAGGAGCGCTCCTGGGTTCCAGCCAGGGACATCCTGGACCCAGGGTTGATCCGAGATTTTCGCACCCTGGGGCCAGGGTGTTCTGGAAGGAACGTCAGGAGTCGTTCCTAGAGGAGGGGGTCCTGTCAGCTTCCTGCTTCCCCTGTTTGTCTCCTGGCCTCTAGAGGTCAGCTGTGTTCCCCTTTGCCTTAGTTCTTCCTCATGTGTCCTAATTAGCTTATCCAGGTCACCTGTGCCTTGTTTCCCCCTTGTGTATTTTAGCTGTGTGTTTTCCCCTTGTTTCTCACTTGGTTATTAGCGTCCTGACTGTGTGTCTCCTGCTTTGTCTCACCGTGTATGTCCTAGTAAGTTTTTGAAGTTATCTTTAGTTTGTTTTTCTCCCCTCGTGGAGTTGTTTTGTTTTGCCTCCTGTTTTGGAACATTAAATCTACTTGCCTGGAGTATTGCCTTGGGTGTTTCATTTGGGTCCTACAACATCTCCTCTGTGGCTAAGGGGTAGTACCCCCAGCTCTACACTTCTGAGACCGGAGTTCTACCCGGATTGTGACAGAATTCTACCCGGATTGTGACAATGTCGAGGCACAGATCTGGGGAAGGGTACCAAAAAATTTCTGCAGCATTGAAAGTCCCCAAGAACACAGTGGCCTCCATCATTCTTAAATGGAAGAAGTTTGGAACCACCAAGACTCTTCCTAGAGCTGGCCGCCCGACAAAACTGAGCAATTGGGGAAGAACGGCCTCGGTCAGGGAGGTGACCAAGAACCCGATGGTCACTCTGACAGAGCTCAAGAGTTCCTCTGTGGAGATGGGAGAACCTTCCAGAAGGACAACCATCTCTGCAGCACTCCACCAATTAGGCCTTTATGGTAGAGTGGCCAGACGGAAGCCACTCCTCAGTAAAAGGCACATGACAGCCCGCTTGGTGTTTGCCAAAAGGCACCTAAAGGACTCTCAGACCATGAGAAACAAGATTCTCTGGTCTGATGAAACCAAGATTGAACTCTTTGGCCTGAATGCCAAGTGTCACGTCAGGAGGAAACCAGGCACCTCTCAAAACCTGGCCAATACCATCACTATGGTGAAGCATGGTTGTGGCAGCATCATGCTGTGGGGATGTTTTTCAGCGGCAGGGACTGGGAGACTAGTCAGGGTTGAGGGAAAGATGAACGGAGCAAAGTACAGAGAGATCCTTGAAGAAAACCTAGTCCAGAGCACTCAGGACATCAGACTGGGGCGAAGGTTCACCTTCCAACAGAACAACGACCCTAAGCACACAGCCAAGACAACGCAGGAGTGGCTTCGGGACAAGTCTCTGAATGTCCTTGAGTGGCCAAGCCAGAGCCCGGACTTGAACCCAATCGACCATCTCTGGAGAGACCTGAAAATAGCTGTGCAGCGACGCTCCCCATCCAACCTGACAGAGCTTGAGAGGATCTGCAAAGAAGAATGGGAGAAACTCCCCAAATACAGGTGTGCCAAGCTTGTAGCGTCATACCCAAGAAGACTCGAGGCTGTAATCGCTGCCAAAGGTGCTTCAACAAAGTACTGAGTAAAGGATCTGAATACTTATGTACGTTTACATTTACATTTTAGTCATTTAGCAGATGCTCTTATCCAGAGCGACTTACAGGAGCAATTAGGGTTAAGTGCCTTGCTCAAGGGCACTTCGACAGATTTTTCACCTTGTCGGCTCGGGGATTAGTACCAGCGACCTTTATGTAAATGTGATATTTCAGTTTTACATTATTTTATAAATTTGCAAACATTTCTAAAAACCTGTTTTTGCTTTGTCATTATGGGATATTGTGTGTAGATTGATGAGGGGGGAAAACAATTTAATCAATTTTAGAATAAGGCTGTAACGTAACAAAATGTAGAAAAAGACAAGGGGTCTGAATACTTTCCGAATGCACTGTATATTTTGCAATCAGACGTCTCCAATCTCCACCATTCCACCACAAGACTGTGTTAGCCCGCTGAACTAAAGCCTCAGCATTAGCTCTGGGAGCTAATGGAAGTCCTCAGACCTCAATGTGGTTAGTTCAACCACCTCCGCTACACCTTATGTATAAACCCCAAACAGATGTTAATTAGAGATGAATAGCCATCTACAGTGTCTTCAGAAAGTATTCACACCCCTTGACTTCTTCCACATTTTGTTGTGTTAAAGCCTGAATTTAAAATGGCTTACATTGAGATGTGTTGTCACTAGCCTACACACAATACCCCATAATCTCAAAGAGGGATTATGTTTATAGAAATCTTTACAAAAAAAATAAAAAATGTAAAGTTGAAATGTCTTGAGTCAATAAGTATTCAACCCCTTTGTTATGGCAAGCCTAAATGAATTCAGTACAAATGTGCGTACCAAGTCACATAATAAATTGCATGGACTCTGTTTGCAATAATAGTGTTTAACATGTTTTTTGAATGACTACCTCATCTCTGTACCGCACACATACAATTATCTGTGAAGTCCCCCAATCGAGCAGTGAATTTCAAACACAGATTCAACCACAAACATCAGGGAGGTTTTCCAATGCCTCGCAAAATAGGGCACCTATTGGTAGAATAAAAAGCAGACATTGAATATATCCCTTTGAACATTGTGACGTTATTAATTACACTTTGGATGGTGTATCAATACACCCAGTCAGTACAAAGATACAGGTGTCCTTCCTAACTCAGTTGCCAGAGTGGAAGGAAACCGCTCAGGGATTTCACCATTAGGCTAATGGTGACTTTAAAACAGTTAGAGTTTAATGGCTGTGATTTGAGAAAACTGAGGATGGATCAACCCCATTGTAGTTACAGTGAGGGAAAAAAGTATTTGATCCCCTGCTGATTTAGTACGTTTGCCCACTGACAAAGACATGATCAGTCTATAATTTTAATGGTAGGTTTATTTGAACAGTGAGAGACAGAATAACAACAACAAAAATCCAGAAAAACGCATGTCAAAAATGGTATAAATTTCATTTGCATTTTAATGAGGGAAATAAGTATTTGACCCCTCTGCAAAGCATGACTTAGTACTTGGTGGCAAAACCCTTGTTGGCAATCACAGAGGTCAGACGTTTCTTGTAGTTGGCCACCAGGTTTGCACACATCTCAGGAGGGATTTTGTTCCACTCCTCTTTGCAGATCTTCTCCAAGTCATTAAGGTTTCGAAGGCTGACGTTTGGCAACTCGAACCTTCAGCTCCCTCCACAGATTTTCTATGGGATTAAGGTCTGGAGACTGGCTAGGCCACTCCAGGACCTTAATGTGCTTCTTCTTGAGCCACTCCTTTGTTGCCTTGGCGTGTGTTTTGGGTCATTGTCATGCTGGAATACCCATCCACGACCCATTTTCAATGCCCTGGCTGAGGGAAGGAGGTTCTCACCCAAGATTTGACGGTACATGGCCCCGTCCATCGTCCCTTTGATGCGGTGAAGTTGTCCTGTCCCCTTAGCAGAAAAACACAATAAGTCAAGGGGTATGAATACTTTCTGAAGGCACTGCATTTACATGCAACAGTCCTTTACTCATATAAAGCAGTTAGTGATCAGCTGAGGTATATCAACCACACACAAATCATCCAGTGATTAATTTGAGTGAGTCTAGCTGCCTCGACGACAAGAGACATTTTCCTTTTCGCCGTTAAAAGGTTATGTTTTGTTACGGTTATTTGCATACTGAGTGTTTAATTATTTCCAGCCAATAAGCAGTTATCTGATGGATGACTTGGAGGGGAAGGAATGATGAATGTTTAGGTATATTACCGGCTAGGTATATCTATCAGGCCATTAGCCTATCTGGGTAACCACGGCGATCAAACTCTGCATGCAACACAGATAATGTTTATTTAAATGTCATGAGATGGGCCTATAATTCCTCAATTGTCATGTAACGCTTACCAATACATTTGTAATGTTCAAGTCTTCAAGCAATCATTTTCTCAAGCCTGTCATTTCATATAGACTGCATTAGGAACACCTGCTCTTTCCATAACATAGACTGACCAGGTGAATCCAGGTGAAAGCTATGATTCCTTATTGATGTCACCTGTTAAATCCACTTCAATCAGTGTAGATGAAGGGGAGGAGACAGGTTAAAGAAGGATTTTTAAGCCTTGAGACAATTGAGGCATGGATTGTGTGTGTGCCATTCAGAGGGTGTATGGGCAAGACAAAATATTTAAGTGCCTTTGAACTCAATATAGAAGCTCATCATTGAGAGTGTGACAATAGGTTAATACACAATAAACTTAACACAATAAAGTTCAACAACCTATTTCATTGGGGTCTTCTGGCTTTCATACCAGATACAGACTAATATGATGATACGGTGTGTTTAAAAGTGGTGTGGGGACTTTTTTATTGAAGCTAAAACATCTAAAGAGTGATATTCACTTTATTTGTAGAGCCAATACATAATTAACAATAGTAAGTGAGTAAGGGAGACTTATTGGGGAAATTTCCTTTGATTCCTCATGTGGAGAGAGTGGAAAGACCGCTTTCTCAGCTTCATGCCTCTTTACTAGAAGGGGAAAATCCATATAGATGTGGCAAGTGTTCCTATCCAGCTCAAAGGTCCAGTGCCAGAGTAAGCTGCAAGAACATCTGCGTAGAGGGAGAGCTGATGAGTTTTGTACAGTAAGACTGTTCTACAAGTCCATTCAACAACCAGTGTGGTCTGCACGCCACAGCAGAATGGTTAGCTTAGGTATTAGCTTGGAGAGCTAATGGAAGTCTTCACATGTGAGGAAAAGTAATTCATGTGAGTGTGGTTCACTAAACCATCTCCGTTATACTTACTGGTGGACTATGGGCTGCAGTACTCCTGTTGAGGAGAACTCTGTGGCTGGCTCAAGTCATGACCTCAACAATGTATACCTTCTAACAAGGAGGGAGAGAAAACCCATTTCAGCCTATTTGTGCACAGCTAAGAACAAACCCAATCTCTATGCATAGTTCCCCGAAAGCCTGAAAGCTAGCCTTTGAAGTGCTTAGACAGAACTTAACTAATGACTTAGAAAGCATGCATGACCACGCTGCTTTAAACACACTGGATCCACTCCATTAGCCAGAGAGAGGATCAAATTGAATTGGCATTAAAACTTTGGGCCGTTCTATCTCTCCTCCTGATCTGCATGGCAGAGTGCTATCTAATCTCAGTGGATATGGTAATTACCATTTTGCTTTTGTATTAGATCAGTTCAAATGTCCTCTTTCGCCCTGTTCTGGGCCACATCAGATTGAGTAGGTGGTTTCGTCCCAAATGGTACCCTATTCCCTTTATAGTACACTACTTTTGACCAGGGCCCATAGGGCTCTGGTCAAAAGTAGTGCACTATAAAAGGAATAGGGTGCCATTTGGGATGCAATCAGTGCCTCCCTCTCCTTTTAAACGTCTTTATCCCCAGTCTGTCTGTCTGGGACTTTGTGGACATTATGAAGGGAATCACTGACCTTGGAATCATAACCCTGGAGTGAAGCCACTTGTCGCTGTGTGTGTGTGTGTTTGTGTAGCCACTTGTCTGACTGTGTCATGATTGACGGTTTCTGGAGTTTTGCCAGGACCGGGCCGTTCTCTTGCCTTGATATCATTTTGTAATAATCTCTGTCTGCATTGACTGAGTGCACTGTCAATTGCAGCTGGGGTCTCTCGTTCCTTTCATCTCTCCTTTCCTTCCTCCCTCCATCACTCCTTGACTCCATCCCTTCTTCCATTCCTCCTTCCTTCCACCTCTTCTTCCCTCCATTCCTTCCTCCCTCCATCACTCCTAGACTCCATCCCTTCATCCATCCGTCCTTCCTTCCACCTCTTCTTCCCTCCATTCCTTCCTCCCTCCATCACTCCTAGACTCCATCCCTTCATCCATCCGTCCTTCCTTCCACCTCTTCTTCCCTCCATTCCTTCATCCCTCCATCCCTCCGTCTCTGCATCCATCCCTCATCCCTCCATCACTCCGTCCTTCTATCCCTCCTTAACTCATTTAATTCTTCCTTCTCTCCATCCCTCAGTCCTTTCTTCCCTCTATAATCATATTCACTGATACATTCAATGTTGAGACCTGTTCAAGGTTAGATCAGCCAATTACTGTCTATGAATGGACCAACAGCTGTATGCCCTTGGGTCCTCACTGTTGTCAATGTCACATCGAGTGTGAAGTGTGAGGGCATACTGGGTGCAGGGGAAGAAGGGGGGGAGGTTTTGATTTGAATTATTAGGATCTCCATTAGCCGACGCCAATGGCGACAGCTAGTCTTACTGGGGTCCGACACATAACGAAAATACATTACAGACAAAAGACTTAACAATTTACATACATTTCAAAACATTAACATGTAGTGTGTGTGTGTGCATCTATCAGTTACACATACATGTCAGCACATACACACAAAAAGTAGGTCACATGGGGAAGAGGCGTTGTGCCGTGAGGTGTTGCTTTATTTGTTTTTTTAAACCCAGTTTGCTGTTCAATTGCGCTATAGATGGAAGGGAGTTCCATGCACTCACGGCTCTGTATAACCTGGGGACTGTGAAAAGACCCCTGGTGGCATGTCTGGTGAGGTAACTGTGTGTGTCAGAGCTGTGTGTAAGTTGACTACGCAAACTATTTGAAATTTTCAACACAATGTTTCTTATAAAAACAAGAAGTGACACAGTCAGTCTTTCCTCAACTCTTAGCCAAGAGAGACTGGCATGCATTGTATTAATATTAGCCCTCGGATTACAATGAAGAGCAAGACACGCCGCTCTATTCTGGCCAGCTGCAGATTAACTAGGTCTTTCTTTGCAGCACTTGACCGCACGACTGGGCAATAATCAAGATAAGATCAAACTAGAGCCTGCAGGACTTGCTTTGTGGAGTGTGGTGTCAAAACGGATGAGGGGGAGGAGAAAAGGGAGGATGGGGATGCTGAGGGGAAGAGGAGAGGTAGGAGGAGGAGGATGAGAAGGGGGAATGAGCAGAGAGGGAGAGAGTAATCCACAGTTAATAGTGGTAGCGTCAGCAGCCAGTGGTCCCATATAGACCTAACCTACCGTGTCCAGTTGATCGTATGTACAGTAGAGGAGACCTCAAGTTGCTTGTTGTTTGCCTGTCAACACAGATTCAATATTACGTTATTCACAACAAGGGCGAGGTCATGTCTCTCACCCTCACAACTGTCTGCCACTATTGTTTAATAAATCAAACCATAAACAGTACTGTATTCTCACTAATACTACAAGATGTCATTGTTTTTCTGTAAATCAACTCTGATCGAAAATCTGTTCCCATGTATTAAATCCAAAAATGAAGGGTGTGGGGTTTGCCTGAGCTCAGAAGATGTGTCGGCTTCTGTATCTTTTTAAGAAGTCTGATGGGGCGACGTGACCATCAATGTAATTGTCACTGTTTCCACACATGGCTATAGAAATCAGTAGAAAATAATGTGTGTGTGTGTGTATTTGAGTCTTGTGTGTGTGTGTGTGTGTGTGTGTGTGTGTGTGTGTGTGTGTGTGTGTGTGTGTGTGTGTGTGTATCTCTCTCTGTCTCTTTCTTTCTCTCTTGGAGAAACAAGCCTTATAGAATAATGTGCCAGATACAGTGAGGGAAAAAAGTACTTGATCCCCTGCTGATTTTGTACGTTTGCCCACTGACAAAGAAATGATCAGTCTATAATTTTAATGGTAGGTTTATTTGAACAGTGAGAGACAGAATAACAACAAAAAAATCCAGAAAAACCCATGTCAAAAATGTTATAAATTGATTTTCATTTTAATGAGGGAAATAAGTATTTGACTCCTCTGCAAAACATGACTTAGTACTTGGTGGCAAAACCCTTGTTGGTAATCACAGAGGTCAGACATTTCTTGTAGTTGGCCACCAGGTTTGCACACATCTCAGGAGGGATTTTGTCCAACTCCTCTTTGCAGATCTTCTCCAAGTCATTAAGGCTTCGAGGCTGACGTTTGGCAACTCAAACCTTCAGCTCCCTCCACAGATGTTCTATGGGATTAAGGTCTGGAGACTGTCTAGGCCACTCCAGGACCTTAATGTGCTTCTTCTTGAGCCACTCCTTTGTTGCCTTGGCCGTGTGTTTTGGGTCATTGTCATGCTGGAATACCCATCCACGACCCATTTTCAATGCCCTGGCTGAGGGAAGGAGGTTCTCACCCAAGATTTGACGGTACATGGCCCCATCCA
Source organism: Coregonus clupeaformis (assembly GCF_020615455.1). NCBI lineage: Eukaryota > Metazoa > Chordata > Actinopteri > Salmoniformes > Salmonidae > Coregonus > Coregonus clupeaformis. The sequence continues at coordinate 9,585,720 of NC_059208.1, read as the reverse complement.
TCGTCCCTTTGATGCGGTGAAGTTGTCCTGTCCCCTTAGCAGAAAAACACCCCCAAAGCATAATGTTTCCACCTCCATGTTTGACGGTGGGGATGGTGTTCTTGGGGTCATAGGCAGCATTCCTCCTCCTCCAAACACGGCGAGTTGAGTTGATGCCAAAGAGCTCCAATTGGTCTCATCTGACCACAACCCTTTCACCCAGTTCTCCTCTGAATCATTCAGATGTTCATTGGCAAACTTCAGACGGGCATGTACAGTGGGGAAAAAAAGTATTTAGTCAGCCACCAATTGTGCAAGTTCTCCCACTTAAAAAGATGAGAGAGGCCTGTAATTTTCATCATAGGTACACGTCAACTATGACAGACAAATTGAGAAAAAAAAATCCAGAAAATCACATTGTAGGATTTTTTATGAATTTATTTGCAAATTATGGTGGAAAATAAGTATTTGGTCACCTACAAACAAGCAAGATTTCTGGCTCTCACAGACCTGTAACTTCTTCTTTAAGAGGCTCCTCTGTCCTCCACTCGTTACCTGTATTAATGGCACCTGTTTGAACTTGTTATCAGTATAAAAGACACCTGTCCACAACCTCAAACAGTCACACTCCAAACTCCACTATGGCCAAGGCCAAAGAGCTGTCAAAGGACACCAGAAACAAAATTGTAGACCTGCACCAGGCTGGGAAGACTGAATCTGCAATAGGTAAGCAGCTTGGTTTGAAGAAATCAACTGTGGGAGCAATTATTAGGAAATGGAAGACATACAAGACCACTGATAATCTCCCTCGATCTGGGGCTCCACGCAAGATCTCACCCCGTGGGGTCAAAATGATCACAAGAACGGTGAGCAAAAATCCCAGAACCACAGGGGGGACCTAGTGAATGACCTGCAGAGAGCTGGGACCAAAGTAACAAAGCCTACCATCAGTAACACACTACGCCGCCAGGGACTCAAATCCTGCAGTGCCAGACTTGTCCCCCTGCTTAAGCCAGTACATGTCCAGGCCCGTCTGAAGTTTGCTAGAGTGCATTTGGATGATCCAGAAGAGGATTGGGAGAATGTCATATGGTCAGATGAAACCAAAATAGAACTTTTTGGTAAAAACTCAACTCGTCGTGTTTGGAGGACAAAGAATGCTGAGTTGCATCCAAAGAACACCATACCTACTGTGAAGCATGGGGGTGGAAACATCATGCTTTGGGGCTGTTTTTCTGCAAAGGGACCAGGACGACTGATCCGTGTAAAGGATTTTGAGATTTTGAGTGAAACCCTCCTTCCATCAGCAAGGGCATTGAAGATGAAACATGGCTGGGTCTTTCAGCATGACAATGATCCCAAACACACCGCCCGGGCAACGAAGGAGTGGCTTCGTAAGAAGCATTTCAAGGTCCTGGAGTGGCCTAGCCAGTCTCCAGATCTCAACCACATAGAAAATCTTTGGAGGGAGTTGAAAGTCTGTGTTGCCCAGCGACAGCCCCAAAACATCACTGCTCTAGAGGAGATCTGCATGGAGGAATGGGCCAAAATACCAGCAACAGTGTGTGAAAAACTTACAGAAAACGTTTGACCTGTGTCATTGCCAACAAAGGGTATATAACAAAGTATTGAGAAACTTTTGTTATTGACCAAATACTTATTTTCCACCATAATTTGCAAATAAATTCATTAAAAATCCTACAATGTGATTTTCTGGAATTTTTTTCTCATTTTGTCTGTCATAGTTGACGTGTACCTATGATGAAAATTACAGGCCTCTCTCATCTTTTTAAGTGGGAGAACTTGCACAATTGGTGGCTGACTAAATACTTTTTTTCCCCACTGTATATGTGCTTTCTTGAGCAGCGGGACCTTGCGGGCGCTGCAGGATTTCAGTCCTTCACGGCGTAGTGTGTTACCAATTGTTTTCTTGGTGACTATGGTCCCAGCTGCCTTGAGATCATTGACAATATCCTCCCGTGTAGTTCTGGGCTGATTCCTCACCGTTCTCATGATCATTGCAACTCCACGAGGTGAGATCTTGCATGGAGCCCCAGGCCGAGGGAGATTGACAGTTATTTTGTGTTTCTTCCATTTGCGAATAATCGCACCAACTGTTGTCACCTTCTCACCAAGCTGCTTGGCGATGGTCTTGTAGCCCATTCCAGCCTTGTGTAGGTCTACAATCTTTGCCCTGACATCCTTGGAGAGCTCTTTGGTCTTGGCCATGGTGGAGAGTTTGGAATCATATTGATCGATTGCTTCTGTGGACAGGTGTCTTTTATACAGGTAACAAACTGAGATTAGGAGCACTCCCTTTAAGAGTGTGCTCCTAATCTCAGCTCGTTACCTGTATAATAGACACCTGGGAGCCAGAAATCTTTCTGATTGAGAGGGGGTCAAATACTTATTTCCCTCTTTGAAATGCAAATCAATTTATAACATTTTTGACATGCGTTTTTGTTGTTATTCTGTCTCTCACTGTTCAAATAAACCTACCATTAAAATTATAGACTGATCATTTCTTTGTCAGTGGGCAAACATACAAAATCAGCAGGGGATCAAATACTTTTTTCCCTCACTGTATATAATCTCTACTGCATTGTGGACACTCAACATAACATACAAAGCGTTGAAAAACACAGCCCAGACTAGTGAAATACCACTTGAACCACACAGTATGCAATAGGAAGAATAAAGGCAGTTCATGGAGAGAACAATGATGGAGCTGAACAACCAAGTTATTTTCCATCACATTTGCATCCACTGGGTTTTTCTGCCTCTTTGTAACGTAAGGTTTGAAACATTGCAAGTCCCCTGCCACCCTCTCTCGGAGCACAGGGCTTTGTGTCTCTGCTTTAAATGTCGGCATTTCCATGTTCTCTTCATTATAAGTAGAATCCCTCATCCAAGCCAGGCTTTCTCATTTATAAAACATAGAAGTCTAGATCCAGCCTCCACAGACATGGATGGAGAGGGATACACTATACAGGACCAGTAACATTCTGACTCAAAATATAACATTTCCTTCTCATGCCTTCCACCAGAGGAATTCATAAAATGCCTCATAATTCCACATTTCTCCACAATTTCATCTGACAAAACCCATATTTCACATATTCAGCAAAGTGGCATTTAAGGGTGACTACAGCATCCACAGGAGCTCCAAGATTAATCTTTAGGGAATATTCTCACTTCTCATTGTCCCTCTCTCTCTGTACTCTGCCCTTCCCTTCTTCCACACCCCCTCCACCCCTACCCTTTCTCCCATTTAGCAAGGGTTTAAAGTGGATGGAATGAAAAAGGTGTACAGTACTCATTTTAGGTGCCACTAGGCTACTCATTTTAACTTTAGTGCCAATGTTCTGAGGCAATATTCTATGAGGTATTGGTACTCAAGCCGTAGAAAACTCAGGGTGTCTGTATACTCTGTACCAGTTGAGCACCGGCTCAACTCAAGCACTGCTGTTCTAGTCTCAGGTCATTAAAATGCCATGGTATGACGATTCCATGGGGAAATTTCCAACGGCTAAATCGGAGAGGGAATATGCATGGTAATAGGTGCTGTTAAGAAATCTCTGATATCATGTTTCCTAAGTGCATATGTAGAGGAGGTGATTTGTTGGTCGGTTGACCAGCAGCAGACCTGGCGGGATCTAATCCTAACAGTTACACATACAAATATACACTTGAGAGAATGCCAAGAGTGTGCAAAGCTGTCATCAAGGCAAAGGGTGGCTACTTTGAAGAATCTCAAATATAAAATATATTTAGATTTGTTTAACACTTTTTTGGTTGCTACATGATTCCATATGTGTTAATTCATAGTTTTGATGTATTCACTATTATTGTACTATGTAGAAAATTGTAAAAATAAAGAAAAACCCTTGAATGAGTAGGTGTGTTCAAACTTTTGACTGGTACTGTAACTTTAATAACCTTGAATATTGAGAAACTTGTGAATAGCCACATACACTTCATAGACAAAGATCATTGTGCGGTGTGGAAAAACCACAGAGGTTTCTGCTTGACAGGAAATGTATTCTAATGCTCAGGGGGTACTTTAACTTCTTGATCCACACTAAATCACAGTGAATGGAGATGGACCCTCATCCCTCAAGGCTTGAGTGAGTCGTATATCACCATTCATATTAATAACGCCACTTAACAGAGCAGAGGTCATTAGCCGTCCTAAGAGGAAGGAAACACAGAGGGGAATAGTGGAGAGGCAGGTGAAGGTCTGTGGCCTGCCATGGAACACAATATCTAGGAGGGCAGCTTCGTGTGTGGAAGTCATATGTTCATAGGAATGAAGAGGATTGAATTACAGATGTAAGATCTTAATTTGAGCCAATTTTCTACAGCAGGAAAAGGATTCTGCAGCAACAGGAAATGTGAATTATTATGTGAATTATAATTAATGGACATTTTTGTGGTGGTTGATACATTTTTCATAATGGACAATCAAGTCTGAAATTTCAAAGTGGAAATTACAAACTTCAGAAGCTGTTTTCTCCTGCAACAGGGTGATCAAATTAAGATCCTACATCTGGAATACCTATGTGGGCAGTTCTTAGAAATCAATTGTCCTCCTGTGCAGTCATTATAATGCACAGTATAGGTCTGAATGTATGATTTCCTAGAATGCCTTGTCATCTACAGCGGCACAACGACGGAGGGACGGGGGCGGGGAAGACAGACTCTTGATTCTGTGAAATAAGCACCTTCAGTGGAACCCATCAGAACATGCTGAGAGGACAGAAACTACATCAATTTACACAGAAGGACTACATTGAACAGGACAGGAGTATACATAGAGAGCATAATTTAGCCACAGAGGATCAATAGTTTCAAAAAAATAACTGTGCATTAAGTTTGATCACAAGCGCATACAGGTAACTACCAAAATAAAGGAAACATAAAGTCTCTTAAAAGGGTGTTAGGCCACCACGAGCTGCCAGAACAGTTTCAATGCGCCTTGGCATAGATTCTACAAGTGTACCTAAACCATGCCAGGAAAATGCAAGCCGCACCATAACATATACTTTGTATTCTTAATTTACTCAAGTGTTTCCTTTATTTTGGCAGTTACCGTATGCCTACAGTCGGATAAGCCAGTTTGGGCAGCATGCGCGCCAAATATACAGCTTGTTGCGTTGTGGCCATAGATATACAGTATAATCCATTGAAGGGTTTTGGAACCTCTTACCCTGGCAATAATCAAAACAAAGCCCCGGGGCCTATGATTTCTTAACCCAGCCCTGCGTCTGTCCCTCATTTTAAGGTCAACCCTGTTATGTGAACTGAACTCTCGTTTTAATATGGTGAAACTATTCATTTTTTAAAATGTATTATTTAAAAGAAACCTTGAACATCTAATAATCAAATCATAGAGTAAAAGCAGGTGAGCTGGTTCTATACTCTAAATATTAGGGGTTCAACAAGGGTTCTTCTAAGATCCTCAAAGTTCTTTGAAGAACCTTAGGCTTCTTGGCACTGAAATTTGCCCCCAAAAGGTTCTTCCAAGAACCCCATAGGAGGTGGTGTTCATTGAGGAACCTCCTTAGTTGGTGGGGGTTCTTGCAAGAACCTAACTGCCCAACTGAAACATTTGGATTTGAATGTGAAAGGACAGCAGGTGGAGGCACTAAACTGAAAAATGTAAAGATCTCTTCATTTTAAGGTAAGGTTTGTCCCTTGTATGATCTTAATTCATATTGTTTTATGATACCATCTATATTTTGATATGTGTGCACATTTTTCTCAAACAGAAAATGGACACAATTCAATGGATATCAATCAACAAAGAGGTAAGAATATGTATGCTATAAGAATATGTTGAAGGCTAGCTGTATTGGGTGCAGATGACTGAACTGCTCACTTTTGTGTCTGTGTCTGCAGGAATACAGACAAGGAGGTATACAAAGGTATGTCAATTGGTATTGGTATGTTATGCAGATCACATGTACCATCCTCCCTTAGCCTTTATCCTCCTCCCTGACCTCTTCAATGAAAATCCCATAGGCCTCTACATTATAGACAAGGTATGTGTATGAAACCATTATCAAAACAGTTTTTTTCATTCACATTTACCACAAAAACCAAGGCATGAATACTGTCGTGTGCATGTTTTGTTAATCATCTGTATACTTACTATTTTTTGGATTCAGAGACTTCACCCTCCCTACACCTCTGATGAATATAACAGCAAACCTGCTCGATCACCATGCACTGCAAAATCATTCTGGCTATGGATACGGAGAACATCAACACATTAACATCAACACGCCAGAGGATATACCCATTGTACTTGGGGCTCTGCTGGGAGTTCACCTCATATTTCGATTTCTTAATTCTGCTTTGCCACTAAGATCATAATATCACTGACAACAAAAATATTGTATTCTTGTTGTTATTGTTATGCATATTATTATTATTATTAATAATAATAATAATAATAATAGGGGAGGGGGGGTAGTTCAAAAATGAACCCCAAAAGGTTATTCAAAAGGTTATTCGAGGATCCATTAAAAGGGGTTATTTGAAGAACTTATAGGGGTTCCCCCACAGTTTCAATTTGAAGAACCCCTAAAGGATACTTCAGGAACCTTTTCTTTATAGAGTGTAGTCATTTTGGACAATTTTTGGTGTTTTGTGTTGGATAACATAGAGGGTCGAGCATAAAATGTCAACCCTGTTACCCATAGATAGACAGGCTAGAAATGTTTTTTAACAATTACATTTTTTAAGTGAAGCTTGCATTCAATTGCCACTCCCTGTTGCACACTACAAGTTTCCGTTTTCCCTGTCACGAGGGGATTTATGGCTGATTTAAGAAGAAATTGACGACCCTGTTACGGTCAACCGTGTTACTTTATTTGGCACTTAATAGGCACCTACTGTAGTAATTTCTTTATTTAACCTCTTGAGATGGGAAAACATGTTTTTTATTAAGTTGAACATGTTGTCTTTATAACAGAATGTTAAAATTAAGTAAAATCAAAAACATTTGACCAAGTTATACTTCTCAAAAGGCACCGAATTGGTGGAACGACCCCTCTGTTTCTGAGGAACACAAGAAAGAGAGAGCTACTGAATGATCATTGAATTAATGCACAGTATAATATACTTTCTATAATTGATGCTCTTAACTGAACACTTCCACAGTCATGTCCAGATATAAACATAACACAGATCCTAGATCATTACATGGGGATACTAATATGCTTAGTATCATCGCTGTGGGTTGTTCGATGGAGAACCTCCAAGAGTAAAAACAGTAGGCTTAGTCTAGGTCTGGGAAACGTATTGCTTTGTAATGCTACTCAACAGATGTTCAACAACAATGTGTCGGACATTATTCACTGTAGCCCCGTGGGAGCACTGTTTGTTCAGCCGTCTGTTTGGCCAATCAAATATGTTATGCAGGACATGAATTACTGTCTATGCTACTAACTCACATAGGGACTTCTCACTGACTCCACTGGCTGGTCATTGGGAGTATTGGAGCTGCTGAGGTAGACAAGCAGTTACCACAGCAACTCAAAGCCATGCAGACCATAACTTCATTTAAAAAGAATGTCAAAAGCTGGCTAATGATCGGGCAATAAAATAAATGTTCATGTCTGTATCCATATTTGTAATGTATCTGTATCTATGTAATGTTGTAATGTTTAGAGACCACAATGGCAATAAGTCTGAGTTTTTTGTGTTATCCCTGTCATGTATTTAAAATGTATGTACTGTGTGTATGTGTTTTCAACAGGATAATAAAATCAATCAATCAACTCAACAAAACCAGTGTTTGTAGCCAAGCCAGTCTTAATTAAACCAGGAAAAAAACTTACTGAGACCCACCACCAATGGGTTCTTACCCACCGTTTGGGAAACACTACCCAGGGGGACAGCAACAGAGCCTCACACTATACTGTAAAACCCATGACCCCTAGGTTCATTAGTGTCTTTATGAGGTTAGTGGAACACATCTCTGGCCATTCTTTATATTCCTCTCTATATATTACCACGCTGTAGTAAACATCTCTAGGCTAACACACAGGTCATAATCTGAACTATGCCTTTTGAAGAATGTGCATGGTCTTCCACCCCCCCGGTGTCCACTCTAGTGCGTCAATATAATATTCCAGAGCCTTTTAACCTACTAATCCGAATATAAACGGCTCTGCCTGCGGTTGTGTGATTCGGTTACATCAGGTTCTACTGTATATTGACCCTCATTAAACCAGCACTATGCCCCAATGAACAGCCTAGTGATAAAGAGAAGCTCTAATTTTAGCATGTGTACGTGTGTCTGTAGAGGAGCTAAACCCAGCTAAACCCAGTGGGACGGTCAGTCTGCTCCGTCTGATATCAAAGAGAATACATGCCGACTCTGTTGCCATGGTGAGTGTAATTCAGCTTGGATGTCTCCTAATTGGAAAGCATGGCTGGAGAGAAGGAGAAAAGAGAGAAAAAACATGAATCGGATCATCATCATTAATAGGATGCAATAGTCCCTGGCCTAGTGCGGTGCTCGGGTTGTGGCAGTATGGATAGGTGAAGGGGGAGAGGGATCAGAAGAGGGTTTGTGACAGGGGGAGTGAGGGAGCAAAGGGGTTCATACAGATCAATGGAGGAACCGTTCACTTAGATGGATTGCCGTTCACAGTAGAAAGGCCAGGCAGAGAAATACTTGGAAGCTGAATGTACTGTACGCCACAGATAATTCACATACTCTGGGTCCTCGCTCTCTAGCTGTCAATGTTTTAACACCTCCCGTTCTGTGAAATAACTGGCAGTGTGAGTGCATTACAGTACCAGTGCCGTGAGGTGGGAAGGCAGGGGCACTTCCTTCTGTCGGTAGCTGGGAGCTAGCCTTAGGTATAACGCTATAAAAACAAATGGAACTGTAAATGTCAATCTCCAATTTCATGCACCAAAAAGCAATGAAAATGAGTAGACCTAAAACTTGCTGCAGCTCTACTCCGTCAGAAAAACCAACAAACAACAGATGGGCCTTAGAGAAAGTCGATTGGAAACCATATTTGTGATCTTGTGATCTCACATTTCTATGTCTATACTGTACATGGAATAGATAATTATCATCTCTTGATCAACAATCAGTCATAACAGCACAATACTGCAGTGTGTCAGTACTTTTGATACATGAGGGATGGCAATGCAATGGCAGCCATTGGGGGGGGTCAGGTCATCAATGAATGAGACTGCCTACAGTGAATCTTTTCTTACTGTGTTTTGTTTGATAGCCTACATTATATCCACTTTCCACTAATCTCGTTCCCAGACACTTCCGCCCAAATGTGCTGTGTAGCAATAGCCAGGGGACAAGGTTAACTTCCACAAATAACTTTGAGAACAGCACCTGCTGTGGGTTAGGTCAGTTGTCAAGCTAAAAAACGAAACTCTAAAAAGGTTCAAGACACAGATAAGGGATATCCTTCCTTCGAACTAGAAAAAAGCTTCCCATCTCATTTATCCACATACAATTATTTATAATTAAAATGGGAATTAATAATTGATTTATTCATTAGTGGAAGATGGCATCCTGTAAGAGTTAATAAAACGTAATCTCTAAAAATGGCCCTGAGAAAGAGACATCCCCCTGTAATTCATCATGCTAATTATTTTCACGTATTGCATCTGCTATTCACTTCAGTCATGACTCGTGACTGAACAAAGTATTCAAGAATTCATACACTGAAGAGTGTTTTGCACGTTTCCAATAAATTGATAGAAAGCCTGCATTTGTTCATATTAACTGACATTCCTACCAGTCAATATTTACAGTAAAATACACTACTAATACGTCTACCTCTATATTGCCGCGTTCAAAACAACTGGGAACTCGGGGAAAAAAACTAGCTCCGACTGGGAAAAATCGATTTGAACATTCATCCAACTCGGAATTCCAATTTGGGAACTCTGGCCACTTCCTAGACCTCCGATTTCCGACCTGAAGATCACTGACGTCATGATTTGACCTCGTATTTTTCAGAGTTCCCAGTTGTTTTGAACGCGGCAAAAATACTCCTGCGCCAACAGTTTGCAAGAGGCACGTCTTCGTCTGCTTCTATTCTTCAAGTCAATCACACTTATAGTAGCTTTCCCTCAGACTGAGCAACCCACATCCTGTGATCCAGAGGGAACACAAAGAGGATAAGAGATCCCCCCAAATGACCCTTTATACGCAATCATTTCACGTCTCCCTCAGGTCGGTTCAAGAACTCCGTTTTTCTTTTCCACAGAAGAGCGACTAGCCCTGATTATTGCTTTTACACATCGGAGGAGTGGAGAAGAGGAGTAATGTGAAAGCTTATTTTTCCCATCACCTCTGTCTCCCTTGAGATAGTGTATGCATTCTAATTGGCACCCTATTCTCTATAGAGCACACACATTAGTTTTTGACCAGAGTCCTATAGGCCCTTGTCAAAAGTTGTGTGCTAGGGGGAATTTGGGATGCAACTAATGCCAGATGTCCCCACTTAACCTTCCCCTATATCATATCACTACACTGCTCTCCTCTGTCTGCGGTACTGATGACTTGTTGTTCACACAGAGTCCCCAAAAATAGAAGGCCATTTTACCTGACAATCTCCATTGAAAGCTCCTTTTAGTCCGGGACTAGGCTTTTTAATCTGTGTCTGGGAAACCAGCCCCCAGTATTTAGAATAGATCTTACAGGGCCACGATGGATGAACACCTTAAATACCAGTAAATACACAAAATACAGTACTTGGATGCATTGCTGATTTAACAAACAAAACTATAAGCACTTTCAGAAAGAGAGAGAAGATTGGAAACTTTAGATCATCACTCCTCCAATAACCAGCAGTGCTAAATCCGGCTGTAGAATTACACCAGTGGTTCTTTAGTTACTGTATCCGCAATTACATTTAGCTCTGCCTGGGGTGACCCTGCAGTAACCCTCATGTGCAATATACCAGTAGGCCTATGTTCCTATGCGTCTTCCCAAGTATACCCTGGTTAACCCGTACCCCAGGTTGAGAACCTCTGAATTCCACCAATAAAACCCTGTTTTGGAGGACAGAAAGTGTGAACCAGGGCCTTTGGGACCCAAATGAGTGACTGTGATGTTTATGCTCATGGTGGATCCAGGAAGTCTTGGGAAATTACACTTTATGACCAACCAGCAAAGCCTTCTATTACAATAAAGGGCTCGGGCTGGAGCTGAACTGCCTGTATAGACCGTATAAAAGGTAATAACCCATAGCCTCTCCAGCGTAGTCTCCTTGTGAGACAGTGCCACCTGCTGGTGATAAATAAACATACAGTGCCTTGCAAAAGTATTCATCGCCCTTGACGTTTTTCCTATTTTGTTGCATTACAACCTGTAGCATTATAACCTGTAATTTAAATTGATTTTTATTTGGATTTCATGTAATGGACATACACAAAATAGCCCAAATTGGTGAAGTGAAATTAAAAAAATTCTAAACAATTAATAACGGAAAAGTGGTGCGTGCATATGTATTCACCCCCTTTGCTATGAAGCCCCTAAATAAGATCTGGTGCAACCAATTACCTTCAGAAGTCACATAATTAGTTAAATAAAGTCCACCTGTGTGCAATCTAAGTTGCACATGATCTGTCACATGATCTCAGTATATATACACCTGTTCTGAAAGGCCCAGAGTCTGCAACACCACTAAGCAAGCAGCACCATGAAGATCAAGGAGCTCTCCAAACAGGTCAGGGACAAAGTTGAGGAGAAGTACAGATCAGGGTTGGGTTATAAAAAAAGATCTGAAACATTCATCCTACAGAGCACCATTAAATCCATTATTAAAAAATGGAAAGAATATGGCACCACAACAAACCTGCCAAGAGAGGGCCGCCCACCAAAACTCACGGACCAGGCAAGGAGGGCATTAATCAGAGGCAACAAAGAGACCAAAGATAACCTGAAGGAGCTGCAAAGTTCCACAGCGGAGATTGGAGTATCTGTCCATAGGACCACTTTTAGCCATACACTCCACAGAGCTGGGCTTTACGGAAGAGTGGCCAGAAAAAAGCCATTGCTTAAAGAAAAAAATAAGCAAACACGTTTGGTGTTCGCCAAAAGGCATGTGGGAAACTCCCCAAACATATGGAAGAAGGTACTCTGGTCAGATGAGACTAAAATTGAGCTTTTTGGCCATCAAGGAAAACGCTGTCTGGCGCAAACCCAACACCTCTCATCACCCGAGAACACCATCCCCACAGTGAAGCATGGTGGTGGCAGCATCATGCTGTGGGGATGTTTTTCCATCGGCAGGGACTGGGAAACTGGTCAGTATTGAAGGAATGATGTATGGCGCTAAATACAGGGAAATTCTTGAGGAAAACCTGTTTCAGTCTTCCAGAGATTTGAGACTGGGACGGAGGTTCACCTTCCAGCAGGACAATGACCCGAAGCATACTGCTAAAGCAACACTTGAGTGGTTTAAGGGGAAACATTTAAATGTCTTGGAATGGCCTAGTCAAAGCCCAGACCTCAATCCAATTGAGAATCTGTGGTATGACTTAAAGATTGCTGTACACCAGCGGAACCCATCCAACTTGAAGGAGCTGGAGCAGTTCTGCCTTGAAGAATGGGCAAAGATCCCAGTGGCTAGATGTGCCAACCTTATAGAGACATACCCCAAGAGACTTGCAGCTGTAATTGTTGCAAAAGATGGCTTTACAAAGTATTGACTGGGGGGGGGGGTGAATAGTTATACACGCTCAAAACAAACAAACAAATATTTTGCATCTTCAAAGTGGTAGGCATGTTGTGTAAATCTAATGATACAAATCCCCCAAAAATCCATTTTAATTCCAGGTTGTAAGGCAACAAAATAGGAAAAATGCCAAGGGGGCTGAATACTTTCGCAAGCCACTGTACTACTGTATTCAAGTACACAAAGCATATCTGTATTTGAATGATCAAAATGCAAACATCGATCAGAATTGTATGATCGATGTTTGCATTACATGTCCCAATATAATATTGAGAACATTTTGAAACTGAAATACTAGGAATCTATAAAGAACCTGTTGTGAAATCAAATCCCATACAAAACCAGTAAGAAGTAAATCCTTCAGACAAGCTTTTCAGACACTGGCGAGACACAGCGACGCATTAGTCCCCCCAAACCCAAAAGAGTTTGTGAGAGCTACCCGCCTGCCCTCTGTCTTCCACTGCTGTGCTGTGCAAGGCACATAGTTCAGGTCAAACTCTGGTTCGGTGCGGTCCAGGTTGAGGGTGGGTGGCAAAGTGCTGTGGTAACAGGCCAGGGCAGTGAAGGCTGCTTCCAGGGCCCCGGCAGCCCCCAGGAGATGCCCCGTGGCCCCCTTAGTGGAGGAGACAGCCAGGGCGGCAGCGTGCTGCTGGAAAAGTCTCTTGATGGCAGTGTTCTCTGCAGCGTCACCTAGTGGTGTAGAGGTGGCATGTGCGTTCACGTACGTCACATGGGCCGGTTCCACACCGGCGTCTCTGAGCGCTGCAGACATGCACCTGGAAGAAGAGGAGAATGAAAGTGGACTGCAAAAATTTTATAACTTCAAATATGTTCACCATTTCATTTAAAAATGTCAGAATCTTTTTGAAATTGGCCTAAAAAAAATTACAAATATTTTCTCATGGTCAACTTGCTAGATATTGATAATGGTACTGGCTACAGTACATCTCAATAGTTCCTTAACTCCTAACACAAATAGTAAGCACCTGGTGAAAGAGTGCTATAAACCCCATCCATGACTATTACCTGAAGGCTCCGTCTCCATCAGCAGCGGGGGCTGTGATGTGGCTGGCGTCCCCTGACAGTCCGTACCCCAGCACCTCAGCGTACACCGAGGCCCCCCTCCCCACAGCATGCTCCCACTCCTCCAGAAGCACCACCGCAGCCCCTTCACCCATTACAAACCCATCCCTCTCTGGGTGGAAGGGCCGCGATGCCAGCCTTGGCTGGTCGTTCCAGTGGGTACTCAGAGCCCTTCAAGTAAAGGTTCAAGTCGAATTACACCCACATAGTAGTCAATACAATCTGAATCCATGAACATACAAATGGCATAGGCATACGTCTTAATACATATGTAAAAGTTGATCAAAGGACAGATTAGATCTATACTAACAAAAATAACACAAACAAACAAAATAATCCTGGAATCTTCAAGACTTACCTCGCCCTGGCGAACCCCGCGATTGACAGAGGTCCCACGCAGGCTTCTGTCCCACCCGCTACCATGGCGATGACGTCTCCGTGGGCGATGAACCTGGCTGCGTCACCGAGGGCATGGGCTCCAGTGGTGCAGGCAGTGGAAACGGCGTGGTTGGGGCCTTTCAGTTTGTGCTTGATGCTGATGTGACCGGCAGCCATGTTGACCAGGATACGAGGCACAAAGAAGGGGCTGACCTAGAATACAAATACAACTTTTATTAAATCCATCAAAATGTGTGTTTTATTTGCAGTCTGTTCTTATTTAATCTCAAGTTCTCAACCCTGCTCTGCAAATAGGACACACTCCTACCTACCAACCAACCCTGCCACACACACACACATCTGAGAGGTTGGAAGCAGCACAGCACACTTCAGCGCCCGCTGGCTACAGCGGACCCCATAACTGACCTTACTGTAACCTTTTGCCTGGAAGATGGCCGACGTCTTGGCGATCTCGTCCAGCGAAACCATGCCCATCCCCACCGCCACCCCTGTGGTCAGCTGCTCCTCAGGGCTGCTGGGATACCACCCAGAATCCTCCAGTGCCAGCTGGGCGGCAGCGAGAGCCATGACAGTGGCTGGTGACATACTGTTGATCTCCCCGCGTGTGGCGAATCTCTCATCCTTGAACTGGCCCTCTCCATCCCCTCGGGGCACCAGGGCTGCCACTTTACAGGGGACTGTCTTATACATCTCAGAGTCAAGGGCGACGATCCCACTGGCACCGTTAATCAGCTGGTTCCAGGGTAGAGTAGTCCCTGTGCCGAGAGGAGAGACAAGTCCTATTCCAGTGATTGCTACTCTCCTCCGGGATGGATTCTTTCCACAGGTATAGTGTCTCAGATTGGGGCTCGTTGAACAAACACAAGTGCTCTTGTTGAGAAGTGTTCTGGTGGTGTGCTGTGATGCCAAGTACAACAGCTTCTTTGGCCAACATGAAGACATGATGTTGTTTTGTTTCTCTGCTATCTACCACTGTGGATCCTGTGGTGTTGAGAAAAACAATAAACAGTTTAGCAGCATAACTCATTCTTGAACCATACATACCACCAATCATGTCAATACAGTATGGTATGTACGTAGTACAAATGCTATTATAAACTGGGTGGTTCGAGCCCTGAATGCTGATTGGTTGACAGCCGTGGTATATCAGACCATATACCACGGGTATGACAAAACATTTATTTTTACTGCTCTAATTACATTGGTAACCAGTTTATAATAGCAATAGGGCACTTCGGGGTTTGTGGTATATGGCCAATATACCACGGCTAAGAACAGCCCTTAGCCGTGGTATATTGGCCATATACCACACCCCCTCGTGCCTTATTGCTTAATTATATCCTTATCCTTACAAACTGATAGGCTACTGCTCCATCTGTGTCCCTGAACCCTGCCAACTAATCCCTCACCAACACATGACAACAGGCTCCTAGCGTTCAAATTTGTCCATCTATTAAATAAACCTCACTGAATAATCTATTTGCCACTTACCTTGTGAAAGCTATGATAGATAGCTTGAGTGATTACGAATAAGGTCATTATACCTCTGAAATCCTCTGCAAATGTCAAATGAGTATCGTTCACACGCTCACAACATCCATGCAACTGACGAACTGAGTTCATTTCAGGGGGATACTATCCAATTGCCTGCTCCCATACATTCCTCAGAGAAATGTAGATTACCATTTTTCCATAACAGAATAATGTCAATGTATACATAGATTCAGGAAATAGTGATTAAAAAATATATATCATTAGCAGATTTTGCATTAAATTTGATTATTGAATAGTTATGTTTTGTTCAGGCATTGCAAAGGCAGCTATTTTGATTTGAGGTTGCGTTTGCTCAAGGTTGCCAGGTTTAGCTAAAATGTGTACCAAATGACTACTCAAAACCTGCCCAAGGCCTGAAAACTAGGCCAATGGTTTTTTTTCGCAGCAAAAGAGTTGCCACATTTAGCGAATAAACCCTTTTTCCAATAACGTTATCGAACGAATTAATTATGAATATCACTTCTAACGACCTAAGAAGCAACATTTGGATTTCCATCAAAATAATAATTATTGCGAGATAATGTAACTAATAAAGGAATTTGAATATGTCGCAAGAGAAAATATTGGCGATATAATTCGCCCTTATTAAACTTTAAAAAACGAATGTTAGGCTATTTTCTGGAAATTGTGCTGTTATGTTAAGACTACAAACCGTTATACATTGCCTATTTGCAAGATTGACTTGTCATTTCATTAGGCATAGGCTAGGTCTACTGACTAAAATCTGGGTTTATGACTGTAATTCAATTCTGCCATGGTTTGGTTAGCTAGATGCAGGTAGTCTATAGCCCCTGATAGGCCTACATCTAATTTCAGATAGCCTACAGTAGCCTAGGCAAAATGTAGGCAAGATGTAAGATGAACGATTCACCAGCTTGCTTAGTTCAAATTGACAGACAAATGTATTCATCATCAATAGGTAGGCGATTTCGAGGTAAGAAGTGCTTCCGTTGCCCAATAGCCTGCTGGAATAGACTACTGAGGATGGGTCTTAATTTCAATCACTGAAATATTAATAACATGGATCTGAACTGAATAGGCCTATGCTTGTCAACAACAGCCAGTGTTTTTATTTTATTTATTTTTGTACCTGTATCTGACTGACTGTTACCTTCAATCTAATGCATTTTAACAACAGCTGATCGGCAATTGCGATAGAACTGTGACCATGATCACAATCGATACCTTCCAATTTCATTAACTAAACATAGCCATTAATAATTGCATAATAACACAAGGCTACAACAACAATAAACTGAAGTTATAGGCTATCTATTAAATCCAGTGGTGTAAAGTACTTAAGTAAAAAATACTTTAAAGTACTACTTAAGTCGTTTTTGGGGGTATCTGTATTTTGCTATTTATATTTTTGACGTTTACTTTTACTAAGCTACATTCCCAAAAAAATGTATGAACTTTTTAATCCATATATTTACATTTTGAATGCTTAGCAGGACAGGACATTTGTTAAATTCAGGCACTTATCAATAGAACATTCCTGGTCATCCCTACTGCCTCTGATCTGGCTTACTCACTAAACACACACGCTTCGTTTGTTAATGTCTGAGTGTTGGAGACAGCCCCTGGCCAATGTTCCCTCTAAACTGCGCGTGGGCGCGTAGCTCCCCCAGGACTGCCACACAGGATAAATATCAGGCCACGCAGAGAAGCACAAGATTGAACTTTACTCAACTTTCTAGTTTTCCCCCTTATCTAACACTATCAACAATTCCCTTTACCGTTTGTCACCGTTATAGTGCAATTAATGTATTGTTTAGTGTTGTGTTGTGTAGTGGCTTTGCTGGCAGGCATTAAAAATAACAATCGGGGGAGAAGGTCCTTGGTCAGGGAGGTGACCAAGAACCCGATGGTCACTCTGACAGAGCTCTAGAGTTCTTCTGTGGAGATTAGAGAACCTTCCAGAAGGACAACCATCTCTGCAGCACTCCATCAATCAGGCCTTTATGGTAGAGTGGCCAGATTAAAAGGCACATGACAGCCCGCTTGGAGTTTGCCGAAAGGCACCTAAAGACTCTCAGACCATGAGAAACAAGATTCTCTGGTCTGATGAAACCAAAATTGAACTCTTTGGCCTGAATGCCAAGCTTCACGTCTGGAGGAAACCTGGCACCATCCCTACGGTGAAGCATGGTGGTGGCAGCATGTCAGTCAGGATCGAGGCAAAGATGAACGGAGCAAAGTACAGAGAGATCCTTGATGAAAACCTGCTCCAGAGCCCTCAGGACCTTGGACTGGGGCAAAGGTTCACCTTCCAACAGGACTACAACCCTAAGCACTGCCAAGACAATGTAGGAGTGGCTTCAGAACAAATCTCTGAATGTCCTTGAGTGGCCCAGCCAGAGCCTGGACTTGAACCCGATCTAACATCTCTGGAGAGACCTGAAAATAGCTGTGCAGCAACACTCCCCATCCAACCTGACAGAGCTTGAGAGGATCTGCAGAGAGGAATGAGAGAAACTCCCCAAATACAGGTGTGCCAAGCTTGTAGCGTCCTACCCAAGAAGACTCGAGGCTGTGATCGCTGCCAAAGATGCTTCAACAAAGTATTGAGTAAAGGGTCTGAATACTTATGAAAATTTGATATTTCAGTTGTTTATTTGTAATAAATGTGCAACATTTTCGACAAACCTGTTTTTGCTTTGTCATTATGGGGTATTGTGTGTTGATTGATGACGAAAAAACAATTTAATCAATTTTAGAATAAGGCTGTAACCTAACAAAATGTGGAAAAAGTCAAGGGGTCTGAATACTTTCCGAATGCACTGTATGTGAAAACATGTATAATGCTTCACTTGTTATGAGCATATATGTTATGACATTTGTGTAGAGACCTCTCATCTGGTAAGGTAGATTGTAAAAATAAAAGCAATGTCATTCAAGAGGCATATTACATTTATTTTTTAAACTAGATGAATGGCCCTAAATTTGCCAGTCAGCTCAAGAGAGTGGGGACAGGACCAGGGACTGCCCCATTGGTGAGATATACAGTACAGCTGTTTTACTGAGTCAAATAACTGCTTACTTCCTTGGCTGTTTGTGGACCCACTGTGACCACTGATACGGAAATGTTTGCATGCATGACTGTAGTTGCTTTGACTGTAGTCGCTTTGACTGTAGTCGCTTTGGATAAAAGTGTCTGCTAAATTGCATATATTATTACTGTATCTTATTATTAACTTTAATGGTCCTTGGAGTCTTTGAACTTGGGGACCAATGGGGGCAACTGCTTTTTTTAAACAATGTGTTTGTGTTCCTCTCTCTTTCTCTCCCAGGCTGCTAGAGCAGAGTTTGTGTTTGTTCCGACTGAGAAGGTGAAGAGTGGGAGAGTATTTAATCTGAGGTACAACTCCACCAAGGATCACTACTGCAGGGTATCCAATGACAATGAGGACATCCAGGGCTGGCACAAGACTGTGTGGAGGAAAGAGTCTGTGTTCAGGAAGCTGGAGAATGACTGGCAGATGGTTCGTTTTCATTCATGATATGTCATAAACGATAAGATGCAATGCTCTTATTGATTCAATGCAGTTCTTAAATTGACACATCAATGGGATACTTTGTGTTTCTTTTCTGTCTTTTTTCTATTGGTCAGTCTTTGTGATCGTTAAGGCAAGGGCATTACTTTTTAGCAGAACTAATAATGAAGAAGTTGCATTTATCAATCTATCCAAACTTTGGATATGTTGCTTCTATAGGATGTGTGTATATCAACTGTAAATGTTTCCATATTTATGCTGTCTTTTTCCTGTCAGTAAATGTGCATTATGTCCTGTCAGGTGTATCTAGCTCGTACAGAGGGCTCATCGTCAGGGAACATCAGTTGGAAGTTGGACTGTGCTCCTGTAAGGATGAAGATAAAGACTGTCTCAGTCAGAGCATGCAGCCAGACCTTTCACTCTGGAACCTTCCGCTGGAGTCTGCAGTTTGGACAGAACACCACATACAGTGGAGAAAAAAAGTATTTAGTCAGCCACCAATTGTGCAAGTTCTCCCACTTAAAAAGATGAGAGAGGCCTGTAATTTTCATCATAGGTACACGTCAACTATGACATACAAAATGAGAAAAAATATCCAGAAAATCACATTGTAGGATTTTTAATGAATTTATTTGCAAATTATGGTGGAAAATAAGTATTTGGTCAATAACAAAAGTTTCTCAATACTTTGTTATATACCCTTTGTTGGCAATGACACAGGTCAAACGTTTTCTGTAAGTCTTCACAAGGTTTTCACACACTGTTGCTGGTATTTTGGCCCATTCCTCCATGCAGATCTCCTCTAGAGCAGTGATGTTTTGGGGCTGTCGCTGGGCAACACGGACTTTCAACTCCCTCCAAAGATGTTCTATGGGGTTGAGATCTGGAGACTGGCTAGGCCACTCCAGGACCTTGAAATGCTTCTTACGAAGCCACTCCTTCGTTGCCCGGGCGGTGTGTTTGGGATCATTGTCATGCTGAAAGACCCAGCCATGTTTCATCTTCAATGCCCTTGCTGATGGAAGGAGGTTTTCACTCAAAATCTCACGATACATGGCTCCATTCATTCTTTCCTTTACACGGATCAGTCGTCCTGGTCCCTTTGCAGAAAAACAGCCCCAAAGCATGATGTTTCCACCCCCATGCTTCACAGTAGGTATGGTGTTCTTTGGATGCAACTCAGCATTCTTTGTCCTCCAAACACGACGAGTTGAGTTTTTACCAAAAAGTTCTATTTTGGTTTCATCTGACCATATGACATTCTCCCAATCCTCTTCTGGATCATCCAAATGCACTCTAGCAAACTTCAGACGGGCCTGGACATGTACTGGCTTAAGCAGGGGGACACGTCTGGCACTGCAGGATTTGAGTCCCTGGCGGCGTAGTGTGTTACTGATGGTAGGCTTTGTTACTTTGGTCCCAGCTCTCTGCAGGTCATTCACTAGGTCCCCCCATGTGGTTCTGGGATTTTTGCTCACCGTTCTTGTGATCATTTTGACCCCACGGGGTGAGATCTTGCGTGGAGCCCCAGATCAAGGGAGATTATCAGTGGTCTTGTATGTCTTCCATTTCCTAAAAATTGCTCCCACAGTTGATTTCTTCAAACCAAGCTGCTTACCTATTGCAGATTCAGTCTTCCCAGCCTGGTGCAGGTCTACAATTTTGTTTCTGGTGTCCTTTGACAGCTCTTTGGTCTTGGCCATAGTGGAGTTTGGAGT
Source organism: Coregonus clupeaformis (assembly GCF_020615455.1). Classification (NCBI taxonomy): domain Eukaryota; kingdom Metazoa; phylum Chordata; class Actinopteri; order Salmoniformes; family Salmonidae; genus Coregonus; species Coregonus clupeaformis. The sequence continues at coordinate 9,564,753 of NC_059208.1, read as the reverse complement.
GTGACTGTTTGAGGTTGTGGACAGGTGTATTTTATACTGATAACAAGTTCAAACAGGTGCCATTAATACAGGTAACGAGTAGAGGACAGAGGAGCCTCTTAAAGAAGAAGTTACAGGTCTGTGAGAGCCAGAAATCTTGCTTGTTTGTAGGTGACCAAATACTAATTTTCCACCATAATTTGCAAATAAATTCATTAAAAATCCTACAATGTGATTTTCTGGATGTTTTTTTCTCAATTTGTCTGTCATAGTTGATGTGTACCTATGATGAAAATTACAGGCCTCTCTCATCTTTTTAAGTGGGAGAACTTGCACAATTGGTGGCTGACTAAATACTTTTTTTCCCCACTGTAGTTCTCAGGAGGTGGATGGATGATTGATACATGTTTGTCAGATATATTTTTGTCTGGTTTATGTGATCCCTTTCAGGATTAAATTGGAAGCCTTTTTTCAAATTGCAAATTGTATACTGGTACTTAGTGATTTGTAAATGTAATAGGGATATATTATAATTTGATAGTCAGAGAGGTGTGACATTGATTTGCATGTGCACTTAAATTATTAGATTTTTTTTCTTCCTTATCTTGCATAACAATAGCTAAACATGTTTAAGGATTCGTCACGTTTTCGAACACAGACAGGGAGATGCATTCTGTTTTGGGTCTTTCTTGATCCTTGGAGCTGGTCATGGAGGCGGAGCTAGCCGGAGGAGGAGAGTCGTCATGGCAACACTCCCAGATGTTCCGACGGACTTTGAATGAGCGAAAGGAATCCTCGTCGGAAATCCTCGTCAAGATGGAGGAGGACGATGCTTAATGATGGAGACTCTCAGTGCGTTCGATCGCTCTGAGCAAGGCGCTACGTTGGTTCGCTAATCTTAATCAAGTAATGAGTAGTTATTTTGGGATGCAACATGATGTATAGATCAGAGATTCTGCTCAGTGCCTTGCTCAAGATTATCACCTTGAATACACTGACTCTGCATAGTCATGTATAGTATATTCATATGCGTCTTGGTGCTTATGAGAAAAACGGAGAAGTAGTAGTTTGGTGATGTTGTTTGTGGGTACAGGATGGATGGATGGATGGATGGATGGTAAGGTAGTCCAATAATCCTTTGGGATCTGTGTGTCTTGAATCAATAATCTTGTATTGATTACAGATCTTGTAATGATGCTGCTTGGATATTTACTGCCAGTAATGTCACAAGACCAAGACCCAGCTTCTGTATGACACAAACTCCTTTGTTATCTAGACTGTCTCTTCCAAAAGAGGAGTTACTTACTTGACTTAATCCTCTTGGAACCTTTGGGAGCATATGGCGTCCCCCATGGCTTTCCACCTCAAAGGGGTCTATGGATCAGTATGGCCTGGCTGCAACCCCCTGCCATAACAAGGTTCTGGCTCCTGACACAGAATAGGGATATATGACCTGTGAGCCTAAAGTCCATCTGCTATGGAGTTTCCACTCGTCTTTTGAAGAAACCAATATGATTTGTGTAATTGTTATATGTAATGTTTGAATGGACACCAGAAAGCCATGTAACTATTAACAATGTTGTATGTCTGTATCCACTTATGGTTATGTATATACTGGTATTCTACATTTATTTGTGGTGAATGCATGATGGAGACCTTTGTTAAAATACTTGAACTACTACTACCTTGCAGAAATCCAAATTATATGAAAGGAGTTAATGTGTCCTTGTTCAAATATGTAAATTGTGCAATCGGTATAACAAAGGTATTTCTTTTTACAGATGAATTGTTGTTTCATACACAGTCTATGCCTGGACTACATGGGTGCCTTGGTAAGAAAATTTACTGCGGTTGGTGTGTTTCTACTTCCACCTACTGGTTACAAATTGCAAGTACATTGTGGGGCATGTATTCTTTCATTGGCTGAAGTACCGGCGCCTCGAAAAGTGAGCCCCGGATTGGTGGGTTCCGCTGTTGGGATTGTCGCGGTGCGGATGGTGGAGCCGGATGGAGGCAGGCGGTGGTGTTTTTATTTCTGAATGAAGATTTAGGGTATTAAATTACAGGCGTATTAAAAATAAATTTTATTTATACATTATTTCAATTTATTTTGTACTACATGAAATGCTGTGAAACTATTTAACGTTTGGATTTTGTACAGTAATTTATGCATTTAGGTAGCAAGCAAGCTTTGTTGAGGATTTCAGGCCTAGATCTAACCACCGCTCGTCGATTTTAACAATAGCCGCGATACACTCCCTCATCTGGAACTATTTTGACAGACATTTTTAAACTGGGACGGATACAGAAAATAACTCAATGTGGTCCGTTAACTGAAATAATTCCTGAGTTGATGGACTATATTGTATGCAGGACTTTTCAGTATTTTATCTGCAAGTAGTATCACGAAAATTTAGGGAAACAAAAGGAAGATGTCCAACGGCGCAGCAGGAAGCGGGGGTCTGACTTGGGTGGTAAGTTACTATTTTGTTTTAATGTTGGATTACTGGACAGGTTTGCTTTATCGCTTCAGCTAGCGTTCATCATTTTGCCAGGATGCACGAGAGAAATCCCCAGTTTGTCACGAGTTGGACATTTTAAAATGGCCAGTGATGATGCTAACTAGCCAGCAGCTAATACACCCCTTTAAACTAGCATGCGCCTATTTAAGATGGGCCAAACTGTTGTATATTCATTTAGCTATGATTGCCCGGCAGAAATACAATCACAGATTGGTCCACCAACGTCAGCAGATACATTGTTTTCTGTAAACATGATGATGTCATTAGGCAACATTGCTTTCCTGCAAGGCACGGGTGAATGAGCCACTTGGCCAATGGCAATGCCCCAAAAAGTTCTTTGTTGTAATACACGTCAAGTGTGATTGATAGTCATTTGCCTATTTTGCATGCACGCTGTTTGAATATAATATCTTAAATGTGTCTCAAAAATACAGTTATTCGTAGGTAGCCAAATCAATAAAAAAAAAAATGTATGCGAACATATTCCTTAAATGTATTTGCACGACATTTGGCCAGCTAGCAGCTTCCAGCCCGTAGATGAAGCGGCACAATTTGGGACCTGTATGAAGCTAGCCACATAAGGATTTAGCCATAATAGTGGAATTTGCGGTTGACCTTCAAAATAAAAGTCCACCATTTGAAAGTGATTCAAACGGATACAAATAGTGGAATCATGCCAAATTTGGACTAGATAATGTTAAACAAGGTCGGAGTGTTGTTCTATAAATTCAACAAAAGACAATAATAAAGTTAATTTGACAAATGTTTTTGGTTGAAATCGCACTGTGGATGTATTAGACTTTATAATTGAGTTGGGGGCATACTTACATGCACTGTACAGCCTAACCAATCGATGTTGCACCCATGAAATGGGGAATCAGCCTACTCCGTGACACTCACAGAACACAACTGTGTAGAGATTACACAAATATTAGCGTCTTCACTCTTATGACAGGACTTTGTGGGAAATCACCTTTCCAGTCAGTCTACTTTGTGTATTAGACATTCATATTGCACTGTACAGCCTAACCTATGGATGTTGCCCCCATGAAATGGGTAATCAGCCTATACAGTGACACTCACAGAACACAACTGTGTAGCGTTTACACAAATATTAACGTCTTAGCTCTTATTAGAGAATTTTAACTGTGGGAAATCAGCTTACTATACAGCCTATTGTGCATATTGAACATTCATATTGGACTGTACAGCCTAAAACAGAGATTGTTCACTCATTAAATGGGCTATTAGTCTTTTCTGTGACACCCACAGAGGCTGTACAGTCCAGTATGTATGTTGAATACATACAGTGCATTTGGAAAGTATTCAAACCCCTTCACTTTTTCCACATTTTGTTATGTTACAGCCTTATTCTAAAATTGATGAAATAAAATATGTTCCTCAATCTACACACAATACCCCATAATCACCAAGCGAAAACAGGTTTTTAGAAATTTTTGCAAATGGATTAAAAAGAAAAAACAGATACCGTACACTACCAGTCAGAAGTTTGGACACACCTACTCATTCAAGGGTTTTTCTTTATTTGTAAATTTTTTTACATTGTAGAATAATAGTGAAGACATCAAAACTATGAAATAACACATATAGAATAATGTAGTAACCAAAAAAGTGTTAACAAATCAAAATATATTTTCAATTTGAGATTCTTCAAATAGCCACCCTTTGCCTTGATGACAGCTTTGCACACTCTCACATTCTCTCAACCAGCTTCATGAGGTAGTCACCTGGAATGCATTTCAATTAACAGGTGTGCCTTCTTAAAAGTTAATTTGTGGAATTTATTTCCTTCTTAATGCATTTGAGCCAATCAGTTGTGTTGTGACAAGGTAGGGGGGTATACAGAAGATAGCCCTATTTGGTAAAAGACCAAGTCCATATTATGGCAAGAACAGCTCAAATAAGCAAAGAGAAACCTTTTTACCTAATTTCTACCAGCATGTTAAATGTGCAACCAGAGGAAAAAAAAACTCTAGACCACCGTTACTCCACACACAGAGACGCATACAAAGCTCTCCCTCGCCCTCCATTTGTCAAATCTGACCATAAATCTATCCTCCTGATTCATGCTTATAAGCAAAAACTAAAGCAGGAAGCACCAGTGACTCGGTTAATAAAAAAGTGGTCAGATGACACAGATGCTAAGCTACAGGACTGTTTTGCTAGCACAGACTGGAACATGTTTCGGAATTCTTCAGATAGCATTGAGGAGTACACCACATCAGTCACTGGCTTCATCAATAAGTGTATCGATGACGTCGTCCCCACAGTGACCATACGTACGTACCCCAACCAGAAGCCATGGATTACAGGCAACATCCGCACTGAGCTAAAGGGTAGAGCTGCCGCTTTCAAGGAGCGGGACTCTAACCCGGACGCTTATAAGAAATCCTGCTATTCCCTCTGACGAACCATCAAACAGGCAAAGAGTCAATACAAGACTAAGATTGAATCGTACTACACCGGCTCTGACGCTCATCCGATGTGGCATGGCTTGAAAACTATTACAGACTACAGCGGATTACCAGGACGTGTACTCCGAGCATGTGCTGACCAACTGGCAAGTGTCTTCACCGACATTTTCAACATGTCCCTGACTGAGTCTGTAATACCAACATGTTTCAAGCAGACCACCATAGTCCCCGTGCCCAAGGACACTAAGATAACCTGCCTAAATGACTACCGACCCGTAGCACTGACGTCTGTAGCCATGAAGTGCTTTGAAAGGCTGGTCATGGCTCACATCAACACCATTATCCCAGAAACTCTAGACCCACTCCAATTTGCATACCGCCCCAACAGATCCACAGATGATGCAATCTCTATTGCACTCCACACTGCCCTTTCCCACCTGGACAAGAGGAACACCTACGTGAGAATGCTATTCATTGACTACAGCTCAGTGTTCAACACCATAGTGCCCTCAAAGCTCATCGCTAAGCTAAGGATCCTGGGACTAAACACCTCCCTCTGCAACTGGATCCTGGACTTCCTGACGGGCCCAGGTGGTAAGGGTAGGTAACAACACATCTGCCACGCTGATCCTCAACACGGGGGCCCCTCAGGGGTGCGTGCTCAGTCCCCTCCTGTACTCACTGTTCACCCATGAGTGCATAGCCAGGCATGACTCCAACACCATCATTAAGTTTGCCGACAACACAACGGTGGTAGGCCTGATCACCGACAACGATGAGACAGCCTATAGGGAGGAGGTCAGAGACCTGGCTGTGTGGTGCCAGGATAACAACCTCTCCCTCAACGTGACCAAGACAAAGGAGATGATTGTGGACTACAGGAAAAAAAAGAGGACTGAGCACGCCCCCATTCTCATCGACGGGGCTGTAGTGGAACAGGTTGAGAGCTTCGAGTTCCTTGGTGTCCACATCACCAACGAACTATCATGGTTCAAACACACCAATACAGTCGTGAAGAGGGCACGACAATGCCTATTCCCCCTCAGGAGACTGAAACGATTTGGCATGGGTCCTCAGATCCTTGAAACGTTCTACAGCTGCACCATCGAGAGCATCCTGACTGGTTGCATCACCGCCTGGTATGGCAACTGCTCGGCCTCCGACCGCAAGGCACTACAGAGGGTAGTGCGTACGGCCCAGTACATCACTGGGGCCAAGCTTCCTGCCATCCAGGACCTCTATACCAGGCGGTGTCAGAGGAAGGCCCTCGAAATTGTCAAAGGCTCCAGCCACCCTAGTCATAGACTGTTCTCTCTGCTACCGCACGGCAAGCGGTACCGGAGCGCCAAGTCTAGGTCCAAAAGGCTTCTCAACAGCTTCTACCCACAAGCCGTAAGACTCCTGAACAGCTAATCATGGCTACCCAGACTATTTGCACTGCCCCCCCACCCCCACCCCATCTTTTTACGCTGCTGCTACTCTGTTAATTATTTATGCATAGTCACTTTAACTCTACCCACATGTACATATTACCTCAACTACCTCAACTAGCCGGTGCCCCCACACATTGATTCTGCACCGGTACCCCCCTGTATATAGCCTCCCTACTGTTATTTTACTTCTGCTCTTTTTTTCTCAACACTTTTTTGTTGTTGTTGTTTTATATTACTTTTTTATAAAAAAAAAAAAATGTGTTGTTGGTTAAGGGCTGTAAGTAAGCATTTCACGGTAATGTCTACACCTGTTGTATTCGGCGCATGTGGCAAATAACATTTGATTTGATTTGAGAAACGACAGTCAATCATTACTTTAAGACATGAAGGTCAGTCAATACGGAACATTTCAAGAACTTTGAAAGTTTCTTCAAGTTCAGTCGCAAAAACCATCAAGCGCTATGATGAAACTGGCTCTCATGAGGACCGACACAGGAATGGAAGACAGAGTTACCTCTGCTGCAGAGGATAAGTTCATTAGAGTTACCAGCCTCAGAAATTGCAGCCCAAATAAATGCTTCACAGAGTTAAAGTAACAGAGGGGACTGTGTGAATCAGGCCATCATTTGGATTTATTTAATTTTACCTTTATTTAACTAGGCAAGTCAGTTAAGAACACATTCTTATTTACAATGACGGCCTACACCGGCCAAACATGGTCAAATTGCTGCAAAGAAACCACTACTAAAGGACACCAATAAGAAGAAGAGACCTGCTTGGGCCAAGAAACACGAGCAATTGACATTAGACCGGTGGAAATGTGTCCTTTGGTCTGGAGTCCAAATTTGAGTTTTTTGGTTCAAACCGCAGTGTGGGTGAACAGATTATCTCCGTAAAGCTTGGAGGAGGTGTTATGGTGTGGGGGTGCTTTGCTGGTGACACTGTGATTTATTTAGAATTCAAGGCACACTTAACCAGCATGGCTACCACAGCATTCTGCAGCGATACGCCATCCCATCTGGTTTGGGCTTAGTGGGACTATCATTTGTTTTTCAACAGGACAATGACCCAACACACCTCCAGGCTGTGTAAGGGCTATTTTACCAAGAAGGACATTGATGGAGTGCTGCATCAGATGACCTGGCCACTTTTTTGGTTACTACATGATTCCATGTGTTATTTCATAGTTTTGATGTCTTCACTATTATTCTACAATGTAAAAAATAGTAAAATAAAGAAAAACCCTTCAATGAGTAGGTGTGTCAACTTTTGACTGGTACTGTAAGTATTCAGACCCTTTGCTATTAGACTCGAAATTGAGCTCAGGTGCATCCTGTTTCCATTGATCATCCTTGAGATGTTTCCACAACTTGATTGGAGTCCACCTGTGGTAAATTCAATTGATTGGACATGATTTGAACAGGCACACACCTGTCTATATAAGGTCCCACAGTTGACAGTGCATGTCAGAGCAAAAACCAAGCCATGAGGTTGAAGGAATGGTCTGATGAAACCAAGATTGAACTCTTTGGCCTGAATGCCAAGCGTCATGTCTGGAGGAAACCAGGCACCACTCATCACCTGGCCAATACCATCCCTACAGTGAAGCATGGTGGTGGCAGCATCATGCTGTGGGGATGTTTTTCAGCAACAGGGACTAGGAGACTAGTCAGGATCAAGGGAAAGATGAACGGAGCAAAGTACAGAGAGATCCTTGATGAAAACCTGCTCTAGAGCGATCAGGACCTCAGACTGGGGCAAAGGTTCACCTTCCAACAGGACAACGACCCTAAGCACACATCCAAGACACAGCAGGAGTGGCTTCGGGACAAGTCTCTGAATGTCCTTGAATGGCCCAGCCATCGAACATCTCTGGAGAGACCTGAAAATAGCTGTGCAGCGACGCTCCCCATCCAACCTGACAGAGCTTGAGAGGATCTGCAGAGAAGAATGGGAGAAACTCCCCAAATACAGGTGTGCCAAGCTTGTAGCATCATACCCAAGAAGACTCGAAGCTGTAATCGCTGCCGAAGGTGCGTCAACAAAGTACTGAGTAAAGGGTCTGAATACTTATGTAAATGTGATATTTCCATATTTTTTATTTTTTATAAATGAGCAAATCTGTTTTTGCTTTGTCATCATGGGATATTGTGTGTAGATTGATGGGGAATAAAAAAAAAAATTGATTTTAGACTAAGGCTGTAACGTAACAATGTGGAAAAAGTGAAGGGGTCTGAATACTTTCCGAATGCACTAGATAATAAGCTGAATGCTTAATGTGGCTCATTTCACACTGGTTTTTAGAGTCTCACAATAAAAAGCTAAGATGATAATATTTGTGTAAACTCTACATAGTTGTGTTCTGTGGGTGTCACCGAGTAGGCTGATACTCAATTTCATGGGTGCAACATCCATAGGTTAGGCTGTACAGGAGAGTGTGAATTACACCATGACATTTGGGGGTCTCTGTATTGAGCAAGCGCGTGTACAAAATGTTTTATGGGCCTAATAACAAAGCCGTAATTTAAACGGTAAAAAATTATTTTCCTTTCATTGTGGCATGAACACATTACATTTTTCATCTGACGTCAAACAAATCACTTCAAAAATTAGGCTACCTGTGCATGTTCGTCCACTCCAAAAATAATAACAGCATCCAAACTGCATGTATACGGGTGCCATTTGATGAATGGAAATAGACATCTGTTACAAATCACCATGCCTAATGACATTCAGTGATTGCCATTGGTTAGGCCTACATTCATTGATGCGTCTTGCTGACAAATTGCTTAAACTGTCCCGGGAAAAACGGGATGGTCAACTTACTAGACTGGGCTACAATGTGTATTACCATGAACTTCAAATAGGCCTAGCGGTAGCCAGTGTCTAGTTCAGTGTTTAAAAAATAGGTGGTTAAAGCCTGATTGCCAGTCGTGGTGAAAAAAGTAACGCTCCCTGTACTTTCAATGCATTTTAATGAAAAAGGTGGGTACAAGGCGTTTACCCTCCGCTAGGCCTATTCCACCGCCAGTAGCCTACCCTCTCAGCCAAAGCCATTTTAAACACATGGACACACGCAGAATAGGTAGCCTACATTCAATATAATACATGAGTTTTACACCCTAGTTCAGGAGTTGTCCATAAATCATGAGTTAATGCTTGGAGTCGTCACAGATCATCTGAGAAATGCTGGCAGGGATGCGATCTTGAGGTCATGCAGGATTCTTTCAGATTGTTTAAGCAACCAAGATTAGGTTCTTAGCAGACCTAATATTTAATACTCTCAATATAAATGTTTTGTAGGTATCTTATCAAAGCAACTATCCCAGAGTGGTGGACTATCATGTGAGCTAAATGGATGCTTTGGCTTGATAAGCTGATTTATGAATTGCTGTGAGAGTTGGGGTGAACCATAGGCTATATGGGGTGAACTGTCTTTGGTCTGCTGTTTGTTACTAATAGGTTGATGAGCATTGTGAGGGTATGTTGCTCAGATACCTCCCCATAGAGAAATGTAAACTGGTCTCAAGGCCCACAGGTGACAGGGACTGCATTATTCTCAACCACTGTGTTTGTTATTGCACAGTTTATATACAGTGAGGGAAAAAAGTATTTGATCCCCTGCTGATTTTGTACATTTGCCCACTGACAAAGAAATGATTAGTCTAATTTTAATGGTAGGTTTATTTGAACAGTGAGAGACAGAATAACAACAAAAAAATCCAGAAAAACGCATGTCAAATATGTTATAAATTGATTTGCATTTTAATGAGGGAAATACGTATTTCTGGCTCCCAGGTGTCTTATACAGGTAACGAGCTGAGATTAGGAGCACACTCTTAAAGGGAGTGCTCCTAATCTCAGTTTGTTACTTGTATAAAAGACACCTGTCCACAGAAGAAATCAATCAATCAGATTCCAAACTCTCCACCATGGCCAAGACCAAAGAGCTCTCCAAGGATGTCAGGGACATGATTCTAGACCTACACAAGGCTGGAATGGGCTACAAGACCATCGCCAAGCAGCCTGGTGAGAAGGTGACAACAGTTGGTGCGATTATTCGCAAATGGAAGAAACACAAAAGAACTGTCAATCTCCCTCGGCCTGGGGCTCCATGCAAGATCTCACCTCGTGGAGTTGCAATGATCATGAGAACGGTGAGGAATCAGCCCAGAACTACATGGGAGGCTCTTGTCAATGATCTCAAGGCAGCTGGGACCATAGTTTATTTTTTTTAACAGTGAGAAACAGAATAACAACAACAAAATCCAGAAAAACGCATGTCAAAAATGTTATAAATTGATTTGCATTTTAATGAGGGAAATAAGTATTTGACCCCTCTGCAAAAACATGACATAGTACTTGGTGGCAAAACCCTTGTTGGCAATCACAGAGGTCAGACGTTTCTTGTAGTTGGCCACCAGGTTTGCACACATCTCAGGAGGGATTTTGTCCCACTCCTCTTTGCAGATCTTCTCCAAGTCATTAAGGTTTCGAGGCTGACGTTTGGCAACTCGAACCTTCAGCTCCCTCCACAGATTTTCTATGGGATTAAGGTCTGGAGACTGGCTAGGCCACTCCAGGACCCTAATGTGCTTCTTCTTGAGCCACTCCTTTGTTGCCTTGGCCGTGTGTTTTGGGTCATTGTCATGCTGGAATACCCATCCGCGACCCATTTTCAATGCCCTGGCTGAGGGAAGGAGGTTCTCACCCAAGATTTGACGGTACATGGCCCTGTCCATCGTCCCTTTGGTGCGGTGAAGTTGTCCTGTCCCCTTAGCAGAAAAACACCCCCAAAGTATAATGTTTCCACCTCCATGTTTGACGGTGGGGATGGTGTTGGGGTCATAGGCAGCATTCCTCCTCCTCCAAACACGGCGAGTTGAGTTGATGCCAAAGAGCTCGATTTCGGTCTCATCTTACCACAACACTTTCACCCAGTTCTCCTCTGAATCATTCAGATGTTCGTTGGCAAACTTCAGACGGGCATGTATATGTGCTTTCTTGAGCAGGGGGACCTTGCAGGCGCTGCAGGATTTCAGTCCTTCACGGCGTAGTGTGTTACCAATTGTATTCTAGGTGACTATGGTCCCAGCTGCCTTGAGATCATTGACAAGATCCTCCCGTGTAGTTCTGGGCTGATTCCTCACCGTTCTCATGATCATTGCAACTCCACGAGGTGAGATCTTGCATGGAGCCCCAGGCCGAGGGAGATTGACAGTTCTTTTGTGTTTCTTCCATTTGCAAATAATCGCACCAACTGTTGTCACCTTCTCACCAGGCTGCTTGGCGATGGTCTTGTAGCCCATTCCAGCCTTGTGTAGGTCTACAATCTTGTCCCTGACATCCTTGGAGAGCTCTTTGGTCTTGGCCATGGTGGAGAGTTTGGAATCTGATTGATTGATTGCTTCTGTGGACAGGTGTCTTTTATACAGGTAACAAACTGAGATTAGGAGCACTCCCTTTAAGAGTGTGCTCCTAATCTCAGCTCGTTACTTGTATAAAAGACACCTTGGAGACAGAAATCTTTCTGATTGAGAAGGGGTGAAATACTTATTTCCCTCATTAAAATCCAAATCAATTTATAACATTTTTGACATGCGTTTTTCTGGATTTTGTTGTTTTTATTCTGTCTCTCACTGTTCAAATAAACCTACGATTAAAATTATAGACTGATCATTTCTTTGTCAGTGGGCAAACGTACAAAATCAGCAGGGGATCAAATACTTTTTTCCCTCACTGTAGGCCTATTGCATGCTCAAGGGCTCTGGATCAATTGTATACCTTACCACACAAATACAGTTTAGATCAGGGATCATCAATTAGATTCAGCCGTGGGACGATATATTTTCTTGAGCAGATGGTCAGGTGGCTGGAACATAATCAAAAATCATTTGTAGACAAATAATTGACCGCAATAAGGCCAAAAATATATATTTGACTAAAACATAATCATTTCAAACCTTGCTTACATTTGTATACTAACACATATACAGTATTTCACTATTATGCGTGGGAATACTTTGGAACAGATTTCCAAAATTAAAATAACTTGGAACTGATTTCCTGGTGTTTTTACAGTCTATTATGTCCAACAATTTACAAAAATAATGTGCATTTATTTTGTTTTTTTTGCTCAGAAAACTATATCACCCGCGGCCCAAATTGGGGGGTTTAGATTTCCCCATGCTTGCAACATTTAAATGTTTATTTGATAAAGTTTGCTCCTCAGGCTCAGTCACTTTTATTGCCTCTCCTTGGGTGCAATCCCAAGTATTTAACAATGAGATCCACTGCCTTAACCAATGGTGTCTTCTGTGTGCGTGTGTGCCGGGCAACTAGCCTAACCAAGTAAACTTTCCAAGTTCCAACCAACCCACTAATCGACCAACCAAAGTGTAAAGGAGCATTGACGTAAAAATTGGAGGCTACACTGGACCAGTAGGACTATCCAACAAAACGGCTACTACTGTGCCTTATCTAATGGGCAGCTCTGATAATCAGCTGCTAGTGCCTGCAGACACAGAGTTCAATTATTTATCTTTAGTGTAATTTTTAACAAAGTTGTGCACATGTGTCTAATACCAGACCCTCTTTGATAAGAAGAATGCTGCCAAAAAGAGGGAGGAGGAGGCAGCGGCTGCCGCGGCGGCTGCGAACGGCAGGGGTGATGGGGGCAAGGCGGAGGGAGGAGGTGGAGGAGCCAAGAAGAAGGGAGGAGATAAGATGTCAGTGGAGAGGGTGTACCAGAAGAAGACCCAGCTGGAGCACATTCTACTGAGGCCAGACACCTACATCGGCTCTGTGGAACCTGTCACCCAGGTGGGTTAGGTTCATCATGACTGTAGACGTCTAGCTTGTGTTCAGGAGGGTGCAACAGAAAACAAAAATTTTATTTTATTTGTGGGTAACATCTCCCATTTTCACTCCTGTTTTGTGCCTACAGAAGACTCATTTTCTACACAACATTAGTCACAACAACATCCAGTTCTGTAGCTAGATCTAACCGAGAAATCTGTTGTTGCTCTTTGTTGTTGATGTGAAGTATTATGAATGGTTGATCAATAAAATAAAATAAATTCTCCCCTTTCAGCAAATGTGGGTTTTCGATGAAGATCTTGGGATGAATCTCAGAGAAATCACTTATGTCCCTGGATTATACAAAATCTTTGATGAAATTCTTGGTAAGTGTATTTATCAGGATCTTTTAAAGCAGAACATACACAGGTGAGAAGGTGGTCATTATGAACTAGCCATAGCCCTCAGTGCATTGTTATTAGGCTAGATGTTATTACTGTGATGGCCTCTGATGGACATTCCCTCAAGGTAGCCTAACGGTGAATTAAAAAGCCGCTGGATCGAAACCCCGAGCCGACTAGGTGAAAAATCTGTCTGTGCCTTTGAGCAAGGCACTTAACCCTAATTGCTCCTGTAAGTCAGTTGACCGATCTACATTTGACATTTTGAGTCATTTAGCACAGTGGTTCCCAAACGGTTATTATTATTTTAAATTTTTTTAAGGAACTCAGTCCGGCTTTAAGCGTACTCTTTAAAGTTGTGATAATAGAATAGCCCATAGATATTGTTGTATTTTTTAGTCACTCAAATATCACATGAATACACCGCATTTTCTTTGCACCCCATGACAAAATGTGTAGAATTGCAGGAAATAAGCTTTAAACCTGCAAAATTCTCTCCACTGACAAGAGGGGTGTGAACAGTTTGTGTCATGAACAGTGCTTGTGCCCATAGAAATAGATGTGGCGCAGGATGTTCCCCAATGCTGGAAGGGGGGCCCCAAGGGAAAAAGTTTGGAAACCCCTGATTTAGCAGACACTCTTATCCAGACAGACTTGCAGTACATTCAGTAATTCTATTGTTGTAGGTAGGATGATATCATTTTTGTACACCTGTCCAGTGATTGGAGATGAAAACACGCTTTTTAGCTAGGCCTATTATCTGGTCCATCAATACATCTGAAACATCTATTAGATGAAACCTATTTTGTAGAGGAGCTAGCTTGTCCTTGTGTGTTCTGTGGACAGCCTGTCCTCCCTCCTCCTTGCTCCTACTCCTCATGTAGCCATTTGTCTGGAATGAAGAGCCATCTGAGGAAATATTTTATTGGTTGTCAGTCACACAGATTAAGGCAAGCGGCAGCAGCATCCATTGTTGGTCTATGTTATGTGTTTGGCTGACTGGAACATTAATATGGGGTACAACCAATTATTGTACCACAAAATGTTAGGCTTCTGCATTGATGAAAATATGAAAAAGATGAATACCCTTTCCTGTAAGAGTATGTTTATACCAGGCACTACCTTGAGCGATCAAACTGCTGGAAGTCAGTCGTATGCAATGGAAGGAGACATTTTATATTTTAGTCATTTAACAGACACTCTTATCCAGAGCGACTTACAGTTAGTGAGTGCATAAATGTTTCATACTGGCCCCCCGTGGGAAACGAACCCACAACCCTGGCGTTGCAAGCGCCATGCTCTACCAACTGAGCTACACGGGAGACATGAGAAGACATTTGAGTTCTTTGCTCCACACAGTGTTCATTTAGCTGTTTTATAGTGGTGATAAGGAAATGATCGCAGTCTGTCCTTGCTGCCCAAATATTCACTAGTTCCTACCACGTCTATGTAATTACTGACTAGACATAACTCACACAGGGTCAGTCACACATAATGTCACATTACAACTCAAGCAAAAGCTTAAAATGAAACAGGCCAACCAAACTGTTTAACCGACAGTATGTTTCCAGTATGAGAGACTGCTGTGTTGAAGGGATGTGGTTCTCAAGTGTGTCTAAAGCTCTTGATGTGTTCTCCCGAGTGGCACAGTGGTCTGTGCCACTAGAGATCCTGGTTCGAATCCAGGCTCTGTCATAGCCGGCCGCGACCGGGAGTCCCATGGGGCGCGCATAATTGGCCCTGCGTCGTCCAGGGTAGGGGAGGGAATGGCCAGCAGGGATGTAGCTCAGTTGGTAGAGCATGGCGTTTGCAACGCCAGGGTTGTGGGTTCAATTCTCACGGGGGGCCAGTATGAAACATTTATGCACTCACTAACTGTAAGTCGCTCTGGATAAGAGCATCTGCTAAATGACTAAAATGAAAATGCAAGTACCAAGTACAGTATCTTCTCAATAGTCTAACACAATTAAATCCCTGCAGTCTACTACTTCTCATTTCAACTTGTTTTTCTCAACTCCACAGTCAACGCAGCCGACAACAAACAGCGGGATAAGAGCATGTCGACCATAAAGATCTCCATTGATCCGTAAGTACACAGTAAGCAGTTATCAATCCTTAGTCCAGTTTGAGCCCCAAAACTCTACTGTGCACTCTGCATAGGTAGGCACAGCAGCTTCCCTCTGTTGCACTTAGTTGTCATGCATCCGTCATTTTATAATACGTTCTGTTTTGTGACAACAAACCCCTCTGCTCGCCCTTAGGTCATGCGTAGGAGTGTTAGAAAAGTCAAATCATTTGAGCCTAGCAGCGCCACCCCCCAAAAATTGTGCAGTGCATGCTGCCAAGGTAGGAGCAGCGGCTTGCCTTCATTGGAAAACAATTGCTCGCCAAGCCAAATGCCATTTTTGCTGTTAGAATGTGAAAGCCCTTTAATAAAATAATTAGTCAGGGTTTTTCAAGCATCACTTTAGGAGGTAGTTTAGTGTATATGAGTGGCTGTTTTAATATATACAGTTGAAGTCGGATGTTTACATACACTTAGGTTGGAGTCATTAAAACTTGTTTTTTCAACCACTCCACAAATGTCTTGTTAACAAACTATAGTTTTGGCAAGTCGGTTAGGACATCTACTTTGTGCATGACACAAGTAATTTTTCCAACAATTGTTTACAGACCGATTATTTCACTTATAATTCACTATCACAATTCCAGTGGGTCAGAAGTTTACATACACTAAGTTGACTGTGCCTTTAAACAGCTTGGAAAATTCCAGAAAATGATGTCATGGCTTTAGAAGCTTCTGATAGGCTAATTGACATCATTTGAGTCAATTGGAGGTGTACCTGTGGATGTATTTCAAGGCCAACCTTCAAACTCAGTGCCTCTGATTGACATAATGGGAAAATCAAAAGAAATCAGCCAAGACCTCAAAAAATTTTTTGTAGAGCTCCACAAGTCTGGTTCATCCTTGGGAGCAATTTCCAAATGCCTGAAGGTACCACATTCATCTGTACAAACAATAGTGCGCAAGTATAAACACCATGGGACCACGCAGCCATCATACCGCTCAGGAAGGAGACGCGTTCTGTCTCCTAGAGATGAACGTACTTTGATGCGAAAAGTGCAAATCAATCCCAGAACAACAGAAAAAGGACCTTGTGAAGACGCTGGAGGAAACAGGTACAAAAGTATCTATATCCACAATAAAATGAGTCCTATATCGACATAACCTGAAAAGCCGCTCAGCAAGGAAGAAGCCACTGCTCCAAAACCGCCATAAAAAAGCCAGACTACGGTTTGCAACTGCACTTGGGGACAAAGATTGTACTTTTTGGAGAAATGTCCTCTGGTCTGATGAAATAAAATGTTTGGCCATAATGACCATCATTATGTTTGGAGGAAAAAGGGGGGGCTTGCAAGCCGAAGAACACCATCCCAACGTGAAGCACGGGGGTGGCAGCATCATACTGTGGGGGTGATTTGCTGCAGGAGGGACTTCTGCACTTCATAAAATAGATGGCATCATGAGGAAGGAAAATTACATCTCAAGACATCAGTCAGGAAGTTATAGCTTGGTCGCAAATGGGTCTTCCAAATGGACAATGAACCCAAGCATACGTCCACAGTTGTGGCAAAATGGCTTAAGGACAACAAAGTAAAGGTATTGGAGTGGCCATCACAAAGCCCTGACCTCAATCCTATAGAACATTTGTGGGCAGAACTGAAAAAGCGTGTGCGAGCAAGGAGGCCTACATACCTGACTCAGTTACACCAGCTCTGTCAGGAGGAATGTACCAAAATCACTCAGTTTATTGTGGGAAGCTTGTGGAAGGCTACCCGAAACGTTTGACCCAAGTTAAACAATTTAAAGGCAACGCTACCAAATACTAATTGAGTGTATGTAAACTTCTGACCCACTGGGAATGTGATGAATGTGATGAAAGAAATGAAAGGTGAAATAAGTCATTCTCTCTACTATTATTCTGACATTTCACATTCTTAAAATAAAGTGGTGATCCTAACTGACCTAAGACAGGGAATTTTTACTAGGATTAAATGTCAGGAATTGTGAAAAACCGAGTTTAAATGCATTTGGCTAAGGTGTATGACTTCAACTGTAAATGTAATATAGTGCTTTCGCACTTTAATGCAGTCAGATTGTCACACCCCCTGTGTCTCTCTAGACTTGCTATTCAGTGATTGCTAAAAAAAAATATGCGGAGTTAGTTACCATGGAAATGGTTCTGGTTGACCAATAAAATAAGCCTGCAACCCAATAGTTCATTCAGCTCACTAAGTAGCCTTATAAATATACAGTGCCTTCAGAAAGCATTCATACCCCTTAACTTATTCCACATTTTGTTGTGTTATAGCCTGAATTCAAAATTGATTAAAAAATTATAATAATTCACCCATCTACGCACAATACCCCATAATGACAAAGTGAAAACATGTTTATACTTTTTATTCTCGCAAATGTATTGAAAATGGAATACAGAAATATCTCATTTACATAAGTATACACATCACACCCCTGAGTAAATACATGTTAGAATCACCTTTTGGCAGCAATTACAGCTGTGAGTCTTTCTGGGTAAGTCTATAAGAGCTTTCCACACCTGGATTGTACAATATTTGAGTATAAAAATAAATAAATACAGTGGGGGAAAAAAGTTTGGAGTTTGGACAGAACACCACATACAGTGGGGGAAAAAATTATTTAGTCAGCCACCAATTGTGCAAGTTCTCCCACTTAAAAATATTGTGAGAGGCCTGTAATTTTCATCATAGGTACATGTCAACTATGACAGACAAAATTAGATTTTTTTTTCTCCATAAAATCACATTGTAGGATTTTTAATGAATTTATTTGCAAATTATGGTGGAAAATAAGTATTTGGTCAATAACAAAAGTTTCTCAATACTTTGTTATATACCCTTTGTTGGCAATGACACAGGTCAAACGTTTTCTGTAAGTCTTCACAAGGTTTTCACACACTGTTGCTGGTATTTTAGCCCATTCCTCCATGCAGATCTCCTCTAGAGCAGTGATGTTTTGGGGCTGTCGCTGAGCAACACGGACTTTCAACTCCCTCCAAAGATTTTCTATGGGGTTGAGATCTGGAGACTGGCTAGGCCACTCCAGGACCTTGAAATGCTTCTTACGAAGGCACTCCTTCGTTGCCCGGGCGGTGTGTTTGGGATCATTGTCATGCTGAAAGACCCAGCCACGTTTCATCTTCAATGCCCTTGCTGATGGAAGGAGGTTTTCACTCAAAATCTCACGATACATGGCCCCATTCATTCTTTCCTTTACACGGATCAGTCGTCCTGGTCCCTTTGCAGAAAAAACAGCCCCAAAGCATGATGTTTCCACCCCCATGCTTCACAGTAGGTATGGTGTTCTTTGGATGCAACTCAGCATTCTTTGTCCTCCAAACACGACGAGTTGAGTTTTTACCAAAAAAGTTCTATTTTGGTTTCATCTGACCATATGACATTCTCCCAATCCTCTTCTGGATCATCCAAATGCACTCTAGCAAACTTCAGACGGGCCTGGACATGTACTGGCTTAAGCAGGGGGACACGTCTGGCACTGCAGGATTTGAGTCCCTGGCGGCGTAGTGTGTTACTGATGGTAGGCTTTATTACTTTGGTCCCAGCTCTCTGCAGGTCATTCACTAGGTCCCCCCGTGTGGTTCTGGGATTTTTGCTCACCGTTCTTGTGATCATTTTGACCCCACGGGATGAGATCTTGCGTGGAGCCCCAGATCGAGGGAGATTATCAGTGGTCTTGTATGTCTTCCATTTCCTAATAATTGCTCCCACAGTTGATTTCTTCAAACCAAGCTGCTTACCTATTGCAGATTCAGTCTTCCCAGCCTGGTGCAGGTCTACAATTTTGTTTCTGGTGTCCTTTGACAGCTCTTTGGTCTTGGCCATAGTGGAGTTTGGAGTGTGACTGTTTGAGGTTGTGGACAGGTGTCTTTTATACTGATAACAAGTTCAAACAGGTGCCATTAATACAGGTAACGAGTGGAGGACAGAGGAGCCTCTTAAAGAAGAAGTTACAGGTCTGTGAGAGCCAGAAATCCTGCTTGTTTGTAGGTGACCAAATACTTATTTTCCACCATAATTTGCAAATAAATTCATTAAAAATCCTACAATGTGATTTTCTGTCTTTTTTTTCTCAATTTGTCTGTCATAGTTGACGTGTACCTATAATGAAAATTACAGGCCTCTCTCATCTTTTTAAGTGGGAGAACTTGCACAATTGGTGGCTGATTTAAATACTTTTTTTCCCCACTGTATGTATGCACTCACTAAAACTGTAAGTCGCTCTGGATAAGAGCGTCTGCTAAATGACTAAAATGTATTATTCTTTTCAAAATTCTTCAAGCTCTGTCAAATTGGTTGTTGATCATCTAGACAACCATTTTCAAGTCTTACCATAGATTTAAGTCAAAACTGTAACTCTGCCACTCAGGAACATTCGTTGTCTTCTTGGTAAGCAACTCCAGTGTTTTAGGTTATTGTCCTGCTGAAAGGTGAATTCATCTCCCAGTGTCTGGGGGAAAGCCACCACTATGCTTGTGTTGTATTGGATTTTCTCCAAACTGAACACTTTGTATTCAGGACAAAAAGTGAATTGCTTTGCCTCATTTTTTGCAGTATTACTTTAGTGCCGTGTTGCAAACAGGATGCATGTTTTAGAATATTTTTATTCTGTACACTCTGTCAATTAGGAGGTTAGTATTGTGAAGTAACTACAATGTGGTTGATCCATCCTCAGTTTTCTCCTGTCACAGCCATTAAACTCTAACTGTTTTAAAGTCACCATTAGCCTAATAGTGAAATCCTCTCCGGCAACTAAGTTAGGAAGGACGCCAGTATCTTTGTACTGACTGGGTGTATTGATAAACCATCCACAGTGTAATTAATAACTTCACGATGTTCAAAGGGATATTCAATGTCTGCTTTTTTTTCTACCAATACCCTTCTTTGCGAGGCATTGGAAAAACTCCCTGATGTTTGTGGTTGAATCTGTGTTTGAAATTCACTGCTTGACTGAGGGACCTTACAGATAATTGTATGTGTGGGGTACAGAGATGAGGTAGTCATTCGAAAATCATGTTAAACACTATTATTGCAAACAGAGTCCTTGCAACTTATTATGTGATTTGTTAAGCACATTTTTACTCCTGAACTTATTTAGGCTTGCCATAACAAAGGGGTTGAATACTTGAAGACATTTCAGCTTTTCATAAATAAAAACATATCACTTTGACATTATGGGCTATTGTGTGTAGGCCAGTGACTAAAATCTCAATTTAATCCATTTTAAATTCAGGCTGTAACACAACAAAATGTGGGAAAAGTGAACGGGTGTGAATACTTTCTGAAGGCACTGTATCAAGGCATGCAGATTCTTCTGTGGGTATTCGAAAAATGCGGAGCATGTCTTCCCACTGTGATGTGTGTGTGTGTGTGTGTGTGTGTGTGTGTGTGTGTGTGTGTGTGTGTGTGCGTAGCGAGACTTCCTAACCTCCTGCCAAATGTATGACCATATTAGAGACATTTCCACAAAGAATTCCAAAACAAACCCAATTTTCATAAACTCTCATATCTACTGTGTGAAATATCACAGCAGCAACATTTATGACCTGTTGCCACAAGAAAAGGGCAACCAGTGAAGAACAAACACCATTGTAAATACAACCCATATTTATGTTTATTTATTTTCCCATTTGTACTTTAACTCTTTGCACATTTTTACAACACTGTATATATACATAATAACATTTGAAATGTCTTTATTCTTTTGGAACTTCTGAGTGTAATGTTTACTGTTAATTTGTATTGTTTATTTCACTTTTGTTTACTATCTACTTCACTTGCTTTGGCAATGTTAACATACGTTTCCCATGCCAATATGCCATTGAATTGAATTGAGAGAGTGAGTGTAAGTAAGTATTCGGAAAGTATTCACACCCCTTGACTTTTTCAACATTTTGTTACATTACAGCCTTATTCTAAAATTGATTAAATTATTTTTATCCTCATCAATCTACACATAATACCCCATAACTATTCAGACCCTTTGCTATGAGACTCGAAATTGAGCTCCGGTGCATCCTGTTTCCATTGATCATCCTTGAGATGTTTCTACAACTTGATTGGGGTCCACCTGTGGTAAATTGAATTGATTGGACATGATTTGGACAGGCACACACCTGTCTATACAAGGTCCCACAGTTGACAGTGCATTTCAGAGCAAAAACCAAACCAGGTCGAAGGAATTGTCCGTAGAGCACCGAGACAGGATTGTGTCGAGACACAGATCTGGGGAAGGGTACCAAAAAATGTTGCAGCATTGAAGGTCCCCAAGAACACAGTGGCCTCCATCATTCCTAAATGGAAGAAGTTTGGAACCACCAAGACTCTTCCTAGAGCTGGCCGCCCGGCCAAAGAATCGGGGGAGAAGGCCTTGGCCAGGGAGGTGACCAAGAACCTGATGGTCACTCTGACAGAGCTCCAGAGTTCATCTGTGGAGATGGGAGAACCTTCCAGAAGGACAACCATCTCTGCAGCACTCCACCAATCAGGCCTTTATGGTAGAGTGGCCAGACGGAATCCACTCCTCAGTAAAAGGCACATGACAGCCCGCTTGGAGTTTGCCAATAGGCATCTAAAGACTCTCAGACCATGAGAAACAAGATTATCTGGTCTGATGAAACCAAGATTGAACTCTTTGGCCTGAATGCCAAGCGTCACGTCTGGAGGAAACCTGGCACCATCCCTACGGTGAAGCATGGTGGTGGCAGCATGTGGGGATGTTTTTCAGTGGCAGGGACAGGGAGACCAGTCAGGATCGAGGCAAAGATGAACGGAGCGTACAGAGAGATCCTTGATGAAAACCTGCTCCAGAGCGTTCAGGACCTTGCAACAGGACAACAACCCAAAGCACACAGCCAAGACAACGCAGGAGTGGCTTCGGGACAAGTCTCTGAATGTCCTTGAGTGGCCCAGCTGTAGCCCATAGACCTGAAAATAGCTGTGCAATGACACTCTCCATCGAACCTGACAGAGCTTGAGAAGATCTGCAGAGAAGAATGGGGAAAACTCCCCAAATACAGGTGTGCCAAGCTTGTAGTATTATACCCAAGAAGACTTGAGGCTGTAATCGCTGCCAAAGGTGCTTCAACAAAGTACTGAGTAAAGGGTCTGAATACTTATGTAAATGTGATATTTCCGGGTATTTTGTTATTTGCTAACATTTCTAAAAACCTGTTATGGCTTTGTCAATATGGAATATTGTGTGTAGATTGATGAAGGGAATTTAAAAATAAAATCCATTTTAGAATAAGGCTGTAATGTGGAAAAAGTCAAGATGTCTTAATACTTTCCGAATGCACTGTATCTCTGGGTGGAGAGAGGGAGGTACTGTAGAGGCTGATAGATCTCTGGGTAGGTCTTAATGAATAGTCGGCTCTGGAATTCAAGGAGCTCATTTAACATGCTGTTCACCTACGGCACGACATCCACAGCAATCTACACACACACACACACACACACACACACACACACACACACACACACACAGCAGACTGCTTAATGTCAGAGTGTCCTTCAGAGGGGCTCCCTGTCTCCTCCCTGTGAGGCCTGTCTGTATGTCTCTCTCTACCACCCTGTCCTGTCATCTCTCTCCTCTCTTATGTCTCTCTCTCTACCACCCTGTCCTGTCATCTCTCTCCTCTCTTATGTGTCTCTCTCTCTACCACCCTGTCCTGTCATCTCTCTCCTCTCTTATGTGTCTCTCTCTCTACCACCCTGTCCTGTCATCTCTCTCCTCTCTTATGTGTCTCTCTCTCTACCACCCTGTCCTGTCATCTCTCTCCTCTCTTATGTGTCTCTCTCTCTACCACCCTGTCCTGTCATCTCTCTCCTCTCTTATGTGTCGCTCTCTCTACCACCCTGTCCTGTCATCTCTCTCCTCTCTTATGTGTCTGCTCTCTCTACCACCCTGTCCTGTCATCTCTCTCCTCTCTTATGTGTCTCTCTCTCTACCACCCTGTCCTGTCATCTCTCTCCTCTCTTATGTGTCTCTCTCTCTACCACCCTGTCCTGTCATCTCTCTCCTCTCTTATGTGTCTCTCTCTCTACCACCCTGTCCTGTCATCTCTCTCCTCTCTTATGTGTCTCTCTCTCTACCACCCTGTCCTGTCATCTCTCTCCTCTCTTATGTGTCTCTCTCTCTACCACCCCTGTCCTGTCATCTCTCTCCTCTCTTATGTGTCTCTCTCTCTACCACCCTGTCCTGTCATCTCTCTCCTCTCTTATGTGTCTCTCTCTCTACCACCCTGTCCTGTCATCTCTCTCCTCTCTTATGTGTCTCTCTCTCTACCACCCTGTCCTGTCATCTCTCTCCTCTCTTATGTGTCTCTCTCTCTACCACCCTGTCCTGTCATCTCTCTCCTCTCTTATGTGTCTCTCTCTCTACCACCCTGTCCTGTCATCTCTCTCCTCTCTTATGTCTCTCTCTCTACCACCCTGTCCTGTCATCTCTCTCCTCTCTTATGTGTCTCTCTCTCTACCACCCTGTCCTGTCATCTCTCTCCTCTCTTATGTATCTCTCTTTCTCCTTCTCTTTCCCCCGCTCTCTTTCTCCTTTCTTCTCCTCTGTTGCTCTCAAGGGCTGGAATTTATAATGGTGTTTTATGAATGTTCGAGCCCCTTTCCAGAGCTTAAATCGTCACACGTTGGGCTTATTTAGTTTGGCTGTGTTGCTCCACAGTTTCAAATCACAGCCCTAAATCCACAGGGGAGAAGAGTCCTCTGGCAAATGGGGATTGGTTGCAGTATTGTAAAATGTTGAGATGTTTACTTGTCAGAAAGGTCTGGCTAGATTTATGAACTAAATAGGAATATTACGTCTTAAAATATTTTATTCATGATCTTAATCTAAAGGTTAGTACATCTAAATGGAAATACATAATGGTTATTGAAGTTGGGTCATGATGATTATGTCTGTCCTGTGAAGTTCTTCCACCTCCATTGTTTATCCCTCCTTGTTTGTTTCTTCGTTCATCATCCCCCTCTCCTCTCTTCCCTCAGTGAGTCCAACACCATCACCATCTGGAACAATGGTAAAGGCATCCCTGTGGTGGAACACAAAGATGAGAAGATGTACGTTCCCGCTCTCATCTTCGGACACCTCCTCACCTCCAGTAACTACGACGACGAGCAGAAGAAAGTCACAGGTGTGAAAAATCACTCTGAAAACGAGAATCTAATTAATGTTTTAATTATTCTTTGTCCATTTGTGTAATAACATTTCATATGGTTTCGATAAAGCTTTCTACAGAACGTCTAACCTAAAATATTTTCATACTATCTGCTTTTATGATCTCAGCTGAATAGTTTTGTAGTGCCCCTTGCAGTGCTTAGTAACAATACACCGGAATTAGTGAATGACTATAGGTCAATCTCTCCACGAATGAAAGCATGTCTCCCTTCTGTTTTCCTCATAGGTGGAAGGAACGGGTACGGTGCTAAACTCTGCAACATCTTCAGCACAAAGTTCACAGTGGAAACCGCCTGCAAGGAGTACAAACACAGCTTCAAACAGGTACAGACAATGAGAAAGCACAGTGTGATTGAGGTCTGTTGTTTAGTCAACCTTGAAAATAACATTAATCAAACAGCTGAACACCAGTTGATGTTTTGTAGGGGTACAGTATGTGACATATAAGGGGGTGAGTATGAGTTGATTCTCACTGTCGGGTGTGGTCTCACAGGATTCTTCGTTGATATTGTAGGATTCTACATAGTTTTGGGGGATTTCGGTAATTTCTCATAAACCAGATGGTTGTCTTTGTTTGTGTGGTTTGTCCTACAATTGTCACTTTCAGTGAAATGACTCACCTAAATAGTGATAGTTTGTTCAATCAGTTTCATAAGGCTTTTTATTAACTCGTATCTCTTTGATGGAATTTCACAATACAACCTCATGATTCACTCTAGTTTCCTTAACATGTGAAGAATGTAGTACATTTCATGACAGTCTCTCCCCCTTTTTTCTTTCTCTCTCTCCCTCCCTCTCCCCAGACTTGGCAGAACAACATGGGGAAGACGAGCGACCCCAAGATCAAGTTCTTTGACGGGGACGACTTCACGTGCGTGACCTTCCAGCCGGACCTGTCCAAGTTCAAGATGGAGAAGCTGGACAAGGACATCGTGGCTTTGCTCACCAAGAGGGCCTACGACATCGCTGGCTCTTGCAAGGGCGTCAAAGTCATGCTCAACGGGAAGAAACTCCCTGTAAGTCCCCCCATTTATCCGCACATAGTAGGATGGGCTGTCCCATATACACAGACTACGTGCTTGGAAGACCCTGGGCAAAACATTTTGACTTGAAATAAAACGGCTCATTTCATTACACCTGTTTCAATACAATGTCATTTGCTAATAACCTTTCCAGAACCGGAGGCACTATCTAAACCCGGTTTAGGCTCTTCTCACCTGTCCTTTCCCTCTCCTCCCAGGTGACAGGGTTCCGCAGCTATGTGGACCTGTACGTGAAGGACAAGCTGGACGAGGTGGGCGTGGCCCTGAAGGTGGTCAACGAGTCGGTCAACGAGCGCTGGGAGGTGTGTCTCACCATGAGTGAGAAGGGATTCCAACAGATCAGCTTCGTCAACAGTATCGCCACCACCAAGGTAACATCCCCCCAGGGAATGTTCTATTACCAGAACTATACCCTTCCATTTGGAAAACTGTGACTTGACCAATCTAGGAATAATGGACAGAAATGAAGTGTGATTTGCATGTGGAAATATACTGGGATGCGTGTGCATTTTGATGGTATTCACATTTTGGAGTATGACTTGAATCCCTTTCAACCACATCAGACATGTTTTATGTACTACACTGCTTGTTTTGTGCCATTCAGGGTGGCAGACACATTGATTACGTGGTGGACCAGATCGTAGCCAAGCTGATAGAAGTGGTGAAGAAGAAGAACAAAGCTGGTGTCTCAGTCAAACCCTTCCAGGTTAGTTATTACTATCGTATTACTGTGTTATTACTATGTTACTACAATAGTGTTACTAGTAATTACATTGTTACTGGTATAAGAGCAACATAGTGTAACGTTCGGCTACAATCTTAATGCTTTACTTTTGTCTGACTCAGGTGAAGAACCACATCTGGGTGTTTGTGAATGCGTTGATCGAGAACCCGACCTTTGACTCCCAGACCAAGGAGAACATGACCCTCCAGACCAAGAGCTTTGGTTCTAAGTGCCCTCTGTCTGAGAAGTTCATCAGAGCGGTAAGGAGATTCTTCTTCATAAATTACTTTTCTTTAACACAATGAAATATCACTACCTCCTACATGTATACATCCTATGTTGGGCATTTACTCTCCACATACACTGTTTCCTCACAGAGAAAGTCAAGTTATTTAGATTGAATTGATATCATATGATCTCTAAAATCAGTTCCAGGTCCTTTCTTGTGTTTTCGGTTCACCTGGAATATTAAACAATGATCTATCATTCAATTCTTTATTTTGTCTGCAGGCGACCAACTGTGGCATCGTGGAGAGTATCCTGAACTGGGTGAAGTTCAAGGCCCAGACACAACTCAACAAGAAGTGTTCTTCAGTGAAGCACAGCAAGATTAAAGGCATCCCCAAGCTGGACGACGCCAACGATGCCGGTAAGACAACCACAACTACTCTGCTCTGTGTGCATAAGCCCTACGACGTTCCTAATCTACTTATCCACCAAGAGGGCCTCTTTTACCAAATGTTTATATTGAAACTAGTTGAAGACTTTAAAGTAGGATGGGGGAACAGAGCTAGGCGGTTGGGCCCCACCCCATTTTATAAAAGGGGAAACACTAGGTTGTTTAAACACACACTGAACTGCACGTCTTTCTTCCGTCTTCACCCCCAGGTGGTAAACACTCGTCAGAATGCACTCTGATCCTGACTGAGGGTGACTCGGCCAAGTCCCTGGCCGTCTCCGGCCTTGGCGTCATTGGGCGAGATCGCTATGGTGTCTTCCCACTACGAGGAAAGATCCTGAACGTACGAGAGGCCACACACAAACAGGTTAGTGTCTAGAGAGTGGTTAGATAGGGCTGGGAGAGTGTATGAGTGATTACAATCTAAATTATGAATGTATCGAGCATACACCACAATGATAAATAATCTTGTAAACACAAATACTCAAGGGATTTACATAGATCGTTTCCCAAACGTGGCACAAGGACCATTCTGATCAACATAATTTAAAAGTGAATCCAAACTCTTTTAGGTGGAGTCCACTGAGCCAGGGTGGCCCATCCTGCCTATGTCAGGTAGGGAAACACTGACACATCCATTTTTCTCTTTCCCACCAGATCATGGAGAACGCAGAGATCAACAACATCATCAAGATTGTGGGTCTGCAGTACAAGAAGAGCTACGAGGACCCAGAGTCTCTGAGATCCCTACGCTACGGCAAGATCATGATCATGACCGATCAGGTTCTAACACTTAATCAATCCCACCAACGCCTGACGTCTACAATTGACTGATGTCTTGCAATTTTCATCATAATCAATAATTGTAATAACTATGAGCATAAAGCATATTTCATACATTATCCATGTTCAAAGCCTTGTTTTGTGGAAGTTAAACTCTCTTAAGGTTCATCTGAAATGGCGCTATTCCCTATGTAGTATGGTGTAGTGCACCAAATGTAGTGCACTACATATGGAATAGGGTACCATTTTGGACGTACCCTTGGGTCATAACAATCCATACTAATAGTGTGTGTCTTTGTGTTGATTATCTGCTGACAGGATCAAGATGGCTCCCATATCAAGGGTTTGCTCATCAACTTCTTCCATCACAACTGGCCATCCCTGCTCAAACACACCTTCCTGGAGGAGTTCATCACGCCTATCGTCAAAGTAAGACTCACACAGATAATGTCAGCTTATGGCAACTGACTTTAAACTGTTATAACACAAACAATGTTTAGATTGGCATGGCTTAAAGCTAGCAAACATGGTTCTAATGCTGCTTTTAACACTTTCCTGCAGGTGAACAAGAATAAACAGGAGCATGCTTTCTACAGCATTCCAGAGTTTGACGAATGGAAGAAACAGACAGTCAACTTTAAAACCTGGCATATAAAGTACTACAAAGGTTTGTTCATCACATGTGGATAATCCTCCAAACTAACCATTATTGTTAGAAGCTATTCTGTTTCACACTACCGAGGCAATTCGAGCCAAACTGTTCTGTGCTGGCCTGAATATACGCCACCATAGTTGCTGGACCATGCTGAAAATATCTGAGCAAGCTCAGTACAGTTTGGGTTGGCACGATAGTGTGAAAAAGGTTGGAGTGTTTGTTTGTGTTCCAGGTTTGGGTACCAGTACAAGCAAGGAGGCCAAGGAGTACTTTGCAGACATGGAGAAACACCGGATCATGTTCAGATACGCCGGGACAGAGGACGATGCTGCCATCACACTGGTGGGTTTTCCATGGACACCACTTTCTCCTTTTTTCCTGTCATGGTCTTTGAATACTTTCTCATTAAATGGACAGAAAATAGCTAGAAAAGGTAGAAAATCAATTCTAAAATGGCTATACAAATGTATTAATCAAGCTAGTTTTGCTGTCGCACAAAATGTATTACTGCTTTCTTCCGACCTATCAACTCACACAAGATGGTTTTTGACTTTATTTGTCTGTGCTCTGCTTGAGAAATCTTTGCCAAATGGAGAGGGGACTGACAGTGATGTCATTTGACTGACAGTGATCTATCCATTGCTGTCTGTCTCTAGGCATTCAGTAAGAAGAAGACTGACGACAGGAAGGAGTGGCTCACCAACTTCATGGAGGACAGGAGACAGAGGAGGATGCACGGCCTGCCAGAGGTGGGTGGGACTGACTGTGTGACCGACTGGGTTCAAACCCGGATCTCCTGCATGCCAGAAGACTGTTAGCCCGCCTAGCTTAAAGGAAAGATTTACCAATTTGTTTGTTTTATCGTATTTGTGCATCTCTGAGCGATGTTCTATCGATTCCTGGGGTCATTTCATGTTTTCATGTGTATCTGAGCTATTCACCGTTCAAGCAGGCTGAAATACAGCCAGTATAACAAGTTTTGCATACCTCCTATAGTGTAAATCTTCAGGTCTCTACAATGGTTACTCAGCACACAAGTGTGCTTCACTGAAACACCTAGCTTCCATCTGCACTGTGAGAGACAGTCCAGATCATTCACATCAGTGCAGAGGAAGGAAAGGAGAGTAGGGGAAGCAACAAACTATTGAGATGCACCCTGTGAGAGACTGTTGGATGTTGGAGTTTGATTAAAGGAAGAGGATGTAGACTGTTTAGATCTTTCTGTTTTCATAGTCATCTCTCCACCATGGGAGTTACTTTATCACCGCTTGTTTAGAGTCTTCTAGCTGGCTCCTTTGATTCACAAGAATCTGATGATTTCAGTGTTCCTCAGATATCCCCAAAAACGGCCTGGTTATGTTGTTGACGTTTAGTAAATTACTCTCTTTACTGTTATCACTGATTTAAAGTAGTGGCTGCTTTCTCCATGTGAATCCCATCAGAGCCAGGTCTAAAACTGATAACATCAGAGCACTGCTTCAGGTCTGTTTATTTCTGTCTCATCCTACAGCAATACCTGTATGGAACACAGTTTTGTAATTGACTCTGTTGCTGTCGGTGGCTGATGCAAAGTAGACACCGCTCTCCTATGTGGTACTGAAAAGACCATAACAACATCATAGCCCTGATTCAAGTCACTTTACGTTTCATCCTCCATCTCTTTTATCATCCCCACTCAGCAATACCTGTACGGCACGCAGGCGAAACACCTCTCCTACAACGACTTCATCAACAAAGAACTCATCCTCTTCTCCAACTCTGACAACGAGAGATCCATCCCATCCTTAGTCGACGGTACGTATGCAGCGATGCACTAGACTAGCTATCTCCCTGAACATTCTCTGTCTTTCTAGCTTTTGTTGTTGTGTTTGTTGTCAAATGGCTTTTGAAGTTTAAAGGAAATGAAAAGCCTGGAAACTTGTCGTTAAACTGTCCTCTGGATGTACTGTTTGTGTGCGATGTGGTCCCCTTTTGATGATGGCGTGTATAATGATTTGTTTAATTCAATCCCCATTAGCTGTTTTGTTGCAACACCTAATCCTCCTGCGGTCCACTTGTGATCCCCTTTTGAAGATGTGTGTGTGTGGTGTGGTCCCCTTTTGATGATGTCATGTGTGTCTATGTGTGCAGGTCTGAAGCCAGGTCAGAGGAAGGTACTGTTCACCTGTATGAAGAGGAATGATAAGCGGGAGGTGAAGGTGGCTCAGCTGGCTGGTTCAGTAGCAGAGATGTCTGCCTACCATCACGGAGAGGTGCTACACTCTTACAGAACTCAAGAAAATATACTTACAGAGCTATATAAAAATATACTTACAGAGCTATAGAAAATATACTCACAGAGCTATATGAAATATGCTTACAGAGCTATATGAAATATACTTACAGAGCTATATGAAATATACTTACAGAGCTATATGAAAATATACTTACAGAGCTATATGAAAATATACTTACAGAGCTATAGAAAATATACTCACAGAGCTATATGAAATATGCTTACAGAGCTATATGAAATATACTTACAGAACTATATAAAAATATACTCACAGAGCTATATGAAATATGCTTACAGAGCTATATGAAATATACTTACAGAGCTATATGAAATATACTTACAGAGCTATATGAAAATATACTTACAGAGCTATATGAAAATATACTTACAGAGCTATAGAAAATATACTCACAGAGCTATATGAAATATGCTTACAGAGCTATATGAAATATACTTACAGAACTCAAGAAAATATACTTACAGAGCTATATAAAAATATACTTACAGAACTATATAAAAATATACTTACAGAGCTATATGAAATATGCTTACAGAGCTATATGAAATATACTTACAGAGCTATATGAAATATACTTACAGAGCTATATGAAAATATACTTACAGAGCTATATGAAAATATACTTACAGAGCTATATAAAATATACTCACAGAGCTATATGAAATATGCTTACAGAGCTATATGAAATATACTTACAGAACTCAAGAAAATATACTCACAGAGCTATATAAAAATATACTTACAGAGCTATAGAAAATATACTCACAGAGCTATATGAAATATGCTTACAGAGCTATATGAAATATACTTACAGAACTATAGAAAATATACTTACACAGCTATATGAAATATACTTAGAGAGCTCTATAAAAATATACTTACAGAACTATAGAAAATATACTCACAGAGCTATATGAAATATGCTTACAGAGCTATATGAAATATACTTACAGAACTATAGAAAATATACTCACAGAGCTATATGAAATATGCTTACAGAACTATAGAAAATATACTTACAGAGCTATATGAAATATACTTAGAGAGCTCTATAAAAATATACTTACAGAACTATAGAAAATATACTCACAGAGCTATATGAAATATGCTTACAGAGCTATATGAAATATACTTACAGAACTATAGAAAATATACTCACAGAGCTATATGAAATATACTTACAGAGCTATATGAAATATACAGTTGAAGTCAGAAGTTTACATACACTTAGGTTGGAGTCATTAAAACTCGTTTTTCCACCACTCCACAAATTTCTTGTTAACAAACTATAGTTTTGGCAAGTCGGTTAGGACATCTACGTTGCATGACACAAGTAATTTTTCCAACACTTGTTTACAGACAGATTATTTCACTTATAATTCACTGTATCACAATTCCAGTGGGTCAGAAGTTTACATACACTAAGTTGACTGTGCCTTTAAACAGCTTGGAAAATTCCAGAAAATGATGTCATGGCTTTAGAAGCTTCTGATAGGCTAATTGACATCATTTGAGTCAATAGGAGGTGTACCTGTGGATGTATTTCAAGGCCTACCTTCAAACTCAGTGCCTCTTTGCTTGACGTCATGGGAAAATCAAAAGAAATCAGCCAAGACCTCCTCAAGTCTGGTTCATCCTTGGGAGCAATTTCCAAACGCCTGAAGGTACCACATTCATCTGTACAAACAATAGTAGGCAAGTATAAACACCATGGGACCATGCAGCCGTCATACCGCTCAGGAAGGAGACGCGTTCTGTCTCCTAGAGATGAATGTACTTTGGTGCGAAAAGTGCAAATCAATCCCAGAACAACAGCAAAGGACCTTGTGAAGATGCTGGAGGAAACAGGTACAAAAGTATCTATATCCACAGTAAAACGAGTCCTATATCGACATAACCTGAAAGGCCGCTCAGCAAGGAAGAAGCCACTGCTCCAAAACCGCCATAAAAAAGCCAGACTATGGTTTGCAACTGCACATGGGGACAAAGATCGTACCTTTTGGAGAAATGTCCTCTGGTCTGATGAAACAAAAATAGAACTGTTTGGCCATAATGACCATCGTTATGTTTGGAGGAAAAAGGGGACGGCTTGCAAGCCGAAGAACACCATCCCAACCGTGAAGCACGGGGGTGGCAGCATCATGCTGTGGGTGCTTTGCTGCAGGAGGGACTGTTGCACTTCACAAAATAGATGGCATCATGAGGAAGGAAAATTATGTGGATATATTCAAGCAACATCTCAAGACATCAGTCAGGAAGTTAAAGCTTGGTCGCAAATGGGTCTTCCAAATGGACAATGACCCCAAGCATACTTCCAAAGTTGTGGCAAAATGACTTAAGGACAACAAAGTCAAGGTATTGGAGTGGCCATCACAAAGCCCTGACCTCAATCCTATAGAAAATTTGTGGGCAGAACTGAAAAAGCGTGTGCGAGCAAGGTGGCCTACAAACCTGACTCAGTTACACCAGCTTTGTCAGGAGGAATGGGCCAAAATTCACCCAACCTATTGTGGGAAGGTTGTGGAAGGCTACCCAAAACGTTTGACCCAAGTTAAACAATTTAAAGGCAATGCTACCAAATACTAATTGAGTGTATGTAAACTTCTGACCCACTGGGAATGTGATGAAAGAAATAAAAGCTGAAATAAATTATTCTCTCTACTATTATTCTGATATTTCACATTCTTAAAATAAAGTGGTGATCCTAACTGACCTAAGACAAAGCATTTTTACTAAGATTAAATGTCAGGAATTGTGAAAAACTTAGTTTAAATGTATTTGGCTAAGGTGTATGTAAACTTCCGACTTCAACTGTACTTACAGAGCTATATGAAATATACTCACAGAACTATAGAAAATATACTTAGTTATCTTCTACTAAATCAATACAGTCTGAAGATACTGGGTACTCCACACAAAACATTGTTTTGACACGTGTGCCTCTGTATGTGTGTAATCATCCAGCAATCCCTGTTGATGACGATTGTGAACTTGGCCCAGAACTTTGTGGGCAGCAACAACGTGAACATCCTGCAGCCGCTGGGTCAGTTTGGTACCCGCATCAACGGGGGCAAGGACGCTGCCAGCCCCCGTTACATCTTCACCATGCTCAGGTAAGGCCTCCGAGGGTCAAAGGTCAAAACAGAATTGTGCTAGCAATTTGATTAGTCTACTTATTGTATGATTTGTATGGGCCATTGGGCCATCCTGAAGTGCAGTCATACCTGTTTTTTTGTTTTGTTTTTTAAAGGTTAATGATACATTTAATGTTAACTTTGTTTATACATTACCTTTCATAAAACACACTCAAAATGCCACTTCCTCAGTCCCCTGGCCAAGATGTTGTTCCCAGCGGTAGACTCCAGCCTGCTGAAGTTCCTGTTCGATGACAACCAGAAGGTGGAGCCAGAGTGGTACATCCCCATCCTCCCTATGGTGCTGGTGAACGGGGCCGAGGGCATCGGGACGGGCTGGGCCTGCAAGATCCCCAACTACGACCATAGAGAGATAGTCAACAACCTCTACCGCATGCTTAACATGCAGGACCCTCTGCCCATGGTATACATTTAGATGTTTGAAACTTAATTGATTACATAAGATAAGATCAACTCTATTGTCCCAGAGGGGAAATTTGTCTTGGACATACAAGCAGCCCTATTGTCCATTTGGTCTAAGAATTGTATTGCTAAAAACATATAAACTCAGATAATATTTTTGTAGATCGATACCATTATACATTAAAACCTTTTGCTAAAACACTTGTCATTTTTGAGTAGAACTGGATAAACCACCAACTTTCTGTCAGTTATAATCCAGATTTAATCCTATAGGTAATGTACAGTTTCATAATAACGGCTGACTGAATATTCCTACCCCTCTCTCCTCTCCCAGCTGCCCAGCTATAAGAACTTTAAAGGAGTGATCCATGAGTTGGGCCAGAACCAGTACATGGTCAGTGGAGAGATCTCTGTCCTGGACAAGAACACCATTGAGATCACTGAGCTGCCCGTTCGCACCTGGACACAGGTACACTATATCACACCTGTTCAGCACTTCTGGTCATCCAGTTGCTTTGACTGAATTAATAAATGAATGAAGGAGATGTTGACATGTTGTTTCTA
This sequence comes from Coregonus clupeaformis, assembly GCF_020615455.1. Classification (NCBI taxonomy): domain Eukaryota; kingdom Metazoa; phylum Chordata; class Actinopteri; order Salmoniformes; family Salmonidae; genus Coregonus; species Coregonus clupeaformis. The sequence goes on along the minus strand of NC_059208.1, from coordinate 9,529,581 downwards.
TGCTGTGATATTGTTTGTTAGTTCTTGTAATGGACTATCCCTCCCTACCTCCCCTACCTCCCTCCAGGCCTACAAGGAGTCTGTACTAGAGCCCATGCTCCAGGGGACAGAGAAGACTCCAGCTCTGATCAATGACTATAAGGAGTACCACACGGACCAAACCGTCAAGTTTGTTGTCCGCATGTCAGAGGAGAAGTTGGCCCAGGCAGAGGCTGCAGGACTACATAAAGTCTTCAAGCTACAGTCCAGCCTCACCTGCAACTCCATGGTTAGTACCACTCCTCAAATCTGGGTCCTATTCACTAGGCACCAAACTGAAGAAAACGGACTGAAACAGGGAGAAACTACCTGAACTTGTCCAATGATAAATGCTTGTTTTCATTATCCATTGCAAAACATTTTCCTACTTTGTGCCCTATACGAGTCCCTACTCTGTATTTGAGTTGAACTGATACCTGTATTGACTCACATTGTTGATTCATTATACACACCTCTTTGGATGAAGTGCTGTTTTGTGTGTGTATATAGAGCACTCCTCTTATAGGAATCACATCTGTCCGGGATGACGGGATTCTTTGGAATTAATCTTTCATCTTAAAGTGAAGAACAATTTTAAGTGTTCCATGATTTTTAACCAGTTTTTTTTATATTGTGGAAATGAGAGGTATCTAAAGTAGTTGCTCTTCTACCCTCAGGTGTTGTTTGACCACATGGGCTGTCTGAAGAGGTATGATTCGGTCCAGGACATTCTCAAGGAGTTCTTTGAGCTGCGGTTGCACTACTACAAGCTGAGGAAGGACTGGCTAGTGGGGAGCCTGGGGGCGGAGGCTTCCAAACTGTCCAATCAGGCACGATTTGTGCTGGAGAAGATTGAAGGAAAGATCACAATCGGTGAGAGTTTTACCTGCATATCTCTCTCTCTCTTTCAAAGGGAAGGAAAGCTCTCTCAATTCTTATTTTAGTTTGCAATTTGGAATAGAATACTGATCTATTAATGTTTGTCTACAGAGAACAAGTCTAAGAGGGAACTGATCAGGATGCTGGTGCAGAAAGGCTTTGAGTCTGACCCCGTTGCGGCATGGACCAAGGCACAGGAAAAGGTACTGTTAGCATCCTGCCACTGTCCAACATTCAGCCCTGTGATTGGCTGAGACCGCTTGACGCTTTAAAACCCTGTATTCTGATTGGACTATGTGTCTTCCTGCTCTCTCCCTATAGGCTCTGGAGGAGGACGATCGTGATGGTAACGACAGTGACAGCTCTGTGGACTCTGGGTCGTCGTCGGGACCAAACTTCAACTACATCCTCAACATGCCTCTGTGGTGCCTGTCCAAGGAGAAGGTGGACGAGCTGCTCCGACAGAGAGACATCAAGGTGCTGACTCAGAGAGGAAGGGTGTAGACACCCGACTGTCAAGGACTTGCAATTCAATTCAATAGATCTTTATTGTCCCCAAAAGGCTATTAATTTGCAGCAACATTACACAAGTAGGCAATGTCTGAGTGTCTCTTTTCTAACGGTTGTGTGTGTTTTGTTCTTGGAGCATAGTGAGTGCATATCTGTACTTTTTTAGTATGTGTATGTGGTCCTGGTGGGAAATGAACCCACAACCTTGGTGTTGCTAGCGCCACATATTTTATCAACTGAGTGTGTGTTGTTCAACAGAAAGGAGAGTTGAATGAGCTGCAGAGGAAGTCTCCAGAAGACCTGTGGAAGGAGGACCTGGCTGTCTTCATTGAAGAACTGGATGTGAGTTGTGCTAGCGCTACATGTAGTGGTGCCACTCCTCTCTGAGTCACTGCTTAAGAGACTACTGTGATTTATACCTACTAGTGTGAGACTGCTTTTGTTGAGGAGAAGTCGGGTACCTTCAAGGTTTCTTTCTCCTGGCCTTACTAAAGGCAGATCTATTTGTAGAAAAAAAAAAGTGGGATTTATTTTGTTTGGGTTTTATTATCTCCTTTCACTGTAAACCGTCAACATTGATGTCACCTCAATACAAGTGACTTACACGATTTACAAAAGGTGACAGGTGTATTCTCTCCTCGTGTGTGTGACAGAAAATCGAGGCCCAGGAGCAAGCAGACATGAGTGCAGGTAAAGGTACCAAGCTGGTGAAGGGCAAGGTGGGCAAGCCCAAGGTTAAGAAACTCCACCTGGAGGAGACGTTACCCTCGCCATACGGCCGCAGGGTCGTACCCACCATCACACAGGCCATGAAGACTGACGCCTCCAAGAAGATGATCAAGAAGAAGAAGGTAACACATTTCGTTTTTTAAATGGATTATGCCTCATTGTTAAAGGCCCAGTCTGTGATATTTTATGACAATTTCGCTCATTTTATTTGGTAATTTATACCCATTGATTCTTGAAGAATATCACGTATCAATGCCTTATGAGGTTAGTTCAACTGTATAACTCCCATCATAGCACAAAATAAAACTCAATTGTTTGCATTGGTCTCAGTGTGTTTTCAGGCTGTAGACATGACATACAGTGGGGGAAAAAAGTATTTAGTCAGCCACCAATTGTGCAAGTTCTCCCACTTAAAAAGATGAGAGAGGCCTGTAATTTTCATCATAGGTACATGTCAACTATGACAGACAAATTGTGGCAAAAAAACTCCAGAAAATCACATTGTAGGATTTTTAATGAATTTATTTGCAAATTATGGTGGAAAATAAGTATTTGGTCACCTACAAACAAGCAAGAATTCTGGCTCTCACAGACCTGTAACTTCTTCTTTAAGAGGCTCCTCTGTCCTCCACTCGTTACCTGTATTAATGGCACCTGTTTGAACTTGTTATCAGTATAAAAGACACCTGTCCACAACCTCAAACAGTCACACTCCAAACTCCACTATGGCCAAGACCAAAGAGCTGTCAAAGGACACCAGAAACAAAATTGTAGACCTGCACCAGGCTGGGAAGACTGAATCTGCAATAGGTAAGCAGCTTGGTTTGAAGAAATCAACTGTGGGAGCAATTATTAGGAAATGGAAGACATACAAGACCACTGATAATCTCCCTCGATCTGGGGCTCCACGCAAGATCTCACCACGTGGGGTCAAAATGATCACAAGAACGGTGAGCAAAAATCCCAGAACCACACGGGGGGACCTAGTGAATGACCTGCAGAGAGCTGGGACCAAAGTAACAAAGCCTACCATCAGTAACACACTACGCCGCCAGGGACTCGAATCCTGCAGTGCCAGACGTGTCCCCCTGCTTAAGCCAGTACATGTCCAGGCCCGTCTGAAGTTTGCTAGAGTGCATTTGGATGATCCAGAAGAGGATTGGGAGAATGTCATATGGTCAGATGAAACCAAAATAGAACTTTTTGGGAAAAACTCAACTCGTCGTGTTTGGAGGACAAAGAATGCTGAGTTGCATCCAAAGAACACCATACCTACTGTGAAGCATGGGGGTGGAAACATCATGCTTTGGGGCTGTTTTTCTGCAAAGGGACCAGGACGACTGATCCGTGTAAAGGAAAGAATGAATGGGGCCATGTATCGTGAGATTTTTAGTGAAAACCTCCTTCCGTCAGCAAGGGCATTGAAGATTAAACGTGGCTGGGTCTTTCAGCATGACAATGATCCCAAACATGCCCGGGCAACGAAGGAGTGCCTTCGTAAGAAGCATTTCAAGGTCCTGGAGTGGCCTAGCCAGTCTCCAGATCTTAACCCCATAGAAAATCTTTGGAGGGAGTTGAAAGTCTGTGTTGCCCAGCGACAGCCCCAAAACATCACTGCTCTAGAGGAGATCTGCATGGAGGAATGGGCCAAAATACCAGCAACAGTGTGTGAAAACCTTGTGAAGACTTACAGAAAACGTTTGACCTGTGTCATTGCCAACAAAGGGTATATAACAAAGTATTGAGAAACTTTTGTTATTGACCAAATACTTATTTTCCACCATAATTTGCAAATAAATTCATAAAAAATCCTACAATGTGATTTTCTGGATTTTTTTTCTCTCATTTTGTCTGTCATAGTTGACGTGTACCTATGATGAACATTTTTAAGTGGGAGAACTTGCACAATTGGTGGCTGACTAAATACTTTTTTCCCCCACTGTATCGCTGTGTGTGTGTTGTCCTCAGGGTGATGCGGACCTGGTGATGAAACTGGAGTTTGATGATGAGATGGGAGTGCTGGGGTCAGACGGAGGAACAGGGGAGAACTCCCTCAACTCATCCTCTAATACACCAGCCCCGGCCCCGGCCTCAGCCAAGCCCAAGGCCCCTCGGATCAAACGGGAGAAGAAGGAGCCAGGTCAGCAGATATTCCATTCTCCTTTCATATGTCTGTCATCTTATTGAGATGGGTTCAGTCATGAATTGGGGGAGAGGGGGAGACAGCTGAGAGGGATACACAGTGAGGAAGGTGGTGGACACAAGGATTTTATCCCCACCTCTTGGGGCAATTCGTATATGGGAGTCAGAAGTGCTACCTCTAGAGCAAACTTTGTTAATTTATGTTAATCACACATGAACTCTCACACATCGACACAGTTTCAGGACTTCATGGCTATTAAATGAAAGATACAAATTGGAATGAATAAACCCTTTTCTCTATATCAGGTGCTCCCAGAGCCAGGAAACCCCCAGCACTCAAAGGAGCATCTGGTAAGAAGGTGAAGAAGCGTAACCCCTGGTCGGAGGACGAGTCCAAATCAGAGAGCGACCTGGAGGACAGTGAACCTGTGGTCATCCCCCGAGACATCAAGTCACAACGGGCCTCAGGTAACCACTTACAGTGCCTTCGGAAAGTATTCAGACCCCTTGACTTTTTCCACATTTTGTTAGGTTACAGCCTTATTCTAAAATTGATTAAATTGTTTTTTTCCCCTCATCAATCTACACACAATACCCCATAATGACAAAGCAAAAACAAATTTGTATAAATTTTTGCTAATTTATAAAAAATTAAAAAATAAGATCACATTTACGTAAGTATTCAGACCCTTTACTCAGTACTTTGTTGAAGCACCTTTGGCAGCGATTACAGCCTCAAGTCTTCTTGGGTATGACGCTACAAGCTTGGCATACCTGTATTTGGGGAGTTTCTCCCATTCTTCTCTGCATATCCTCTCAAGCTCTGTCAGGTTGGATGGGGAGCGTTGCTGCACAGCTATTTCCAGGTCTCTCCAGAGATGTTCGATCGGGTTCAAGTCCAGGCTTTGGCTGGGCCACTCAAGGACATTCAAAGACTTGTCCCGAAGCCACTCCTGCGTTGTCTTGGCTGTGTGCTTAGGGTCGTTGTCCTGTTGGAAGGTGAACCTTTACCCCAGTCTGAGGTCCTGAGCACTCTGGAGCAGGTTTTCATCAAGGATCTCTCTGTACTTTGCTCAGTTCATCTTTCCCTCGATCTTGACTAGTCTCCCAGTCCCTGCCGCTGAAAAACATCCCCACAGCATAATGCTGCCACCACCATGCTTCACCATTGGGATGGTGCCAGGTTTCCTCCAGACGTGACGCTTGGCATTCAGGCCGAAGAGTTCAATCTTGGTTTCATCAGACCATGTGCATTTTACTGAGGAGTGGTATCCGTCTGGCCACTCTACCATAAAGGCCTGATTGGTGGAGTGCTGCATAGATGGTTGTCCTTCTGGAAGGTTCTCCCATCTCCACAGAGGAACTCTAGAGCTCAGTCAGAGTGATCATCAGGTTCTCCCTGATTGGTCCCTGAGGCCATTTTGAAATGTTTAAAAGCCTCATTCCTTCTTATTTCTGTAAAACCCTGAATAATGCCAAAGCCGAAACACGTTGGTTCTTCTGCAATAAAACACACACAGACACACACACACACTTATAATGAACTTTGTCTGTTCCTCAGCGGCCAAGCCCAAGTACACCTTTGATTTCAGTGAGGAAGAGGATGGAGGAGAGGAAGAGGAGGAGGATGATGATGATGCTGATGCTGCGTCCTCACCAGCCCGGCCCTGCAAAGACGACTTCACCGCCTCCTCCGAGACTAAAGACCGATACAGCGACGATGACGAGGATGATGAAGATATCTTCCCACCGCCCAAACAGACCACCATCAACATCTCACCAGCGAAGGAGAAGGAACCAGAGAGTATATTCTCCCCCTCCAAATCAGCCTTCTCCTCTGAAAAGAGCAATGACAGTGGTGAGTTCACACTACAAGCTCAGCATGTTTGCCTTGTCATGTGCTTTCTTTGTCATGTGGTCCTCTGTAGCTCAATTGGTAGAGCATGGCGCTTGTAACGCCAGGGTAGTGGGTTCGATCCCCGGGACCACCCATACGTAAAAATGTATGCGCACATGACTGTAAATCGCTTTGGATAAAAGTGTCTGCTAAATGGCATATTATTATTATATTATTATTTAGTAAAAGGTTAAAGATGTTTACGATCTTGTCGTTATTTCAAGTCTTGTGTGTTTGTCTATGAAAAAGGACTGTGTGTAAATAAGCTCCTAGTCCCAGTGTTCATCTGAGGGTTAATGTCTGTTACTCTTCTCTTCCAGATGATCTGAATTTGGACAGTGACGGGGAAGACAAGGCCTTCTCCTCATACTACAGCAGCTCTGCTTTCGACAAACCTGTCCCAGCTAAGAAAGGTAACGCACAGAACCATATAATGTATCCATCTACAGTCTGGCCACATTAAACAGATGTACACTTTGGAGAATTAAATAATGGTCTGGTTACTTAAAACAGAACGATAGGGAGGTTGGTTGGGGAGGATGGGTGGGTGTACACCGTGACCGTCCATTTACATTTACATTTTAGTCATTTAGCAGACGCTCTTATCCAGAGCGACTTACAGTTAGTGCATACATCATTTTATTTTTTTATACTGTCCCCCCGTGGGAATTGAACCCACAACCCTGGCATTGCAAACGCCATGCTCTACCAACTGAGCTACATCCCTGCCGGCCATTCCCTCCCCTACCCTGGACGACGCTGGGCCAATTGTGCGCCGCCCCATGGGTCTCCCGGTCACGGCCGGCTACGACAGAGCCTGGATTTGAACCAGGATCTCTAGTGGCACAGCTAGCACTGCAATGCAGTGCCTTAGACCACTGCGCCACTCGGGAGGTGTTTAAAAGCCTCATTCCAAAGGTTGTGTTTTTGAGTCACGTCGGGGACAACTGTAGCATTTTAGCTAACCCTTCCCAAACCATAACCTAATTCTCATTACCTTCTACGGAAATTCTCCTAACCTTTGTTGTTAGTTCTCCTAACCTTTGTCGTTAGGAATGACACAACAAGCAGCCTGGTCTCAGCCAGACTTATAATACTATAAGTCCTCCAAGACGTATGATATTGTGTGGCCGCTATTACATTCATAACGTAACATATTATATACTAAATGGACAGACTCAAATTTACCTCCCAAATCTTACGAGTTTCCCTGAGGACAGGTTGCGATCTATGACTCTGGTAACACACACATCTGCCACTAGAGGGAGCACTAATGCAAATCACACTACCAACATGGGTTAAAAAGATACTGATAATGTTGTTGATGCTGCTGCTGAATGTAGTGCACTATATAGGGAATAGGGTGCCTTTTTAGACGCAGTCATGGTGTCTTGCTGAGATCCATATTGGTATTGATTGGCTCACTCTCTGTTACTCACAGCAGCTAAGAATGCAACTCCCAAACCCAGGAAAGCACCAGCACCCAAAGCGCCACCCAAACAGAAGCTGGACACGTCCGTCTGGGACTCGGACTCCGATACCGACTCCAAGAAGCCTGCACCAGCACTCAAAGGTGTACATGCTTACCTCACAATGACCAGTGGAGAATCAGTCACCATACATTTCTCTATGAATATAAAAGATTGACATAGTGTAAACTGACTATAACAGGGATCTCCAACTCCGTTCCTGGAGAGCTACTAGGTGTGCAGGTTTATAATCCAGCTCTTCAGTAGCACGCCTGTTTAAAATCTTCACCTATTCATCTTCAGTCTGAATCAGGTGTGTTACTGCAGGGTTTGAATGAAAGCCTGCACACCCAGTAGCTCTTCAGGACCGAAATGTTGAAAAACCCTGGACTGTAGCTTGTTCTCTATGAACATATAATCTGTTCTGAGTATAACCGTAATATTAACTGAGTGTAACCTGGTTATGAACTGAGTGTAACCTGGTTATGAACTGAGTGTAACCTGGGTGTGTTTCTCCTGACCTGTGCAGGTAAAGGCGGAGGGAGGAAGAGGAAGCAGTCTGGATCTGAAGAGGATGATTTCAGTCCCAAGAAAGCTCCTGGGAAAGCACCCAAATCCCCCGCCAGCAGGGTACGATGTGTGTGTGTGTGTGTCATTTGAATCATATAGGATATAAGAAGATACTGAAAAAACTAAGACTGTAATAACCATACAGGATACTTAGTGTCTTCTCTTGTCTTCCCCCTGTGTAGAAGCCATCAAAGAAAGCAGCCGCGGCCTCGCCCCCCATGTCAGATGATGATGATGACGTGGACTCCAACCGTTTCAGCCAATCCAGCGTGGCGTCCCGAGAACGACCGGGCAGAGGCAGGGCCAAGAAGGAAGTGAAGTACTTTGTTGAGTCAGGGTCAGACGACGATCAGTACGACATGTTCGACTAGACCATGGAATCTCTCCCACACACAGGCTCTGTTCCAATGCTATTGAAATGCTTCCTCCCTCCCTTGAAGTAATCACAGATCTTCATTGGTTGGACTGGGGAAAGTAATAGGTTGGTACCCTTGTTTTCACCTATCCAATCACTTACTATCTGTGATCACCTCCAGGAAATCAGAAAGGATGGATTTTTAAACAATTTGAACAGAGCTATTTACACACCGCTTGAGTAATTTGTCACGTGCATCCTTCCTTCTTCACTTCCTAGAATAAATAATGTGAGAGGTGGGGATAGGTGTAGCAGTGGTTTGTATACCTATCCAGTCATGTCCGATCAGGAAGGAAGGACTTCGTTTTGAAGTATTCAACCAGAACCAGACACATGCTCGTGGAAATGCCCGTGCCGCAGACTTTTGTACACCCCCCTCCTCCTCTTTTATTTTATTTTAATGGTGATGTTTAATGCTTTCTACTGTGTAGGTGTTTTACACTTTTTATTATACATACAATACAATTTTGTTTTTTTATTATTACCATGGAAATGTTCTGTATTTGTCCTAAGCAGCTTTTAGAAGTTAGGAACGCGGTGCTTCAGCACATTTTAACTGTTAAAAAGTAAACAAGAGACATTGTACCTTTTTGAACAAGAACTTGGAAGTAAACAATGAAATGTAAATTATTCTCTGGCCGTTGGGTTTTCTGTCCGTTGAATGTGATTTTTCTTAATTGACTTCACTCTCTTTCCTGCGGAGCAGAACCTTAGGAACATGATTCTCTCTCTCTCTATCTCTCTATCTCTCTCTTTCTCTCTCTTTCTCTCTCTCTCTCTCTCTCTCTCTCTCTCTCTCTCTCTCTCTCTCACACACACAGTATTCAAGGCTTCGAGGTTACAGTAAATCTAAATATTCCGGTTATAATACATCCACGCATTTATGTATTTTAAAATAAATATATTTGTATTACTTTGCCAGGACATTTCATGGTAAAGTTAAACAGTATATTAACATAAAAAGCATTGTTAATGTACAAACATACAATATTGAAAATGGAGAACAAAAACAAGATAAAAGCTCACCGTAAAGCTCCTTTATAAGGACTTCCTGCCTTCTCTTCCCACCAGGCCAGCAGGAGGTTTTGGCTAAATGTATAATCACCATGAAAACCCCTCCCTGCTGCCCCGCCCACCCTCAAGTGCAGTAAGACAAAGTTAACTCAACCATCATTTGATCATGTCTCTTCATAATAGCTATACAACACTGCATATGATGACAATGTGATTTTTCTGATACCAATGGCAATCATATACATTAACACTTTTTGAACAGGCATAACAACAGAGCTGCTTTCATTGGTGACATTTTTTGAGGTTCACAATCATGTTCTCTCTGGCTTCTACTGAATAGTTGGATCATGAGCCGCGTTCAGTAGGGCACACAGCATTGTGGTACGTTCAGATAAAAATATGTTGCGTAGAACAGACACCACTGACTTGTAGAGTATGGAATCATTATGCCAGCTCTATTCAGTGTATTTCTATCTGCGATGTTTAGTACGTTGCCCCCTTCCTGAACGCGATCCACATGTATTGATCTTATTCCGTTATTGATAAATTTCTGTCAATTGATTGATTGTGACAGCTGCTTGGCATTCCAACTAAAGAGGGGAAAGCAGCTCTGTTGTTTGATCAGCGATGACATTGGGGGAACTAGGGTTTCAGAATTCCGGAAACGTTTCAAAAATTCCCTGTAAAATTTTACAAAAAACCTGTTGAAGAGTTCCAGGTTGGAAATTCCTTTAGCTTATTCCCTCCACATTCCGAAAAACGTCCAACCATGATTCCTTAAAAAAAGGGAATTTTGGGAACGTTTCTGGAATTTTGCAACTCTATGGTGAACCCATGCTCAGGTACTGAGACCACTTGGTCCTAAAGTGTGTGGGGGTGAGCAGCTGCTACCCAAGAGGAGCTGGCTATGAGATGAAGCTCTGAGAGGTCAGGTAGCCAAGCGCTGCCATTCGTTGAAATGCAAAGCACACCACACACACACCATCTAATACATGGAGAAGTCTGCAGTGAGATAGTAGTAGTAGTAGTAGTAGTAGTAGTAGTAGTAGTAGTAGTAGTAGTAGTAAATATTAACAGTTACATCGGTACAACATTCAACAGAAATCAACGTAGTAAATTCAGCATTGTGGAATGGATAGTTCCCTGCCGTGTCCACCTGGTGCCTGTAGGCTGCGCTGTGGACACTTTAGGGAGTTGGATGTAGACATTCTTCAGCTGTGAAACAAGTTTTCCAGCTTCAAAGACACTCGGGGTAAATCTCAAGTCTTTCCTTGATTCATCACATCCTCGATTCCTCACCTCCTCAACAACACACATTGGCGGAGAAGGTCTGAGGTTCTGCACCCTTTCCTTCAATGCGTTTTGAGAAGTTGGAGAGGAATGTAGGGAAGACTATTGAGATTAACCCACAATGCTCTTGTGATGAGCCACCAGGATCGTTTCCCCCTACATCCTTCTCTCCCTTATAGGGAAAGAGAGCATTTCATTTTTTTCATACATACGTAAGTATTCCTTTAACACTGCATATCATTCCTATATAACTCCTGGACGACATATTCACATTCAAACATGGTCAAACTGAGACAGTTTTGTTTTTCCCTTAAGATATTATGTATTACATGTGGGATGGATATAGAGGAGATAGTTGTGTGTGAGATGTTTCTGGAGGGTTCTAGCCAGTGTTGGGGTCAATTCCATATCAAGTCCGTCCATTCCGGAAGTAAACTGGAAGAATTAAATTGGAATTGACCCCAACCTTGGTTCTAGCTGACTGACTATAATGGTCATCTATTCCCTTGTGGTTCAACAATTACTTTTGCCTCTATTCAGAATAAAAAACCTTCTGATCATTATACCTCTGAGATGAATGACTCAATAATCACCCATAATAGTTTATGCCAAATTATTATTACCCTTAAGAATGAGAAAGAATATTGTATATTACAATCACACTTAACATTGTATTGGCTACATATGATTCACAGGTTCAAGATTTATAAGTGCTATGAGAAGTATTGCCTTTGTGCTACAGTTGAGTAACTTGTCAACATCTGAGTAAACAATACTATCTATCCTTATCCTTTCAACCACAAGGGATACCAGGCTAGGACAGGTAATAAGGGACTGAAGAGGTCCTAGTTCTTCCTAGCTGTACTATGAACTTCATAGCCTGGCTTCCACACTGAATATCACTCTGTTTCACTTCACAATAATGGAACAAACGGAGCAATATTCAATGTGTATACTAGACTATTAACTTTATAAATAGTGTCCAAATTCTAATCTGTGATTTATGGCTAGATTCAACCCATAGCGCTGAAGAGCCGCGGTATAGTGCAATTGAAAGTTAAAGGTAATCTCCGATTGAGCCGACATACGCAGCGTTTACCGTGAATGCAGTCTCTGCGAACGCGGGAACATTGCCTTTAAATTATAATCACAGTATGAAAAATGTATGCACTCACTAACTGTAAGTCGCTCTGGATAAGAGCGTCTGCTAAATGACTAAAATGTAAATGTATACCGCAGATCTTCAGTGCTACGGATTGAATCTAACGCCTAGGCTCTGAAGAAAAGCAGCATTACTAAGAATATATTTATAAGATCAGGAGGGCTGTTGCGGCGGCCGATGTGGGACATCATTCCTCACCCCTGAGAAAAATAACTATAGCGGATCTGTCGTCCAAAACACAAAGCAGTGCTGCGTTCAGGAGGTAATGTTACAGATAGAAATGTCTTGTTGTTACAGAGCTGACATGATTCCCTATTCTACATGACAGAGAAGAGCATTTCTACATAATATAGTTATATCTGAACATTCTGTGATGTTGCACCCCGAATGAACGCTACCCGAGCTTGTCTACCTATAGTTACTGCACGTCTCAGGGGTTAAGGGTCATGTGTAAAGAATCTCATTTGCATCACCGTCTGAGGAGCAAGGCAACAGTCAGTCATTATGTCTGTAGAACTAGAACTAAGAACGCGTAGTGGGGTCTAGAACCCCATACATGTGCAGCTAGATAGAACATTAGTCTAGTGTACAATCTTCCCGGCCAAGTGGTTAGCTCATGAATATGTATTTTAAGGATTGCAATGTCCCCGTGGTTTACTGTCAAAACAAGACACTTATGTATGTATATAAGGGGTAGGTAGTGATTCTGGGGGTACAGGACTCCTTTGAAACCCTGGCCCAGAACCCAATGTGCGTTTTGTGTTGCCCAGATGATTGTAGTTGCCGTTAGCCATAAATGTACAATTACTAGATTGAAACTGCATCAGAGAAACAATTTTGATTTTACTATAATAAGAATGCATTTCTCTTCACAGATGGTGGAGAATTTTCAAGATAATTGCGAGGGAACTTCAAATATACTGTATAACCAAATTCATTTTAAAACAACAGTTCAATTTCTCAGTGGCGCAAGTTTGGGTTAAATAAAGGATTCGTCAATGGGCGTCACTCAACCCTTATATTTTTCACTGGTTAAGACTGCTTGGTTTGTCTCTTGGAATGTCATTTTCTGATAAAATCTCAGAAGCCTTTTAGCCTCAGAAGCCCTGTACATTACATTACAAGCTGTTATCTGTGGTAGACAGACCCAATCTAGTAATTTAACATCTAGATTCAATCTAGTCATTGTATATCTATGGCCTCTACAGTCTGGCTTCCCCCCTTGAGGAAACAGCTGAAGAGATGCAGCCGCTGATACGGGAGAAGCCTCTAGCACTGGCTTTATGGTGAATGTAATGTACACTCAACGAGACATCAACATAATGTAAATGTAATGTAATAACATAAAGAGTTAAAAAAGACAAAACTCCAAATAATTAAATTAAATATAGGAACAAATATAAAGTATTAGTCTTCCATACTGTCTATATGCAAGAACATTCTATGTAACTGTTTTTGTAAAGGACTTTATATTTTAGCCCCCCTTTAAACCTTGTCATGTATGTACTGTTTCGCCTCAAACTATAATATTTAAGACAATGAAAAAAGCACCACAAAATTCATCATAGAAACAGAGATTTCTAACCATACAATGGTATGTACAATGTATTCAACAATATGAGAGAGCGAGAGAGGGAGAGAGCGAGAGAAAAAGAGAGGGAGAGAGATTAAAACAACGCATTAAACTCGGCAAGCCCGTCATGCAGGGATAAATTTACACAGGAGACCTGAGGAGGATGACCTATGACCTTTGTGTACAGGTAAGTGGGTGTGGCCGGACGGGGTCAAACCCATCTCGACCAATCACACCCTAGTCGCCGAAACACAACCGCAATCAATTTAGGATTATACACAAAACAACCACTGGTCCTTTTAGGCCTTAGTGTTGTCGTTTTTTAAGGGGAAATGAAGAGATAAAGAGAGAGAGAGAGAAGGAAAAAACAAATGTAAAGGATAACATAAGAACAAGCAAAGGTGGTGGTGGTCACCAAGGGACTGAAGGCCTGAGGGGAGGAGGAGAGGGGGTCCACCATGCCTGGCTGTCAACCTATTTTTAGTTGTTTTTTTTTGTACAAAGGAATGTCAGAGAGAGAGTGTCAGTTCCACGGGCACCTAGGGGTCCTCTTCCTCCTCCTCCTCCTCCTCCTCCTCCTCCTCAGGGGCCGCTGTGGGCCCATCGCTGTCTGAGGGGTCAGGGGACACAGGGGAGGGTTTACCCCCCTTACCCCTCTTAGGGGTGCCCTTCTTGGGGCTGCTGCCGTCCTCGCCCTGGGTGCTGCTCTGGCCGTCTTGGCCCTCTGAGTTCTCCAGCATCTCCTGGATCAGAGGAGGCATGGAGCCAGGGATCTCCATCTTCAGCGAGATGACCCGCTCCGCACCTGGAGGGAAAGGAAAGGACATATTGCAAAACAAATAGGGCACATGTGTACAAAGTATGCCTACTGAAATGCTATTGAATCTATAGTGTGCTCATTTCTACTCAGTTGTATTAGTATATGAGTCTCTGTGATGTCTGTACCTTTGGCGCTGATGCTGCGGAGGTCAGTGATCTTCATCAGGGCCTTGGGGAACATGTGTGGCTTGCTGGGCCTCCTCTTCCTCACATAGATCTTCAGAGCTTCCAGTAGAGGCTCCTGGAGGTGGTCGACCTTAGAGGGTTCCTCCAGGTCCTGACGGTCTGAGAGAGAGAGAGACAGACAGAGTCACATAGGCTACGTATGACCAAGGAGTTAGAAAGACACACACCAGAGTCATACAGTAGGGCAACACATGGCTAGGCCTTTACCAGGCCATATGCCCCATGAGCTTGCACTTTGATATAGTTTGGCATAAAAGGAGTTGTGCTGTAAATGTCTAGAAACTCGGTTAGAAGTAATCCGACTTGAACGGTTTCCATGGAACATTAAAAGGGTGTCAAATATGTAGTAGGAAAAATATATCAAATTCCACCAAATTATTTTTATTAAATACTGCACAGTTCTCTAAAGCCAGGAGCCCTACAGTGGGGAAAAAAAGTATTTAGTCAGCCACCAATTGTGCAAGTTCTCCCACTTAAAAAGATGAGAGAGGCCTGTAATTTTCATCATAGGTACACGTCAACTATGACAGACAAATTGAGGGAAAAAAATCCAGAAAATCACATTGTAAGATTTTTTATGAATTTATTTGCAAATTATGGTGGAAAATAAGTATTTGGTCACCTACAAACAAGCAAGATTTCTGGCTCTCACAGACCTGTAACTTCTTCTTTAAGAGGCTCCTCTGTCCTCCACTCGTTACCTGTATTAATGGCACCTGTTTGAACTTGTTATCAGTATAAAAGACACCTGTCCACAACCTCAAACAGTCGCACTCCAAACTCCACTATGGCCAAGACCAAAGAGCTGTCAAAGGACACCAGAAACAAAATTGTAGACCTGCACCAGGCTGGGAAGACTGAATCTGCAATAGGTAAGCAGCTTGGTTTTAAGAAATTAACTGTGGGAGCAATTATTAGGAAGTGGAAGACATACAAGACCACTGATAATCTCCCTCGATCTGGGGCTCCAGCGCAAGATCTCACCCTGTGGGGTCAAAATGATCACAAGAATGGTGAGCAAAAATCCCGAACCACACAGGGGGACCTAGTGAATGACCTGCAGAGAGCTGGGACCAAAGTAACAAAGCCTACCATCAGTAACACACTACGCCGCCAGGGACTAAAATCCTGCAGTGCCAGACGTGTCCCCCTGCTTAAGCCAGTACATGTCCAGGCCCGTCTGAAGTTTGCTAGAGTGCATTTGGATGATCCAGAAGAGGATTGGGAGAATGTCATATGAAACCAAAATAGAACTTATTGGTAAAAACTCAACTCGTCGTGTTTGGAGGACAAAGAATGCTGAGTTGCATCCAAAGAACACCATACCTACTGTGAAGCATGGGGGTGGAAACATCATGCTTTGGGGCTGTTTTTCTGCAAATGGACCAGGACGACTGATCCGTGTAAAGGTAAGAATGAATGGGACCATGTATCGTGATATTTTGAGTGAAAACCTCCTTCCATCAGCAAGGGCATTGAAGATGAAACGTGGCTGGGTCTTTCAGCATGACAATGATCCCAAACACACCGCCCGGGCAACGAAGGAGTGGCTTCATAAGAAGCATTTCAAGGTCCTGGAGTGGCCTAGCCAGTCTCCAGATCTCAACCCCATAGAAAATCTTTGGAGGGAGTTGAAAGTCCGTGTTGCCCAGCGACAGCCCCAAAACATCACTGCTCTAGAGGAGATCTGCATGGAGGAATGGGCCAAAATACCAGCAACAGTGTGTGAAAACCTTGTGAAGACTTACAGAAAACGTTTGACCTGTGTCATTGCCAACAAAGGGTATATAACAAAGTATTGAGAAACTTTTGTTATTGACCAAATACTTATTTTCCACCATAATTTGCAAATAAATTCATAAAAAATCCTACAATGTGATTTTCTGGATTTTTTTTTCTCATTTTGTCTGTCATAGTTGACGTGTACCTATGATGAAAATTACAGGCCTCTCTCATCTTTTTAAGTGGGAGAACTTGCACAATTGGTGGCTGACTAAATACTTTTTTTCCCCACTGTATATGACATTTGTATCACATTTTGTAAAGCTTGCATTACCACTTCAGTCCATAAGGGGTCAGTGTGTGTGTGTTGAAAGCACCAGCTCCTGCTGTGGGACCTGAGACCTGCCAGTCACAGAGTCACATTACTGATAGCCACAGCAGAGTGCTTAGTTCTTCCCCCAGTGGATTATACAACAGCACGCAATATATGGCAAGACTCTGGGGATTCAAACCTTGGAATGGAAACTTTCCACAATATCCCAGTCACACACTGCAGGGGAGGAGCGTGTGTCAGAGTGTGTTTGTAACTGCATTATGCAAGAATGTAGATCTCACTGTATGTGTGTGTGTGTGTGTGTGTGTGTGTGTGTGTGTGTGTGTGTGTGTTTTAATTCATGTCTGCCTGCCCTGTCCCAGCTGAGGGAGAACTACTGCCTGGGGTGTTGTGTGCTGAAACAGGCTGAACGGAACAGACTCATTTCCTGTGAGAAGAACAGTCCAACACAGACACACACACACACACACAGCCACACACACACACCCTGTCTCATACATTGCCTCACAGAGATGGACCTGTGGAGGACCTGATTCCAGACTTTGTGTCTGTCTGTCTGTCAGTCTAAGTCTGTATCAAATGTTTTCCATTCGGAGTTTGACTGCCTTTCTAATGACTTGTTAAAGCTTCACATCTGCCACAAAGTCACCCTCTGCCACCTTAGACTCTGGGCAACTTTTACTACTGAAATCACCTTCTCTCTGTCTCTGTCACTGATCACTCTCTCTCCTTGCAGAAAGAAAGTGAAGAAAGTGTAGTGTACCTCCAGAGATGAGGCAGATGGCGCTGAGCAGGCCTGTCTCTGTGTCGTCCATCTCCATGGGCAGCAGCTGGTGGGCGAAGGTGAACACCAGGTCGGTGAGCGGGCCGAAGCCTGCGTTGTGCATCTGGGTCCGGTTCAGGGTCAGCCCGTCTGAGAACGTCATGGTGTCCTGGTCCGGAGTGTACCGCGTACAGATACGTAGAATCTATATGATGGGACAGGAGAGGAGAGATAATTATACATTATGTATACACACAGTATCTGGGAGAGGAGAGGGACAGTGAGGGGGAGAAGAGGAGAGAGGGACAGTGAGGGGGGGAAGAGTGTGAGGGACAGTGAGCGGGAGAAGAGGAGAGAGGAACAGTGAGGGAGAGAAGAGGAGAGAGGGACAGTGAGGGGGAGAAGAGGTGAGAGGGACAGTGAGGGAGAGAAGAGGAGAGAGGGACAGTGAGGGGGAGAAGAGGAGAGAGGGACAGTGAGGGGGAGAAGAGGAGAGAGGGACAGTGAGGGAGAGAAGAGGAAAGAGGGACAGTGAGGGAGGGAAGAGGTGAGAGGGACAGTGAGGGGGAGAAGAGGAGAGAGGGACAGTGAGGGAGAGAAGAGGAGAGAGGGGCAGTGAAGGAGGGAAGAGAGGAGAGGGACAGTGAGGGGGAGAGGAGGAGAGAGGGACAGTGAGGCGGAGAAGAGGTGAGAAGGAAAGTGAGGGGGAGAAGAGGAGAGAGGGACAGTGAGCGTGAGAAGAGGAGAGAGGGACAGTGAGGGAGAGAAGAGGAAAGAGGGACAGTGAGGGAGAAAAGAGGAGAGAGGGACAGTGAGGGGGTGAAGAGGAGAGAGGGACAGTGAGGGGAAGAAGAGGAGAGAGGGACAGTGAGGGAGAGAAGAGGAAAGAGGGACAGTGAGGGAGAGAAGAGGTGAGAGGGACAGTGAGGGGGAGAAGAGGAGAGAGGGATAGTGAGGGAAAGAAGAGGAGAGAGGGGCAGTGAGGGAGAGAAGAGGAGAGAGGGACAGTGAGGGAGAGAAGAGGAAAGAGGGACAGTGAGGGAGGGAAGAGGTGAGAGGGACAGTGAGGGGGAGAAGAGGAGAGAGGGACAGTGAGGGAGAGAAGAGGAGAGAGGGGCAGTGAGGGAGGGAAGAGAGGAGAGGGACAGTGAGGAGGAGAAGAGGTGAGAGGGACAGTGAGGGGGAGAAGAGGAGAGAGGGACAGTGAGGGAGATAAGAGGAGAGAGGGGCAGTGAGGGAGGGAAGAGAGGAGAGGGACAGTGAGGAGGAGAAGAGGAGAGAGGGACAGTGAGGGAGAGAAGAGGAAAGAGGGACAGTGAGGGGGAGAAGAGGTGAGATGGACAGTGAGGGGGAGAAGAGAGAAGAGGGACAGTGAGGGGGAGAATAGAGAAGAGGGACAGTGAGGGGGAGAAGAGGAGAGAGGGGCAGTGAGGGAGAGAAGAGAGGAGAGGGACAGTGAGGGGGAGAAGAGGAGAGAGGGACAGTGAGGAGAGAAGAGGAGAGAGGGACAGTGAGGGACAGGAGAGATGGACAGTGAAGGAGAGAAGAGGAGAGAGGGACAGTGAGGTAGATAAGAGGAGAGAGGGACAGTAAGGTAGATAAGAGGAGAGAGGGACAGTGAGGGAGAGAGAGTGTCACAAGGGAGCTTGTAAAGAGTAGAAAGACAAACTCAAAGTGAAGCCCACTGAGAGAAGCTAGGGGCAAGGCTATGCACTAGTTATACTATATACCTATTACTAGGACTGAGACGTTTCACAGCCAACAAAGACTAAAGAGAGAAACCACCACTATGATCATGACCTTGAGGAGGAACCTCACAGTGTTTCTGTTTGCCTGCTGCTGTATTCTACTATACAGGGGGGTGTGTCTGGCCAGCCGGTGTTTGAGTCTCCGCCAGCCTCCATGTTTTATTCTGTTTCATGTTGCGGACGCTCCTGCCACTCACTGTCAATGCGCGCTCACACGGACACACACACACACACACACACACATTCACTAGCTGTCAGTGCCAGCCCACTCAACTGGCTTCAAAGGCTGACACTGCCTGTCTCTTTATTACACACATACCGTGTGTTCCTTCTTCACACACTCGCTCACCCAGGTGTGTGTAGGTATGTGTGTGTATCTGTGAGAGAGTGATCTCAGCAGGACTTTAACTTCTCACCTCTTCAACTCCAGTGGCTTGTCACATTTGACAAATACCACTTAGTCATAACAAACAAATCCATCTAGCATTACTGCAAATCCCCCCATCAAATCAGTGCTAAGAGCACAGGGATAACAGTCCTGTTAGCTCGCTCACACAGCCGGACAGTGTGGCAACAGCTCTCATCTGTCACGAATTCTGCCGAGGCTGCTCCTCCTCCTTGCTCGGGCAGGCTTCGGCGTTCGTCGTCCCCAGAGTACTAGCTACCACCGTTGGATGTTTCGATGTTTGTTTGGTTTGGTCTGTCTGTTACACCTGTGTCCTATTGTGTGCTGATTATGTGGCCTATACGTTTCCTGCTTTGTGTGTATGAGATTGTGTGTTAATGTCCGCCTGTCCGTTGGTGTCTCTTGTGTGGAACCTTTTGGTCTTGTTTATCGTTACGCACTGTTGTGCGTTATCGCACGCCTCCTGTGTTTCGAGGCCCTTTATTTTGTATTGTCGTTACGTCTAGTAAAGTCGTGTTTGACTGAGCCTCTGTGTCCTGCGCCTGACTCCTACACCGCATCCACATCAGCTAGTGACAGAATAACACACCCTATGGAGTCAGCAGGAGCAGCGGCGGCACCCAAGTCGCTGGAGGATCGGATCAGCGAGCAAGACGCCATGATCCGGCAACTCGGGTCCGCCATGAATGAGGTGACGAACACTCTGCGCCGATTGGTAACGAGAGAGGTGTCCACACCTTCGCCCACCTTACCATCACCATCGGCCAGTCCTCCCATCCCAGCACCGGAACCCAGTGGAATTCGGCTCTCGCTCCCGAGGGCGTATGATGGCACCGCAGCCGGGTGTCAGGGGTTCCTCCTGCAGGTGGAAGTCTACCTGGCCACCATACACCCGGCGCCCTCGGGATACGAGAGCGTCTCCGCCCTCATCTCCTGTCTCTCCGGCAAGGCGTTGGAGTGGGCCAACGCCGAATGGAGGGGAATAGACGCCGCCACCATCACCTACGCGGAGTTCTCCCACCGCTTCAGGGCAGTTTTCGACCATCCACCTGAGGGGAAAGCGGCGGGGGAGCGTCTGTTCCACCTCCGACAGGGGAAGAGGAGCGCACAGGAGTTCGCCCTGGAGTTCCGGACTCTAGCGGCGGATGCAGGGTGGAATGAGAGGGCCCTCATCGACCACTATCGATGCAGTCTTAGTGAGGACGTTCGTCGTGAGCTGGCCTGCAGGGACACCAACCTATCTTTCGACCAGTTGGTGGACATGTCCATCCGTCTCGATACCCTGCTGGCTACCCGCGGACGTCCCGAATGGGGGCCGTCCATTCCATCCTCCAGCACCTCCGAGCCGATTCCTATGGAGCTCGGGGGTGCTGGCGCTAGAGAGAGGAGGAGAGAGAACCCGAGGGGGGCCGTCCCCTGCACCAACTGTGGCCGTGGAGGGCACACTGCGGCTAGGTGCTGGGGAGGGTCTCCAGGGAGAGGGAACAACAGGTCACGCACTGGGGAGTCATTCCAGGTGAGTAGGCGCCCCACTTACCCAGAGCTCTCTGTTGTTCACATGTGTATACCTGTAAGATTTCCACAGGTGGCACCTCATTCCCAGCATAAGGCGCTAGTCGATTCAGGCGCAGCTGGGAATTTTGTTGATCGTCAATTTTGTTTAAGGTTAGGGATTCCCCTCCTGCCTGTTGATGCTCCCTTCCCTGTCCATGCCCTAGATAGCCGGCCGCTGGGATCGGGGTTGATTAGAGAGGTCACAGCACCACTTAAGATGAATACGCAGGGGGGTCATGAGGAGACCATTCAGTTATATCTGATCGACTCTCCTGCGTATCCCGTGGTGCTGGGGCTTCCCTGGTTAATCGCCCATAATCCTACCATTTCGTGGCAACAGAGGGCTCTCATGGAGTGGTCTGCCCAGTGTGTAGGGGAGATGTCTAGGTGTTTCCGTGGGGGGCGACCTCGGTGGAGAGTCCGAACCAAGTGCCCGCAATGCACATTCCCCCTGAGTATGAGGATTTAGCACTCGTGTTCAGCAAAACAAGGGCGACACGGTTGCCACCTCATAGACAGGGGGATTGTGCGATAGACCTCCAAACAGGAGCACCACTCCCGCGGAGCCATGTGTATCCTCTGTCTCAAGAGGAGAGAGCGGCTATGGAGACTTACATAGCCGAGTCCTTGAGACAGGGATACATATGGACCTCCACTTCCCCGGTGTCCTCGAGTTTCTTCTTTGTGAAGAAGAAGGATGGGGGTTTGCGCCCGTGTATTGATCACCGTAGTCTCAATCTGATCACGGTTAAATACAGTTATCCTCTTCCTCTGATTGCGAGTATGACTGAATCATTACGCGGAGCGCGGTTCTTCACAAAGTTGGATCTCAGGAGCGCGTACAACCTGGTGCGCATTAGGGAGGGAGATGAATGGAAAACAGCATTTAGCACCACCTCGGGTCATTACGAGTATCTAGTCATGCCATACAGGTTAATGAATGCTCCTTCAGTCTTCCAATCCTTTGTGGACGAGATCTTCCGGGACATGCATGGGCAGGGTGTGGTGGTGTACATCGACGACATCCTAGTGTACTCTTCTACACGAGCCGAGCATGTAGCCCTGGTGCGCCGAGTGTTGGGGAGACTGTTGGAGCATGACTTGTATGTCAAGGCAGAGAAATGTTTGTTTTTCCAGGAGTCCATCTCCTTTTTGGGTTATCAGTTGTCCGCGTCAGGGGTGAAGATTGAGGTTGACCGTGTGTCAGCCGTGCGTAATTGGCAGACCCCAACCACTGTTAAAGAGGTGCAGCAGTTTTTGGGTTTTGCTAATTACTACCGGAGGTTTATCCGGGGCTTTGGACAGGTGGCAGCGCCCATTACGTCCCTGCTGAAGGGGGGCCCGGTGCGTTTGCAGTGGTCAGCTGAAGCGGACAGGGCATTCGTTAAACTGAAAAACCTATTCACTTCGGCTCCGGTGCTGGCGCATCCGGACCC
The DNA here is from genome assembly GCF_020615455.1 of Coregonus clupeaformis. Classification (NCBI taxonomy): domain Eukaryota; kingdom Metazoa; phylum Chordata; class Actinopteri; order Salmoniformes; family Salmonidae; genus Coregonus; species Coregonus clupeaformis. The sequence continues at coordinate 9,506,945 of NC_059208.1, read as the reverse complement.
CGCTTTACCATTCCAAGTAGAGGTGGACGCGTCTGAGGCCGGTATTGGGGCAGTACTTTCGCAACGGTCCGGCACACCACCTAAACTCCGCCCCTGTGCCTTCTATTCTAAGAAGCTCAGCCCGGCGGAGCGAAATTATGAAGTAGGGGACAGGGAGCTGTTAGCCGTGGTTCAAGCCCTAAAGGTGTGGAGGCATTGGCTTGAGGGGGCTCAACACCCTTTTCTCATTCTGACTGACCACCGTAACCTGGAGTACATCCGGGCAGCTAGGAGATTGAACCCTCGTCAGGCTAGGTGGAATATGTTTCTAACCCGGTTCATATTTAAAATAACGTACATCCCAGGGTCCCAGAATGGGAAGGCAGACGCCCTGTCCCGGCGGTATGACACAGAGGAGAGGTCCATTGAGCCCACTCCCATACTGCCGGAGTCGTGTCTGGTGGCACCGGTGGTGTGGGAGGTCGATGCGGAGATCGAGCGGGGAAGCATGCACCGACCCTACTCCCCAGAATGTCCTGTGGGGCGGACGTACGTTCCGCTCGAGGTTCGTGATCGGCTTATTTATTGGGCTCATACGTCACCCTCCTCTGGACATCCAGGTATTGGCCGGACAGTGCACTGCCTTAGCGCGAAATACTGGTGGGCAACGTTAGCTAGGGATGTGAGGGTTTATGTCTCCTCCTGCTCGGTGTGCGCCCAGTGTAAGGCGCCTAGACACCTGCCCAAGGGGAAGTTACATCCCCTGCCCGTTCCACAACGACCATGGTCTCACCTCTCGGTGGACTTTGTGACCGACCTTTCCCCCTCCCAGGGGAATACCACCATTTTGGTAGTTGTGGATCGGTTTTCTAAGGCCTGTCGTCTCCTCCCAATGCCGGGTCTCCCTACTGCCCTACAGACCGCTGAGGCCCTATTTACCCACGTCTTCCGGCACTATGGGGTTCCCGAGGATATAATGTCTGATCGAGTTCCCCAGTTCACCTCCAGAGTCTGGAGGGCGTTCATGGAACACTTGGGGGTCTCGGTGAGCCTTACCTCGGGTTACCACCCAGAGAACAATGGGCAGGTAGAGCGAGTGAACCAGGATGTGGGGAGGTTTCTGAGGTCCTATTGCCAGGGCCGGCCGGAGGAGTGGTCAAGGTATATCCCCTGGGCAGAGATGGCACAGAACTCTCTCCGCCACTCCTCCACCAATCTAACCCCTTTCCAGTGTGTGTTAGGGTATCAGCCGGCTCTGGCACCATGGCATCAGAGCCAGATCGAGGCTCCTGCGGTGGATGAGTGGGTTCGGCGCTCGGAGGAGACGTGGAACGTTGCACACGTCCATCTGCAGCGGGCCATCCGTCGACAGAAGGCGAGCGTCGATCTCCACCGCAGTGAGGGTCCGGTGTACGCACCTGGAGATCGAGTCTGGCTCTCGACTCGAAACCTGCCCCTCCGCCTGCCCTGCCGGAAGCTGGGTCGGCGGTTTGTGGGGCCATTTAAAGTCCTGAGGAGATTGAACGAGGTGTGTTACAGGTTACAACTGCCTATTGATTATAATAATATTAACCCCTCGTTCCATGTGTCTCTTCTCAGGCCGGTGGTAGCTGGTCCACTCCAGGAAGGTGAGATAGAGAGACCCTCCGCCCCCACTGGACATCGAGGAGCTCCAGGCGTACACGGTCCGGACCATCTTGGACTCGAGACGTCGGATGGGGGGTCTCCAATATCTCGTGGAGTGGGAGGGGTACGGCCCGGAGGAACGGTGGTGGGTGCCTAGGAGGGACA